>NW_027206692.1:0-301228 GCF_032191515.1 Phaenicophaeus curvirostris
CTCTCAGCCCTCGTTCGCCCCTCTCAGCCCTTCTCCGCCCCTCTCAGCCCTCGTCCCGCATTCTCAGCCCTCGTCCGCCCCTCTCAGCTCTTGTCCCGCATTCTCAGCCCTCGTCCGCCCCTCTCAGCCCTCGTCCCGCATTCTCAGCCCTCGTCTGCCCCTCTCAGACCTCGTCCCACATTCTCAGTACTCGTCCGCCCCTGTCAGCCCTCGTCCCGCATTCTCAGCCCTCGTCCGCCCCTCTCAGCCCTCGTCCCGCATTCTCAGCCCTCGTCCGCCCCTCTCAGCCCTCGTCCCGCATTCTCAGCCCTCGTCCGCCCCTCTCAGCCCTCATCCCGCATTCTCAGCCCTCGTCCGCCCCTCTCTGTCCTCGTCCCGCATTCTCAGCCCTCGTCCGCCCCTCTCAGCTCTCGTCCCGCATTCTCAGCCGTCGTTCGCCACTCTCAGCCCTCGTCCAAAATTCTCAGCCCTCGTCCGACCCTCTCAACCCTTGTCCCATATTTTCAGCCCTTGTCATGCATTCTCAGCCCTTGTCCGCCCCTCTCAGACCTTGTCCCGAATTCTCAGCCCTTGTCCGCCCCTCTCAGCCCTTGTCCGCACCTCTCAGCCTTTGTCCCGCATTCTCTGCCCTTGTCCGCCACTCTCAGCCCTTGTCCCGCATTCTCAGCCCTTGTCCGAACCTCTCAGCACTTGTCCTGCATTGTCAGCCCTTGTCCGCCCCTCTCAGCCCTTTTCCCGCATTCTCAGCACTTGTCCGCCCCTCTTAGCCCTTGTCCCGTATTCTCAGCCCTTGTCTGCCCCTCTCAGCCTTTGTACCGTATTCTCAGAACTTGTCTCGTATTCTCAGCACTTGTCCGCCCATCTATTGCCCTTATCCGCCCCTCTTTGCCCTTGTCCGCCACTCTTTACCCTTGTCCGCCCCTCTTTACACTTTTCCGCCACTCTTTGCCCGTGTCCGCCCCTCTTTGCCCTTGTCCGCCCCTCTTTGACTTTGTCCGCCCCTCTTTGCACTTGTCCGCCCCTCTTTGCCCTTGTCCCATATTCTCAGCACTTGTCCGCCCCTCTTTGCCCTTGTCCGACCCTCTTTGCCCTTGTCCGCCCCTCTTTGCACTTGTCCCGTATTCTAAGCCCTTGTGCCGTATTCTCACCCCTTGTCCGCCCCCTTTGCCCTTGTCCGCCCCTCTTTGCCCTTGTCCCGTATTCTCAGACCTTGTCCTCCCCTCTTTGCCCTTGTCCGCCCCTCCTTGCCCTTGTCCGCCCCTCTTTGCCTTTGTCCGACCCTCTTTGCCCTTGTCCGCCCCTCTTTGCCCTTGTCCCGTATTCTCAGGACTTGTTCGACCCTCTTTGCACTTGTCCGCCCCTCTTTGCACTTGTCGGCCCCTCTTTGCCCTTGTCCGCCCCTCTTTGCCCTTGTCCGCCCCTCTTTGCTCTTGTCCGCCCCTCTTTGGCCTTGTCCGCCCCTCTTTGCTCTTGTCCCCTATTCTCAGCCCTTGTCCGCCCCTCTTTGCCCTTGTCCCGTATTCTCAGCACTTGTTCGCCCCTATTTGCCCTTGTCCGCCCCTCTTTGCACTTGTCGGCCCCTCTTTGCCCTTGTCCGCCCCTCTTTGCTCTTGTCCGCCCCTCTTTGTCATTGTCCGCCCCTCTTTGCCCTTGTACGACCCTTTTTGCCCTTGTCCGCCCCTCTTTGCCCTTGTCCCCTATTCTCAGCCCTTGTCCGCCACTCAATGACCTTGTCCCCTTTTCTCAGTCCTTCTCCGCACCTCTTTGCCCTTGTCCGCCCCTCTTTACCCTTGTCCGCCCCTCTTTGCCCGTGTCCCGTATTCTCAGCCCCTGTCCGCCCCTCTTTGCGCTTGTCCGCCCCTTTTTGCCCTTGTCCGACCCTCTTTGCCCTTGTCCGCCCCTCTTTGCCCTTGTCCGCCCCTCTTTGCCCTTGTCCGCCCCTCTTTGCCCTTGTCCCGTATTCTCAGCACTTGTCCGCCCCTCTTTGCCCTTGTCCGCCCCTCTTTGCCCTTGTCCCCTATTCTCAGACCTTGTCCTACCCTCTTTGCCCTTGTCCGCCCCTCTTTGCCCTTGTCCGCCACTCTTTGCCTTTGTCCGACCCTCTTTGCCCTTGTCCGACCCTCTTTGCCCTTGTCCCGTATTCTCAGCACTTGTCCGACCCTCTTTGCTCTTGTCGGCCCCTCTTTGCCCTTGTCCACCCCTCTTTGCCCTTGTCAGCCCCTCTTTGCTCTTGTCCGCCCCTCTTTGCCCTTGTCCGCCCCTCTTTGCCCTTTTCCGCCCCTCTTTGCCCTTGTTCGCCCCTCTTTGCACTTGTCCGCCCCTCTTTACCCTTGTCCGCCCCTCTTTGCCATTGTCCGCCCCTGTTTGCACTTCTCCGCCCCTCTTTTCCCTTGTCCGACCCTCTTTCCCTTGTCCGCCCCTCTTTGCCCTTGTCCGCACCTCTTTGCCTTTGTCCGCCCCTCTTTGCACTCGTCCCCTATTCTCAGCCCCTGTCCGCCCCTCATTGCCCTTGTCCCCTATTCTCAGTCCTTGTCCGCCCCTCTTTGCCCTTGTCCGCCGCTCTTTGCCCTTTTCCGCCGCTCTTTGCCCTTGTCCGCCCCTTTTTGCACTTGTCCAGTATTCTCAGCACTTGTCCGCCCCTCTTTGCCCTTGTCCGCCCTTCTTTGCACTTGTCCGCCCCTCTTTGCCCTTGTCCGCCCCTCTTTGCCCTTTTCCGCCCCTCTTTGCCCTTGTTCGCCCCTCTTTGCCCTTGTCCGCCCCTCTTTACCCTTGTCCGCCCCTCTTTGCCCTTGTCCGCCCCTGTTTGCACTTCTCCGCCCCTCTTTTCCCTTGTCCGACCCTCTTTCCCTTGTCCGCCCCTCTTTGCCCTTGTCCGCCCCTCTTTGCCCTTGTCCGCCCCTCTTTGCCCTTGTCCCCTATTCTCAGACCTTGTCCTACCCTCTTTGCCCTTGTCCGACCCTCTTTGCCCTTGTCCGACCCTCTTTGCCCTTGTCCGCCCCTCTTTGCCCTTGTCCGCCACTCTTTGCCTTTGTCCGACCCTCTTTGCCCTTGTCCGACCCTCTTTGCCCTTGTCCCGTATTCTCAGCACTTGTCCGACCCTCTTTGCTCTTGTCCGCCCCTCTTTGCCCTTGTCCGCCCCTCTTTGCCCTTGTCAGCCCCTCTTTGCTCTTGTCCGCCCCTCTTTGCCCTTGTCCGCCCCTCTTTGCACTCGTCCCCTATTCTCAGCCCCTGTCCGCCCCTCATTGCCCTTGTCCCCTATTCTAAGTCCTTGTCCGCCCCTCTTTGCCCTTGTCCGCCGCTCTTTGCCCTTTTCCGCCGCTCTTTGCCCTTGTCCGCCCCTTTTTGCACTTGTCCAGTATTCTCAGACCTTGTCCGCCCCTCTTTGCCCTTGTCCGCACTTCTTTGCACTTGTCTGCCCCTCTTTGCCCTTGTCCTCACCTCTTTGCCCTTTTCCGCCCCTCTTTGCCCTTGTTCGCCCCTCTTTGCACTTGTCCGCCCCTCTTTACCCTTGTCCGCCCCTCTTTGCCCTTGTCCGCCCCTGTTTGCACTTCTCCGCCCCTCTTTTCCCTTGTCCGACCCTCTTTCCCTTGTCCGCCCCTCTTTGCCCTTGTCCGCACCTCTTTGCCTTTGTCCGCCCCTCTTTGCCCTTGTCCGCCCCTCTTTGCCCTTGTCCGCCCCTCTTTGCCCTTGTCCGCCCCTCTTTGCCCTTGTCCGCCCCTCTTTGCACTTATTCATCCCTCTTTGCCCTTTTCCGCCCCTCTTTGCCCTTGTCCGCCCCTCTTTTCCCTTGTCCCGTATTCTCAGCCCTTGTCCGCCCCTCTTTGCCCTTGTCCGCCCCTTTTTGCCCTTGTCCGACACTCTTTGCCCTTGTCCGCCCCTCTTTGCCCTTGTCCCGTATTCTCAGCACTTGTCCGCCCCTCTATGCCCTTGTCCGCCCCTCTTTGCCCTTTTCCGCCCCTCTTTGCACTTCTCCGCCCCTCTTTGCCCTTGTCCGCCCCTCTTTGTCCTTGTCCGCCTCTCTTTGCCCTTGTCCCGTATTCTCAGCCCTTGTCCGCCCCTATTTGCCCTTGTCCCGTATTCACAGCCCTTGTCCGAGCCTCTTTGCCCTTGTCCCGTATTCTCAGCCCTCGTCCGGCCCTCTTTGCCCTTGTCCTCCCCTCTTTGCCCTTGTCCGCCCCTCTTTGCCCTTGTCCGCCCCTCTTTGCCCTTGTCCCGTATTCTCAGCCCTTGTCCGCCCCCTTTGCCCTTGTCCGCCCCTCTTTGCCCTTGTCCCCTATTCTCAGACCTTGTCCGCCCCTCTTTGCCCTTGTCCGCCCCTCTTTGCCCTTGTCCGCCCCTCTTTGCCCTTGTCCCCCACTCTTTGCCCTTGTCCGCTCCTCTTTACACTTTTCCTCCCCTCTTTGCCCGTGTCCACCCCTCTTTGCCCTTGTCCGCCCCTCTTTGCCCTTGTCCGCCCCTCTTTGCCCTTGTCCGCCCCTCTTTGCACTTGTCCGCCCCTCTTTGCCCTTGTCCCATATTCTCAGCACTTGTCCGCCCCTCTTTGCCCTTGTCCGACCCTCTTTGCCCTTGTCCGCCCCTCTTTGCACTTGTCCTGTATTCTAAGCCCTTGTGCCGTATTCTCAGCCCTTGTCCGCCCCCTTTGCCCTTGTCCGCCCCTCTTTGCTCTTGTCCGCCCCTCTTTGCCTTTGTCCGACCCTCTTTGCCCTTGTCCGCTCCTCTTTGCCCTTGTCCCGTATTCTCAGCACTTTTTCGACCCTCTTTGCCCTTGTCCGCCCCTCTTTGCACTTGTCGGACCCTCTTTGCCCTTGTCCGCCCCTCTTTGCCCTTGTCCGCCCCTCTTTGCTCTTGTCCGCCCCTCTTTGCCCTTGTCCGCCCCTCTTTGCTCGTCCCCTATTCTCAGCACTTGTCCGCCCCTCTTTGCCCTTGTCCCGTATTCTCAGCAATTGTTCGCCCCTCTTTGCCCTTGTCCGCCCCTCTTTGCACTTGTCGGCCCCTCTTTGCCCTTGTCCGCCCCTCTTTGCCCTTGTCCGTCCCTCTTTGCCCTTGTCCGCCCCTCTTTGCCCTTGTCCGCCCCTTTTTGCCCTTGTCCGACCCTCTTTGCCCTTGTCCACCCCTCTTTGCATTTGTCCGCCCCTCTTTGCCCTTGTCCGCCCCTCTTTGCCCTTGTCCTGAATTTTCAGACCTTGTCCGCGCCTCTTTGCCCTTGTCAGCCCCTCTTTGCCCTTGTCCGCCCCTCTTTGCCCTTGTCCGCCCCTCTTTGCCCTTGTCCGCCCCTCTTTGCCCTTGTCCCGTATTCACAGCCTTTTTCCGCCCCTCTTTGCCCTTGTCCGCCCCTCTTTGCACTTGTCCGTCCCTCTTTGTGCTTGTTCGCCCCTCTTTGCCCTTGTCCGCCCCTCTTTGCCCTTGTCCGCCCCTTTTGCCATTTTCCCGTATTCTCAGCACTTGTCCGCACCTCTTTGCCCTTATCCGCCCCTCTTTGCCCTTGTCCGCCCCTCTTTGCCCTCGTCCGCCCCTCTTTGCCCTCGTCCGACCCTCTTTGCCCTCGTCCGCCCCTCTTTGCCCTCGTCCGCCCCTCTCAGCCCTCGTCCGCCCCTCTCAGGCCTCGTCCGCCCCTCTCAGCCCTCGTCAGCCCCTCTCAGCCCTCGTTCGCCCCTCTCAGCCCTTCTCCGCCCCTCTCAGCCCTCGTCCCGCATTCTCAGCCCTCGTCCGCCCCTCTCAGCTCTTGTCCCGCATTCTCAGCCCTCGTCCGCCCCTCTCAGCCCTCGTCCCGCATTCTCAGCCCTCGTCTGCCCCTCTCAGACCTCGTCCCACATTCTCAGTACTCGTCCGCCCCTGTCAGCCCTCGTCCCGCATTCTCAGCCCTCGTCCGCCCCTCTCAGCCCTCGTCCCGCATTCTCAGCCCTCGTCCGCCCCTCTCAGCCCTCGTCCCGCATTCTCAGCCCTCGTCCGCCCCTCTCAGCCCTCATCCCGCATTCTCAGCCCTCGTCCGCCCCTCTCTGTCCTCGTCCCGCATTCTCAGCCCTCGTCCGCCCCTCTCAGCTCTCGTCCCGCATTCTCAGCCGTCGTTCGCCACTCTCAGCCCTCGTCCAAAATTCTCAGCCCTCGTCCGACCCTCTCAACCCTTGTCCCATATTTTCAGCCCTTGTCATGCATTCTCAGCCCTTGTCCGCCCCTCTCAGACCTTGTCCCGAATTCTCAGCCCTTGTCCGCCCCTCTCAGCCCTTGTCCGCACCTCTCAGCCTTTGTCCCGCATTCTCTGCCCTTGTCCGCCACTCTCAGCCCTTGTCCCGCATTCTCAGCCCTTGTCCGAACCTCTCAGCACTTGTCCTGCATTGTCAGCCCTTGTCCGCCCCTCTCAGCCCTTTTCCCGCATTCTCAGCACTTGTCCGCCCCTCTTAGCCCTTGTCCCGTATTCTCAGCCCTTGTCTGCCCCTCTCAGCCTTTGTACCGTATTCTCAGAACTTGTCTCGTATTCTCAGCACTTGTCCGCCCATCTATTGCCCTTATCCGCCCCTCTTTGCCCTTGTCCGCCACTCTTTACCCTTGTCCGCCCCTCTTTACACTTTTCCGCCACTCTTTGCCCGTGTCCGCCCCTCTTTGCCCTTGTCCGCCCCTCTTTGACTTTGTCCGCCCCTCTTTGCACTTGTCCGCCCCTCTTTGCCCTTGTCCCATATTCTCAGCACTTGTCCGCCCCTCTTTGCCCTTGTCCGACCCTCTTTGCCCTTGTCCGCCCCTCTTTGCACTTGTCCCGTATTCTAAGCCCTTGTGCCGTATTCTCACCCCTTGTCCGCCCCCTTTGCCCTTGTCCGCCCCTCTTTGCCCTTGTCCCGTATTCTCAGACCTTGTCCTCCCCTCTTTGCCCTTGCCCTCCCCTCCTTGCCCTTGTCCGCCCCTCTTTGCCTTTGTCCGACCCTCTTTGCCCTTGTCCGCCCCTCTTTGCCCTTGTCCCGTATTCTCAGGACTTGTTCGACCCTCTTTGCACTTGTCCGCCCCTCTTTGCACTTGTCGGCCCCTCTTTGCCCTTGTCCGCCCCTCTTTGCCCTTGTCCGCCCCTCTTTGCTCTTGTCCGCCCCTCTTTGGCCTTGTCCGCCCCTCTTTGCTCTTGTCCCCTATTCTCAGCCCTTGTCCGCCCCTCTTTGCCCTTGTCCCGTATTCTCAGCACTTGTTCGCCCCTATTTGCCCTTGTCCGCCCCTCTTTGCACTTGTCGGCCCCTCTTTGCCCTTGTCCGCCCCTCTTTGCTCTTGTCCGCCCCTCTTTGTCATTGTCCGCCCCTCTTTGCCCTTGTACGACCCTTTTTGCCCTTGTCCGCCCCTCTTTGCCCTTGTCCCCTATTCTCAGCCCTTGTCCGCCACTCAATGACCTTGTCCCCTTTTCTCAGTCCTTGTCCGCACCTCTTTGCCCTTGTCCGCCCCTCTTTACCCTTGTCCGCCCCTCTTTGCCCGTGTCCCGTATTCTCAGCCCCTGTCCGCCCCTCTTTGCGCTTGTCCGCCCCTTTTTGCCCTTGTCCGACCCTCTTTGCCCTTGTCCGCCCCTCTTTGCCCTTGTCCGCCCCTCTTTGCCCTTGTCCGCCCCTCTTTGCCCTTGTCCCGTATTCTCAGCACTTGTCCGCCCCTCTTTGCCCTTGTCCGCCCCTCTTTGCCCTTGTCCCCTATTCTCAGACCTTGTCCTACCCTCTTTGCCCTTGTCCGCCCCTCTTTGCCCTTGTCCGCCACTCTTTGCCTTTGTCCGACCCTCTTTGCCCTTGTCCGACCCTCTTTGCCCTTGTCCCGTATTCTCAGCACTTGTCCGACCCTCTTTGCTCTTGTCGGCCCCTCTTTGCCCTTGTCCACCCCTCTTTGCCCTTGTCAGCCCCTCTTTGCTCTTGTCCGCCCCTCTTTGCCCTTGTCCGCCCCTCTTTGCCCTTTTCCGCCCCTCTTTGCCCTTGTTCGCCCCTCTTTGCACTTGTCCGCCCCTCTTTACCCTTGTCCGCCCCTCTTTGCCATTGTCCGCCCCTGTTTGCACTTCTCCGCCCCTCTTTTCCCTTGTCCGACCCTCTTTCCCTTGTCCGCCCCTCTTTGCCCTTGTCCGCACCTCTTTGCCTTTGTCCGCCCCTCTTTGCACTCGTCCCCTATTCTCAGCCCCTGTCCGCCCCTCATTGCCCTTGTCCCCTATTCTCAGTCCTTGTCCGCCCCTCTTTGCCCTTGTCCGCCGCTCTTTGCCCTTTTCCGCCGCTCTTTGCCCTTGTCCGCCCCTTTTTGCACTTGTCCAGTATTCTCAGCACTTGTCCGCCCCTCTTTGCCCTTGTCCGCCCTTCTTTGCACTTGTCCGCCCCTCTTTGCCCTTGTCCGCCCCTCTTTGCCCTTTTCCGCCCCTCTTTGCCCTTGTTCGCCCCTCTTTGCCCTTGTCCGCCCCTCTTTACCCTTGTCCGCCCCTCTTTGCCCTTGTCCGCCCCTGTTTGCACTTCTCCGCCCCTCTTTTCCCTTGTCCGACCCTCTTTCCCTTGTCCGCCCCTCTTTGCCCTTGTCCGCCCCTCTTTGCCCTTGTCCGCCCCTCTTTGCCCTTGTCCCCTATTCTCAGACCTTGTCCTACCCTCTTTGCCCTTGTCCGACCCTCTTTGCCCTTGTCCGACCCTCTTTGCCCTTGTCCGCCCCTCTTTGCCCTTGTCCGCCACTCTTTGCCTTTGTCCGACCCTCTTTGCCCTTGTCCGACCCTCTTTGCCCTTGTCCCGTATTCTCAGCACTTGTCCGACCCTCTTTGCTCTTGTCCGCCCCTCTTTGCCCTTGTCCGCCCCTCTTTGCCCTTGTCAGCCCCTCTTTGCTCTTGTCCGCCCCTCTTTGCCCTTGTCCGCCCCTCTTTGCACTCGTCCCCTATTCTCAGCCCCTGTCCGCCCCTCATTGCCCTTGTCCCCTATTCTAAGTCCTTGTCCGCCCCTCTTTGCCCTTGTCCGCCGCTCTTTGCCCTTTTCCGCCGCTCTTTGCCCTTGTCCGCCCCTTTTTGCACTTGTCCAGTATTCTCAGACCTTGTCCGCCCCTCTTTGCCCTTGTCCGCACTTCTTTGCACTTGTCTGCCCCTCTTTGCCCTTGTCCTCACCTCTTTGCCCTTTTCCGCCCCTCTTTGCCCTTGTTCGCCCCTCTTTGCACTTGTCCGCCCCTCTTTACCCTTGTCCGCCCCTCTTTGCCCTTGTCCGCCCCTGTTTGCACTTCTCCGCCCCTCTTTTCCCTTGTCCGACCCTCTTTCCCTTGTCCGCCCCTCTTTGCCCTTGTCCGCACCTCTTTGCCTTTGTCCGCCCCTCTTTGCCCTTGTCCGCCCCTCTTTGCCCTTGTCCGCCCCTCTTTGCCCTTGTCCGCCCCTCTTTGCCCTTGTCCGCCCCTCTTTGCACTTATTCATCCCTCTTTGCCCTTTTCCGCCCCTCTTTGCCCTTGTCCGCCCCTCTTTTCCCTTGTCCCGTATTCTCAGCCCTTGTCCGCCCCTCTTTGCCCTTGTCCGCCCCTTTTTGCCCTTGTCCGACACTCTTTGCCCTTGTCCGCCCCTCTTTGCCCTTGTCCCGTATTCTCAGCACTTGTCCGCCCCTCTATGCCCTTGTCCGCCCCTCTTTGCCCTTTTCCGCCCCTCTTTGCACTTCTCCGCCCCTCTTTGCCCTTGTCCGCCCCTCTTTGTCCTTGTCCGCCTCTCTTTGCCCTTGTCCCGTATTCTCAGCCCTTGTCCGCCCCTATTTGCCCTTGTCCCGTATTCACAGCCCTTGTCCGAGCCTCTTTGCCCTTGTCCCGTATTCTCAGCCCTCGTCCGGCCCTCTTTGCCCTTGTCCTCCCCTCTTTGCCCTTGTCCGCCCCTCTTTGCCCTTGTCCCGTATTCTCAGCCCTTGTCCGCCCCCTTTGCCCTTGTCCGCCCCTCTTTGCCCTTGTCCCCTATTCTCAGACCTTGTCCGCCCCTCTTTGCCCTTGTCCGCCCCTCTTTGCCCTTGTCCGCCCCTCTTTGCCCTTGTCCGCCCCTCTTTGCCCTTGTCCCCCACTCTTTGCCCTTGTCCGCTCCTCTTTACACTTTTCCTCCCCTCTTTGCCCGTGTCCACCCCTCTTTGCCCTTGTCCGCCCCTCTTTGCCCTTGTCCGCCCCTCTTTGCACTTGTCCGCCCCTCTTTGCCCTTGTCCCATATTCTCAGCACTTGTCCGCCCCTCTTTGCCCTTGTCCGACCCTCTTTGCCCTTGTCCGCCCCTCTTTGCACTTGTCCTGTATTCTAAGCCCTTGTGCCGTATTCTCAGCCCTTGTCCGCCCCCTTTGCCCTTGTCCGCCCCTCTTTGCTCTTGTCCGCCCCTCTTTGCCTTTGTCCGACCCTCTTTGCCCTTGTCCGCTCCTCTTTGCCCTTGTCCCGTATTCTCAGCACTTTTTCGACCCTCTTTGCCCTTGTCCGCCCCTCTTTGCACTTGTCGGACCCTCTTTGCCCTTGTCCGCCCCTCTTTGCCCTTGTCCGCCCCTCTTTGCTCTTGTCCGCCCCTCTTTGCCCTTGTCCGCCCCTCTTTGCTCGTCCCCTATTCTCAGCACTTGTCCGCCCCTCTTTGCCCTTGTCCCGTATTCTCAGCAATTGTTCGCCCCTCTTTGCCCTTGTCCGCCCCTCTTTGCACTTGTCGGCCCCTCTTTGCCCTTGTCCGCCCCTCTTTGCCCTTGTCCGTCCCTCTTTGCCCTTGTCCGCCCCTCTTTGCCCTTGTCCGCCCCTTTTTGCCCTTGTCCGACCCTCTTTGCCCTTGTCCACCCCTCTTTGCATTTGTCCGCCCCTCTTTGCCCTTGTCCGCCCCTCTTTGCCCTTGTCCTGAATTTTCAGACCTTGTCCGCGCCTCTTTGCCCTTGTCAGCCCCTCTTTGCCCTTGTCCGCCCCTCTTTGCCCTTGTCCGCCCCTCTTTGCCCTTGTCCGCCCCTCTTTGCCCTTGTCCCGTATTCACAGCCTTTTTCCGCCCCTCTTTGCCCTTGTCCGCCCCTCTTTGCACTTGTCCGCCCCTCTATGCACTTGTCCGCCCCTCTTTGCCCTTGTCCGCCCCTCTTTGCCCTTTTCCGCCCCTCATTGCCCTTGTCCGCCCCTCATTGCACTTGTCCCGTATTCTCAACACTTGTCCGCCCCTCTTTTCCCTTGTCCTGCCCACTTTGTCCTTGTCCGCCACTCTTTGCACTTGTCCGCCCCTCTTTGCCCTTGTCCGCCCCTCTTTGCCCTTGTCCCGTATTCTCAAACCTTGTCCGCCCCTCTTTGCCCTTGTCCGTCCCGCTTTGGCCTTGTCCGTCCCGCTTTGCCCTTGTCCTCCCCGCATTGCCCTTGTCCCGTATTCTCAGCACTTGTTCGCCCCTCTTTGCCCTTGTCCCGTATTCTCAGCACTTGTTCGCCCCTCTTTGCCCTTGTCCCGTATTCTCAGCCCTTGTCCACCCCTCTTTGCCCTTGTCCGCCCCTCTTTGCCCTTGTCCGCCCCTCTTTGCCCTTGTCCGCAACTCTTTGCCCTTGTCCGCCCCTCTTTGCCCTTGTCCGCCCCTCTTTGCCCTTGTCCGCCCCTCTTTGCCCTTGTCCGCACCTCTTTGCCCTTGTCCGCCCCTCTTTACCCTTGTCCGCCCCTCTTTGCCCTTGACCCGTATTCTCAGCACTTGTCCGGCTCTCTTTGCCCTTGTCCCGTATTCTCAGCCCTTGTCCACACCTCTTTGCTCTTGTCCGCCACACTTTGCCCTTGTCCACCCTTCTTTGCCCTTGTCCGACCCTCTTTGCACTTGTCCGCCCTTCTTTGCCCTTGTCCGCCCCTCTTTGACCTTGTCCGCCCCTCTTTGTACTTGTCCTCCCCTCTTTGCACTTGTGCGCCTCTCTGTGCACTTGTCCCTTGTTCTCAGCCCTTGTCCGGCCCTCTTTGCAATTGTCCGCCCCTCTTTGCAATTGTCCGCCCCTCTTTGCCCTTGTCCGCCCCTCTTTGTCCTTGTCCTCCCCTCTTTGCACTTGTGCGCCTCTCTTTGCACTTGTCCCGTGTTCTCAGCCCTTGTCCGGCCCTCTTTGCCCTTGTCCGCCCCTCTTTGCCCTTGCCCGCCCCTCTTTGCCCTAGTCCCGTATTCTCAGCCCTTTTCCGCCCCTCTTTGACCATGTCCGCTCCTCTTAGCCCTTGTCCCGTATTCTCAGCCCTTGTCCGCCCCTCTTTGCCCTTGTCTCGTATTCTCAGCCTTTATCTGCCCCTCTTTGCCCTTGTCCCGTATTCTCAGCCATAGTCCGCCTCTCTTTGCCCTTGTCCGTCCCGCTTAACCCTTGTCCGCCCCGCATTGCCCTTGTCCGCCATGCTTTGCCCTTGTCCGCCCCTCTTTGCCTTTGTCCGCCCCTCTTTGCCCTTGTCCGCCCCTCTTTGCCCTTGTCCGCCCCTCTTTGCCCTTCTCCGCCCCTCTTTGCCCTTGTCCGCCCCTCTTTGCCCTTGTCCGCCCCTCTTTGCCCTTGTCCCATATTCTCAGCCCTTGTCCACCCCTCTTTGCCCTTGTCCCCCCCTCTTTGCCCTTCTCCTGTATTCTCAGCCCTTGTCCGCCCCTCTTTGCCCTTGTCCGCACCTCTTTGCCCTTGTCCGCCCCTCTTTGCCCTTGTCCGCTACTCTTTGCCCTTGTCCCGTACTCTCAGCCCTTGTCCGCCCCTCTTTTCCCTTGTCCGCCCCTCTTTGCCCTTGTCCGCCCCTCTTTGCACTCGTCCCCTATTCTCAGCCCCTGTCCGCCCCTCATTGCCCTTGTCCCCTATTCTAAGTCCTTGTCCGCCCCTCTTTGCCCTTGTCCGCCGCTCTTTGCCCTTTTCCGCCGCTCTTTGCCCTTGTCCGCCCCTTTTTGCACTTGTCCAGTATTCTCAGACCTTGTCCGCCCCTCTTTGCCCTTGTCCGCACTTCTTTGCACTTGTCCGCCCCTCTTTGCCCTTGTCCTCACCTCTTTGCCCTTTTCCGCCCCTCTTTGCCCTTGTTCGCCCCTCTTTGCACTTGTCCGCCCCTCTTTACCCTTGTCCGCCCCTCTTTGCCCTTGTCCGCCCCTGTTTGCACTTCTCCGCCCCTCTTTTCCCTTGTCCGACCCTCTTTCCCTTGTCCGCCCCTCTTTGCCCTTGTCCGCACCTCTTTGCCTTTGTCCGCCCCTCTTTGCCCTTGTCCGCCCCTCTTTGCCCTTGTCCGCCCCTCTTTGCCCTTGTCCGCCCCTCTTTGCCCTTGTCCGCCCCTCTTTGCACTTATTCATCCCTCTTTGCCCTTTTCCGCCCCTCTTTGCCCTTGTCCGCCCCTCTTTTCCCTTGTCCCGTATTCTCAGCCCTTGTCCGCCCCTCTTTGCCCTTGTCCGCCCCTTTTTGCCCTTGTCCGACACTCTTTGCCCTTGTCCGCCCCTCTTTGCCCTTGTCCCGTATTCTCAGCACTTGTCCGCCCCTCTATGCCCTTGTCCGCCCCTCTTTGCCCTTTTCCGCCCCTCTTTGCACTTCTCCGCCCCTCTTTGCCCTTGTCCGCCCCTCTTTGTCCTTGTCCGCCTCTCTTTGCCCTTGTCCCGTATTCTCAGCCCTTGTCCGCCCCTATTTGCCCTTGTCCCGTATTCACAGCCCTTGTCCGAGCCTCTTTGCCCTTGTCCCGTATTCTCAGCCCTCGTCCGGCCCTCTTTGCCCTTGTCCTCCCCTCTTTGCCCTTGTCCGCCCCTCTTTGCCCTTGTCCCGTATTCTCAGCCCTTGTCCGCCCCCTTTGCCCTTGTCCGCCCCTCTTTGCCCTTGTCCCCTATTCTCAGACCTTGTCCGCCCCTCTTTGCCCTTGTCCGCCCCTCTTTGCCCTTGTCCGCCCCTCTTTGCCCTTGTCCGCCCCTCTTTGCCCTTGTCCCCCACTCTTTGCCCTTGTCCGCTCCTCTTTACACTTTTCCTCCCCTCTTTGCCCGTGTCCACCCCTCTTTGCCCTTGTCCGCCCCTCTTTGCCCTTGTCCGCCCCTCTTTGCACTTGTCCGCCCCTCTTTGCCCTTGTCCCATATTCTCAGCACTTGTCCGCCCCTCTTTGCCCTTGTCCGACCCTCTTTGCCCTTGTCCGCCCCTCTTTGCACTTGTCCTGTATTCTAAGCCCTTGTGCCGTATTCTCAGCCCTTGTCCGCCCCCTTTGCCCTTGTCCGCCCCTCTTTGCTCTTGTCCGCCCCTCTTTGCCTTTGTCCGACCCTCTTTGCCCTTGTCCGCTCCTCTTTGCCCTTGTCCCGTATTCTCAGCACTTTTTCGACCCTCTTTGCCCTTGTCCGCCCCTCTTTGCACTTGTCGGACCCTCTTTGCCCTTGTCCGCCCCTCTTTGCCCTTGTCCGCCCCTCTTTGCTCTTGTCCGCCCCTCTTTGCCCTTGTCCGCCCCTCTTTGCTCGTCCCCTATTCTCAGCACTTGTCCGCCCCTCTTTGCCCTTGTCCCGTATTCTCAGCAATTGTTCGCCCCTCTTTGCCCTTGTCCGCCCCTCTTTGCACTTGTCGGCCCCTCTTTGCCCTTGTCCGCCCCTCTTTGCCCTTGTCCGTCCCTCTTTGCCCTTGTCCGCCCCTCTTTGCCCTTGTCCGCCCCTTTTTGCCCTTGTCCGACCCTCTTTGCCCTTGTCCACCCCTCTTTGCATTTGTCCGCCCCTCTTTGCCCTTGTCCGCCCCTCTTTGCCCTTGTCCTGAATTTTCAGACCTTGTCCGCGCCTCTTTGCCCTTGTCAGCCCCTCTTTGCCCTTGTCCGCCCCTCTTTGCCCTTGTCCGCCCCTCTTTGCCCTTGTCCGCCCCTCTTTGCCCTTGTCCGCCCCTCTTTGCCCTTGTCCCGTATTCACAGCCTTTTTCCGCCCCTCTTTGCCCTTGTCCGCCCCTCTTTGCACTTGTCCGCCCCTCTATGCACTTGTCCGCCCCTCTTTGCCCTTGTCCGCCCCTCTTTGCCCTTTTCCGCCCCTCATTGCCCTTGTCCGCCCCTCATTGCACTTGTCCCGTATTCTCAACACTTGTCCGCCCCTCTTTTCCCTTGTCCTGCCCACTTTGTCCTTGTCCGCCACTCTTTGCACTTGTCCGCCCCTCTTTGCCCTTGTCCGCCCCTCTTTGCCCTTGTCCCGTATTCTCAAACCTTGTCCGCCCCTCTTTGCCCTTGTCCGTCCCGCTTTGGCCTTGTCCGTCCCGCTTTGCCCTTGTCCTCCCCGCATTGCCCTTGTCCCGTATTCTCAGCACTTGTTCGCCCCTCTTTGCCCTTGTCCCGTATTCTCAGCACTTGTTCGCCCCTCTTTGCCCTTGTCCCGTATTCTCAGCCCTTGTCCACCCCTCTTTGCCCTTGTCCGCCCCTCTTTGCCCTTGTCCGCCCCTCTTTGCCCTTGTCCGCCCCTCTTTGCCCTTGTCCGCACCTCTTTGCCCTTGTCCGCCCCTCTTTACCCTTGTCCGCCCCTCTTTGCCCTTGACCCGTATTCTCAGCACTTGTCCGGCTCTCTTTGCCCTTGTCCCGTATTCTCAGCCCTTGTCCACACCTCTTTGCTCTTGTCCGCCACACTTTGCCCTTGTCCACCCTTCTTTGCCCTTGTCCGACCCTCTTTGCACTTGTCCGCCCTTCTTTGCCCTTGTCCGCCCCTCTTTGACCTTGTCCGCCCCTCTTTGTACTTGTCCTCCCCTCTTTGCACTTGTGCGCCTCTCTGTGCACTTGTCCCTTGTTCTCAGCCCTTGTCCGGCCCTCTTTGCAATTGTCCGCCCCTCTTTGCAATTGTCCGCCCCTCTTTGCCCTTGTCCGCCCCTCTTTGTCCTTGTCCTCCCCTCTTTGCACTTGTGCGCCTCTCTTTGCACTTGTCCCGTGTTCTCAGCCCTTGTCCGGCCCTCTTTGCCCTTGTCCGCCCCTCTTTGCCCTTGCCCGCCCCTCTTTGCCCTAGTCCCGTATTCTCAGCCCTTTTCCGCCCCTCTTTGACCATGTCCGCTCCTCTTAGCCCTTGTCCCGTATTCTCAGCCCTTGTCCGCCCCTCTTTGCCCTTGTCTCGTATTCTCAGCCTTTATCTGCCCCTCTTTGCCCTTGTCCCGTATTCTCAGCCATAGTCCGCCTCTCTTTGCCCTTGTCCGTCCCGCTTAACCCTTGTCCGCCCCGCATTGCCCTTGTCCGCCCTGCTTTGCCCTTGTCGGCCCCGCATTGCCCTTGTCCGCCATGCTTTGCCCTTGTCCGCCCCTCTTTGCCTTTGTCCGCCCCTCTTTGCCCTTGTCCGCCCCTCTTTGCCCTTGTCCGCCCCTCTTTGCCCTTCTCCGCCCCTCTTTGCCCTTGTCCGCCCCTCTTTGCCCTTGTCCGCCCCTCTTTGCCCTTGTCCCATATTCTCAGCCCTTGTCCACCCCTCTTTGCCCTTGTCCCCCCCTCTTTGCCCTTCTCCTGTATTCTCAGCCCTTGTCCGCCCCTCTTTGCCCTTGTCCGCACCTCTTTGCCCTTGTCCGCCCCTCTTTGCCCTTGTCCGCTACTCTTTGCCCTTGTCCCGTACTCTCAGCCCTTGTCCGCCCCTCTTTTCCCTTGTCCGCCCCTCTTTGCCCTTGTCCGCCAAACTTTGCCCTTGTCCGCCCCTCTTTGCCCTTGTCCGGCCCTCTTTGCCCTTGTCCCGTATCCTCAGCCCGTGTCCCGTATCCTTAGCCCGTGCCCCGTATTCTCAGCCCTTGTCCGCCTCTCTTTGCCCTTGTCGGCCCCTCTTTGCCTTTGTCCGCACCTCTTTGCCCGTGTCCCGTATTCTCAGCCCGTGTCCCGTATTCTCAGCCCGTGTCCCGTTTTCGAAGCCCGTGTCCCGTAATCTCAGCCCTTGTCCGCCCCTCTTTGCCCTTGTCCATCCCTCTTTGCCCTTGTCCGTCCCTCTTTGCCCTTGTCCGCCCCTCTTTGCCCTTGTCCGCCCCTCTTTGCCCTTGTCCGCCCTTCTTTGCCCTTGTCCCGTATTCTCAGCACTTGTCCGCCCCTCTTTGCCCTTGTCCGCCCCTTTTTGCCCTTGTCCGCCCCTTTTTGCCCTTGTCCGCCCCTTTTTGCCCTTGTCCGCCCCTCTTTGCACTTGTCCGCCCCTCTTTGCCCTTGTCCCGTATTCTCAGCACTTGTCCGCCCCTCTTTGCCCTTCTCCGCCCCTCTTTGCCCTTCTCCGCCCCTCTTTGCCCTTCTCCGCCCCTCTTTGCCCTTGTCCGCCTCTCTTTGCTCTTGTCCGCCCCTCTTTGCCCTTGTCCGCCCCTCTTTGCCCTTGTCCCGTATTCTCAGCCCTTGTCCGCCCCTCTTTGCCCTTGTCCGCCCCTTTTTGCCCTTGTCCGCCCCTCTTTGCCCTTGTCCGCCCCTCATTGCCCTTGTCCCGTATTCTCAGCACTTGTCCGCCCCTCTTTGCCCTTGTCCGCCCCTCTTTGCTCTTCTCCGCCCCTCTTTGCCCTTGTCCGCCCCTCTTTGCACTTGTCCGCCCCTCTTTGCCCTTGTCCGCCCCTCTTTGCCCTTGTCCGCCCCTCTTTGCACTTGTCCGCCCCTCTTTGCCCTTGTCCGCCCCTCTTTGCCCTTGTCCGCCCCTCTTTGCCCTTGTCCGCCCCTTTTTGCCCTTGTCCGACCCTCTTTGCCCTTGTCCGACCCTCTTTGCCCTTGTCCGCCCCTCTTTGCACTTGTCCCGTATTCTAAGACCTTGTGCCGTAATCTCAGCCCTTGTCCGCCCCCTTTGCCCTTGTCCGCCCCTCTTTGCCCTTGTCCCGTATTCTCAGCCCTTGTCCGCCCCTCTTTGCCCTTGTCCGCCCCTCTTTGCCCTTGTCCGCCCCTCTTTGCCCTTGTCCGACCCTCTTTGCCCTTGTCCCGTATTCTCAGCACTTGTCTGCCGCTCTTTGCCCTTGTCCGCCCCTCTTTGAACTTGTCCGCACCTCTTTGCCCTTGTCCGCCCCTCTTTGCCATTGTCCGCCCCTCTTTGCCCTTGTCCGCCCCTCTTTGCCCTTGTCCCGTATTCTCAGCCCTTGTCAACCCATTTTTGCCCTTGTCCGCCCATTTTTGCCCTTGACCGCCCCTCTTTGCCCTTGTCCGCCCCTCATTGCCCTTGTCCCGTATTCTCAGAACTTGTCCGGCCTTCTTTGCCCTTGTCCGCCCCTCTTTGCCCTTGTCCGCCACTCTTTGCTCTTGTCCGACCCTCTTTGCCCTTGTCCGCCCCACTTTGCACTTGTCCGCCCCTCTTTGCCCTTGTCCGCCCCCTTTGCCCTTGTCCGCCCCTCTGTGCCCTTGTCCGCCCCTCTTTGCCCTTGTCCCATATTCTCAGCCCTTGTCCACCCCTCTTTGCCCTTGTCCCCCCATCTTTGCCCTTCTCCTGTATTCTCAGCCCTTGTCCGCCCCTCTTTGCCCCTGTCCGCACCTCTTTGCCCTTGTCCGCCCCTCTTTGCCCTTGTCCGCTACTCTTTGCCCTTGTCCCGTACTCTCAGCCCTTGTCCGCCCCTATTTTCCCTTGTCCGCCCCTCTTTGCCCTTGTCCGCCAAACTTTGCCCTTGTCCGCCCCTCTTTGCCCTTGTCCGGCCCTCTTTGCCCTTGTCCCGTATCCTCAGCCCGTGTCCCGTATCCTCAGCCCGTGCCCCGTATTCTCAGCCCTTGTCCGCCTCTCTTTGCCCTTGTCGGCCCCTCTTTGCCTTTGTCCGCACCTCTTTGCCCGTGTCCCGTATTCTCAGCCCGTGTCCCGTATTCTCAGCCCGTGTCCCGTTTTCGAAGCCCGTGTCCCGTAATCTCAGCCCTTGTCCGCCCCTCTTTGCCCTTGTCCATCCCTCTTTGCCCTTGTCCGTCCCTCTTTGCCCTTGTCCGCCCCTCTTTGCCCTTGTCCACCCCTCTTTGCCCTTGTCCGCCCTTCTTTGCCCTTGTCCCGTATTCTCAGCACTTGTCCGCCCCTCTTTGCCCTTGTCCGCCCCTTTTTGCCCTTGTCCGCCCCTTTTTGCCCTTGTCCGCCCCTCTTTGCACTTGTCCGCCCCTCTTTGCCCTTGTCCCGTATTCTCAGCACTTGTCCGCCCCTCTTTGCCCTTCTCCGCCCCTCTTTGCCCTTCTCCGCCCCTCTTTGCCCTTCTCCGCCCCTCTTTGCCCTTGTCCGCCCCTCTTTGCCCTTGTCCGCCCCTCTTTGCCCTTGTCCGCCCCTCTTTGCCCTTGTCCCGTATTCTCAGCACTTGTCCGCCCCTCTTTGCCCTTGTCCGCCCCTTTTTGCCCTTGTCCGCCCCTCTTTGCCCTTGTCCGCCCCTCTTTGCCCTTGTCCGCCCCTCTTTGCCCTTGTCCGCCCCTCTTTGCCCTTGTCCGCCCCTCTTTGCCCTTGTCCGCCCCTCTTTGCCCTTGTCCGCCCCTCTTTGCACTTGTCCGCCCCTCTTTGCCCTTGTCCGCCCCTCTTTGCCCTTGTCCGCCCCTCTTTGCCCTTGTCCGCCCCTCTTTGCACTTGTCCGCCCCTCTTTGCCCTTGTCCGCCCCTCTTTGCCCTTGTCCGCCCCTCTTTGCCCTTGTCCGCCCCTTTTTGCCCTTGTCCGACCCTCTTTGCCCTTGTCCGACCCTCTTTGCCCTTGTCCGCCCCTCTTTGCACTTGTCCCGTATTCTAAGACCTTGTGCCGTAATCTCAGCCCTTGTCCGCCCCCTTTGCCCTTGTCCGCCCCTCTTTGCCCTTGTCCCGTATTCTCAGCCCTTGTCCGCCCCTCTTTGCCCTTGTCCGCCCCTCTTTGCCCTTGTCCGCCCCTCTTTGCCCTTGTCCGACCCTCTTTGCCCTTGTCCCGTATTCTCAGCACTTGTCTGCCGCTCTTTGCCCTTGTCCGCCCCTCTTTGAACTTGTCCGCACCTCTTTGCCCTTGTCCGCCCCTCTTTGCCATTGTCCGCCCCTCTTTGCCCTTGTCCGCCCCTCTTTGCCCTTGTCCCGTATTCTCAGCCCTTGTCAACCCATTTTTGCCCTTGTCCGCCCATTTTTGCCCTTGACCGCCCCTCTTTGCCCTTGTCCGCCCCTCATTGCCCTTGTCCCGTATTCTCAGAACTTGTCCGGCCTTCTTTGCCCTTGTCCGCCCCTCTTTGCCCTTGTCCGCCCCTCTTTGCTCTTGTCCGACCCTCTTTGCCCTTGTCCGCCCCACTTTGCACTTGTCCGCCCCTCTTTGCCCTTGTCCGCCCCCTTTGCCCTTGTCCGCCCCTCTGTGCCCTTGTCCGCCCCTCTTTGCCCTTGTCCCATATTCTCAGCCCTTGTCCACCCCTCTTTGCCCTTGTCCCCCCATCTTTGCCCTTCTCCTGTATTCTCAGCCCTTGTCCGCCCCTCTTTGCTCTTGTCCGCACCTCTTTGCCCTTGTCCGCCCCTCTTTGCCCTTGTCCGCTACTCTTTGCCCTTGTCCCGTACTCTCAGCCCTTGTCCGCCCCTATTTTCCCTTGTCCGCCCCTCTTTGCCCTTGTCCGCCAAACTTTGCCCTTGTCCGCCCCTCTTTGCCCTTGTCCGGCCCTCTTTGCCCTTGTCCCGTATCCTCAGCCCGTGTCCCGTATCCTCAGCCCGTGCCCCGTATTCTCAGCCCTTGTCCGCCTCTCTTTGCCCTTGTCGGCCCCTCTTTGCCTTTGTCCGCACCTCTTTGCCCGTGTCCCGTATTCTCAGCCCGTGTCCCGTATTCTCAGCCCGTGTCCCGTTTTCGAAGCCCGTGTCCCGTAATCTCAGCCCTTGTCCGCCCCTCTTTGCCCTTGTCCATCCCTCTTTGCCCTTGTCCGTCCCTCTTTGCCCTTGTCCGCCCCTCTTTGCCCTTGTCCGCCCCTCTTTGCCCTTGTCTGCCCTTCTTTGCCCTTGTCCCGTATTCTCAGAACTTGTCCGCCCCTCTTTGCCCTTGTCCGCCCCTTTTTGCCCTTGTCCGCCCCTTTTTTCCCTTGTCCGCCCCTCTTTGCACTTGTCCGCCCCTCTTTGCCCTTGTCCCGTATTCTCAGCACTTGTCCGCCCCTCTTTGCCCTTCTCCGCCCCTCTTTGCCCTTCTCCGCCCCTCTTTGCCCTTGTCCGCCCCTCTTTGCCCTTGTCCGCCCCTCTTTGCCCTTGTCCGCCCCTCTTTGCCCTTGTCCGCCCCTCTTTGCCCTTGTCCCGTATTCTCAGCCCTTGTCCGCCCCTCTTTGCCCTTGTCCGTCCCTTTTTGCCCTTGTCCGCCCCTCTTTGCCCTTGTCCGCCCCTCATTGCCCTTGTCCCGTATTCTCAGCACTTGTCCGCCCCTCTTTGCCCTTGTCCGCCCCTCTTTGCTCTTCTCCGCCCCTCTTTGCCCTTGTCCACCCCTCTTTGCACTTGTCCGCCCCTCTTTGCCCTTGTCCGCCCCTCTTTGCCCTTGTCCGCCCCTCTTTGCCCTTGTCCGCCCCTTTTTGCCCTTGTCCGACCCTCTTTGCCCTTGTCCGCCCCTCTTTGCACTTGTCCCGTATTCTAAGACCTTGTGCCGTAATCTCAGCCCTTGTCCGCCCCCTTTGCCCTTGTCCGCCCCTCTTTGCCCTTGTCCCGTATTCTCAGCCCTTGTCCGCCCCTCTTTGCCCTTGTCCGCCCCTCTTTGCCCTTGTCCGCCCCTCTTTGCCCTTGTCCGACCCTCTTTGCCCTTGTCCCGTATTCTCAGCACTTGTCTGCCGCTCTTTGCCCTTGTCCGCCCCTCTTTGCCCTTGTCCGCCCCTCATTGCCCTTGTCCCGTATTCTCAGCACTTGTCCGCCCCTCTTTGCCCTTGTCCGCCCCTCTTTGCTCTTCTCCGCCCCTCTTTGCCCTTGTCCACCCCTCTTTGCACTTGTCCGCCCCTCTTTGCCCTTGTCCGCCCCTCTTTGCCCTTGTCCGCCCCTCTTTGCACTTGTCCGCCCCTCTTTGCCCTTGTCCGCCCCTCTTTGCCCTTGTCCGCCCCTCTTTGCCCTTGTCCGCCCCTTTTTGCCCTTGTCCGACCCTCTTTGCCCTTGTCCGCCCCTCTTTGCACTTGTCCCGTATTCTAAGACCTTGTGCCGTAATCTCAGCCCTTGTCCGCCCCCTTTGCCCTTGTCCGCCCCTCTTTGCCCTTGTCCCGTATTCTCAGCCCTTGTCCGCCCCTCTTTGCCCTTGTCCGCCCCTCTTTGCCCTTGTCCGCCCCTCTTTGCCCTTGTCCGACCCTCTTTGCCCTTGTCCCGTATTCTCAGCACTTGTCTGCCGCTCTTTGCCCTTGTCCGCCCCTCTTTGAACTTGTCCGCACCTCTTTGCCCTTGTCCGCCCCTCTTTGCCATTGTCCGCCCCTCTTTGCCCTTGTCCGCCCCTCTTTGCCCTTGTCCCGTATTCTCAGCCCTTGTCAACCCATTTTTGCCCTTGTCCGCCCATTTTTGCCCTTGACCGCCTCTCTTTGCCCTTGTCCGCCCCTCATTGCCCTTGTCCCGTATTCTCAGAACTTGTCCGGCCTTCTTTGCCCTTGTCCGCCCCTCTTTGCCCTTGTCCGCCCCTCTTTGCTCTTGTCCGACCCTCTTTGCCCTTGTCCGCCCCACTTTGCACTTGTCCGCCCCTCTTTGCCCTTGTCCGCCCCCTTTGCCCTTGTCCGCCCCTCTGTGCCCTTGTCCGCCCCTCTTTGCCCTTGTCCGCCCCTCTTTGCCCTTGTCCGCCCCTCTTTGCCCTTGTCCGCCCCTCTTTGCCCTTGTCCCATATTCTCAGCCCTTGTCCACCCCTCTTTGCCCTTGTCCGCCCCTCTTTGCCCTTCTCCTGTATTCTCAGCCCTTGTCCGCCCCTCTTTGCTCTTGTCCGCCCCTCTTTGCCCTTGTCCGCCCCTCTTTGCCCTTGTCCGCCCCTCTTTGCCCTTGTCCGCCCCTCTTTGCACTTGTCCGCTACTCTTTGCCCTTGTCCCGTACTCTCAGCCCTTGTCCTCCCCTCTTTTCCCTTGTCCCCCCCTCTTTGCCCTTGTCCGCCAAACTTTGCCCTTGTCCGCCCCTCTTTGACTTTGTCCGCACCTCTTTGCCCGTGTCCCGTATCCTCAGCCCGTGTCCCGTATCCTCAGCCCGTGCCCCGTATTCTCAGCCCTTGTCCGCCTCTCTTTGCCCTTCTCGGCCCCTCTTTGCCTTTGTCCGCACCTCTTTGCCCGTGTCCCGTATTCTCAGCCCGTGTCCCGTATTCTCAGCCCGTGTCCCGTTTTCGAAGCCCGTGTCCCGTATTCTCAGCCCTTGTCCGCAACTCTTTGCCCTTGTCCGCCCCTCTTTGCCCGTGTCCGCCCCTCTTTTCCCTTGTCCGCCCCTCTTTGCCCTTGTCCGCCCCTCTTTGCACTTGTCCGCCCTCTTTGCCTTTGTCCGCCCCTCTTTGCCCTTGTCCGCCCCTCTTTGCCCTTGTCCGCCCTCTTTGCCTTTGTCCGCCCCTCTTTGCCCTTGTCCGCCCCTCTTTGCCCTTGTCCGCCCCTCTTTGCCCTTGTCCTCCCCTATTTGCCCTTGTCCGCCCCTCTTTGCCCTTGTCCGCCCCTCTTTGCACTTGTCCTGTATTCTCAGCCCTTGTCCGCCCCACTTTGCCCTTGTCCGCCCCTCTTTGCCCTTGTCCGCCCCTCTTTGCCCTTGTCCCGTAACCTCAGCCCGTGTCCCGTATCCTCAGCCCGTGCCCCGTATTCTCAGCCCTTGTCCGCCTCTCTTTGCCCTTGTCGGCCCCTCTTTGCCTTTGTCCGCCCCTCTTTGCCCGTGTCCCGTATCCTCAGCCCGTGTCCCGTATTCTCAGCCCGTGTCCCGTTTTCGAAGCCCATGTCCCGTTTTCTCAGCCCTTGTCCGCCCCTCTTTGCCCTTGTCCGCCCCTCTTTGCCCTTGTCCGCCCCTCTTTGCCCTTGTCCGCCCCTCTTTGCCCTTGTCCCATATTCTCAGCCCTTGTCCGCCCCTCTTTGCCCTTGTCCGCCCCTCTTTGCCCTTCTCCTGTATTCTCAGCACTTGTCCGCCCCTCTTTGCCCTTGTCCGCCCCTCTTTGCCCTTGTCCGCCCCTCTTTGCCCTTGTCCGCCCCTCTTTGCCCTTGTCCGCTACTCTTTGCCCTTTTCCCGTACTCTCAGCCCTTGTCCGCCCCTCTTTTCCCTTGTCCGCCCCTCTTTTCCCTTGTCCGCCCCTCTTTGCCCTTGTCCGCAAAACGTTGCCCTTGTCCGCCCCTCTTTGACCTTGTCCGGCCCTCTTTGCCCTTGTCCCGTATCCTCAGCCCGTGTCCCGTATCCTCAGCCCGTGCCCCGTATTCTCAGCCCTTGTCCGCCTCTCTTTGCCCTTGTCGGCCCCTCTTTGCCTTTGTCCGCACCTCTTTGCCCGTGTCCCGTATTCTCAGCTCGTGTCCCGTATTCTCAGAGCGTGTCCCGTTTTCGAAGCCCGTGTCCCGTATTCTCAGCCCTTGTCCGCCCTTCTTTGCCCTTGTCCGCCCTTCTTTGCCCTTGTCCGCCCCTCTTTTCCCTTGTCCGCCCCTCTTTGCCCTTGTCCGCCCCTCTTTGCCCTTGTCCGCCCTCTTTGCCTTTGTCCGCCCCTCTTTGCCCTTGTCCGCCCCTCTTTGCCCTTGTCCGCCCCTCTTTGCCCTTGTCCGCCCCTCTTTGCCCTTGTCCGCCCCTCTTTGCCCTTGTCCGCCCCTCTTTGCCCTTGTCCCGTATTCTCAGCACTTGTCCGCCCCTCTTTGCCCTTGTCCGCCCCTTTTTGCGCTTGTCCGCCACTCTTTGCCCTTGTCCGCCTCTCTTTGCCCTTCTCCCGTATTCTCAGCCCTTGTACGCCCCTCTTTGCCCTTGTCCGCCCCTCTTTGCCCTTGTCCGCCCCTCTTTGCTCTTCTCCGCCCCTCTTTGCCCTTGTCCGCCCCTCTTTGCCCTTGTCCGCCCCTCTTTGCACTTGTCCGCCCCTCTTTGCCCTTGTCCGCCCCTCTTTGCCCTTGTCCGCCCCTCTTTGCCCTTGTCCGCCCCTCTTTGCCCTTTTCCGCCCCTTTTTGCCCTTGTCTTCCCCTCTTTGCCCTTGTCCGACTCTCTTTGCCCTTGTCCGCCCCTCTTTGCACTTGTCCCGTATTCTAAGACCTTGTGCCGTATTCTCAGCCCTTGTCCGCCCCCTTTGCACTTGTCCGCCCCTCTTTGCCCTTGTCCGCCCCTCTTTGCCCTTGTCTTCCCCTCTTTGCCCTTGTCCTACCCTCTTTGCCCTTGTCCCGTATTCTCAGCCCTTGTCCGCCCCTCTTTGCCCTTGTCCGCCCCTCTTTGCCCTTGTCCGCCCCTCTTTGCCCTTGTCTTCCCCTCTTTGCCCTTGTCCGACCCTCTTTGCCCTTGTCCGCCCCTCTTTGCACTTGTCCCGTATTCTCAGCACTTGTTCGCCCCTCTTTGCCCTTGTCCGCCCCTCTTTGCACTTGTCGGCCCCTCTTTGCCCTTGTCCGCACCTCTTTGCCGTTGTCCGCCCCTCTTTGCTCTTTTCCGCCCCTCTTTGCACTTGTGCAACCCTCTTTGCACTTGACCCCTATTCTCAGCCCCTGTCCGCCCCTCATTGCCCTTGTCCCCTATTCTCAGTCCTTGTCCGCCCCTCTTTGCCCTTGTCCGCCCCTCTTTGCCCTTGACCGCCCCTCTTTGCACTTTTCTGCCACTCTTTGCCCTTGTCCGCCCCTTTTTGCTCTTGTCCAGTATTCTCAGCCCTTGTCCGCGCCTCTTTGCCCTTGTCCGCGCCTCTTTGCCCTTGTCCGCCCCTCTTTGCCCTTGTCCGCACCTCTTTGCCCTTGTCCGCCCCTCTTTGCATTTGTCCGCCCCTCTTTGCCCTTGTCCGCTCCTCTTTGCCCTTGTCCGCCCCTATTTGCCCTTGTCTGCCCCTCTTTGCCCTTGTCCCGTATTCTCAGCCTTGTCCGCCCCTCTTTGCCCTTGTCCGCCCCTCTTTGCCCTTGTCTGCCCCTCTTTGAACTTGTCCCCTATTCTCAGCACTTGTCCGCCACTCTTTGCCCTTTTCCGTCCCTCTTTGCCCTTGTCCGCCCCTCTTTGCCCTTGTCCGCCACTCTTTGCCCTTGTCCGCCCCTCTTTGCTGTTGTCCGCCCCTCTTTACATTTGTCCGCCCCTCTTTGCCCTTGTCCCCCCGTCTTTGCACTTGTCCTATATTCTCAACCCTTGTCCTACCCTCATTGCCCTTGTCCCCTATTCTCAGTACTTGTCCGTCCCTCTTTGCCCTTGTCCGCCCCTCTTTGCCCTTGTCCGCCCCTCTTTGCACTTGTTCGCCCCTCTTTGCCCTTGTCCGCCCTTCTTTGCCCTTGTCCGCACCTCTTTGCCCTTGTCCGCCCCTCTTTGCCCTTGTCCGCCCCTCTTTGCCCTTGTCCGCCCCTCTTTGCCCTTGTCCCGTATTCACAGCCCTTGTCCGCCCCTCTTTGCCCTTGTCCCGTATTCTCAGCCCTTGTCCGCCCCTCTTTGCCCTTGTCCCATATTCTAAGCTCTTGTCCTCCCCTCTTGCCATTGTCCCGTATTCTCAGCCCTTGTCCGCCCCTCTTTGCCCTTGTCCCGTATTCTCAGCCCTTGTCCTACCCTATTTGCCCTTGTCCCGTATTATCAGCCCTTGTCCGCCCCTCTTTGCCCTTCTCCAGAATTCTCAGCCTTTATCCGCCCCTCTTTGCACTTGTCCGATCCTGTTTGCCCTTGTCCACCCTTCTGTGCCCTTGTCCCGTATTCTGAGCCCTTGTCCGACCCTCTGTGCCCTTGTCCGCCCCTCTGTGCCCTTGTCCGCCACTCTTTGCACTTTTCCACCCCTCTGTGCCCTTGTCCGCCCCTCTTTGCCCTTGTCCCGTATTCTCAGCCCTTGTCCGCCCCTCTTTGCCCTTGTCCGCCGCTCTTTGCCCTTTTCCGCCCGTTTTTGCCCTTGTACGCAAGTCTTTGCCATTGTCCGCCCCTCTTTGCCCTTGTCCGCCCGCCTTTGCCCTTGTCCCGTATTCTAAGCCCTTGTCCCGTATTCTCAGAACTTGTCCGCCCCTCTTTGCCCTTGTCCCATATTCTCAGCCCTTGTCCGCCCCTGTTTGCCCTTGTCCGCCCCTCTTTGCCCTTCTCCTGTATTCTCAGCCCTTGTCCGCCCCTCTTTGCCCTTGTCCGCACCTCTTTGCCCTTGTCCGCCCCTCTTTGCCCTTGTCCGACCCTCTTTGCCCTTGTCCGGCCCTCTTTGCCCTTGTCCGCCCCTCTTTGCCCTTGTCCCGTACTCTCAGCCCTTGTCCGCCCCTCTTTTCCCTTATCCGCCCCACTTTGCCCTTGTCCGCCAAACTTTGCCCTTGTCCGCCCCTCTTTGCCCTTGTCCGGCCCTCTTTGCCCTTGTCCCGTATCCTCAGCCCGAGTCCCGTATCCTCAGCCCTTGTCCGCCTCTTTGCCCTTGTCGGCCCCTCTTTGCCTTTGTCCGCACCTCTTTGCCCGTGTCCCGTATTCTCAGCCCGTGTCCCGTATTCTCAGCCCGTGTCCCGTTTTCGAAGCCCGTGTCCCGTATTCTCAGCCCTTGTCCGCCCCTCTTTGCCCTTGTCCGCCCCTCTTTGCCCTTGTCCGCCCCTCTTTTCCCTTGTCTGCCCCTCTTTGCCCTTGTCTGCCCCTCTTTACCCTTGTCCGCCCTCTTTGCCCTTGTCCGCCCCTCTTTGCCCTTGTCCGCCCCTCTTTGCCCTTGTCCGCCCCTCTTTGCCCTTGTCCATCCCTCTTTGCCCTTGTCCGTCCCTCTTTGCCCTTGTCCGCCCCTCTTTGCCCTTGTCCGCCCCTCTTTGCCCTTGTCCGCCCCTCTTTGCCCTTGTCCCGTATTCTCAGCCCTTGTCCGCCCCTCTTTGCCCTTGTCCGCCCCTTTTTGCGATTGTCCGCCACTCTTTGCCTTTGTCCGCCTCTCTTTGCCCTTGTCCCGTATTCTCAGCCCTTGTCCGCCCCTATTTGCCCTTGTCCGCCCCTCTTTGCCCTTGTCTGCCCCTCTTTGCCCTTGTCCCGTATTCTCAGCACTTGTCCGCCCCTCTTTGCCCTTGTCCGCCCCTCTTTGCCCTTGTCCGCCCCTCTTTGCCCTTGTCCCGTATTCTCAGCCCTTGTCCGCCCCTCTTTGCCCTTGTCCGCCCCTTTTTGCCCTTGTCCGCCCCTCTTTGCCCTTGTCCGCCCCTCATTGCCCTTGTCCCGTATTCTCAGCACTTGTCCGCCCCTCTTTGCCCTTGTCCGCCCCTCTTTGCCCTTGTCCGCCCCTCTTTGCCCTTGTCCGCCCCTCTTTGCTCTTCTCCGCCCCTCTTTGCCCTTGTCCGCCCCTCTTTGCCCTTGTCCGACCCTCTTTGCCCTTGTCCGACCCTCTTTGCCCTTGTCCGACCTCTTTGCCCTTATCCGCCCCTCTTTGCTCTTGTCCGCCCCTCTTTGCCCTTGTCCGCCCCTTTTTGCCCTTGTCTTCCCCTCTTTGCCCTTGTCCGACCCTCTTTGCCCTTGTCCGCCCCTCTTTGCACTTGTCCCGTATTCTAAGACCTTGTGCCGTATTCTCAGCCCTTGCCCGCCCCCTTTGCCCTTGTCCGCCCCTCTTTGCCCTTGTCCCGTATTCTCAGCCCTTGTCCGCCCCTCTTTGCCCTTGTCCGCCCCTCTTTGCTCTTGCCCGCACCTCTTTGCCCTTGTCCCGTATTCTCAGCACTTGTCCGCCCCTCTTTGCCCTTGTCCACCCCTCTTTGCACTTGTCCGCCCCTCTTTGCCCTTCTCCGCCCCTCTTTGCCCTTGTCCGCACCTCTTTGCCCTTGTCCGCCCCTCTTTGACCTTGTCCCGTATTCTCAGCCCTTGTCCGCCCATTTTTGCCCTTGTCCGCCCATTTTTGCCCTTGTCCGCCCCTCTTTGCCCTTGTCCGCCCGTTTTTGCCCTTGTACGCCCCTCTATGCCATTGTCTGCCCCTCTTTGCCCTTGTCCGCCCCTCTTTGCCCTTGTCCCGTATTCTAAGCCCTTGTCCCGTATTCTCAGAACTTGTCCGCCCCTCTTTGCCCTTGTCCGCCCCTCTTTGCCCTTGTCCCCTATTCTCAGAACTTGTCCACCCCTCTTTGCCCTTGTCCGCCCCTCTTTGCACTTGTCCGCCCCTCTTTGATCTAGTCCCGTATTCTCAGCACTTGTCCGCCCCTCTTTGCACTTGTCCTCCCCTCTTTGCCCTTGTCCGCACCTCTTTTCCCTTGTTCGCCCTTCTTTGCCCTTGTCATCCCCTCTTTGCCCTTGTCCCGTATTCTCAGGAGTTGTCCGACCCTCTTTGCACTTTACCGCCCCTCTTTGCCCTTGTCCCGTATTCTCCGCACTTCTCAGCCCCTCTTTGCCCTTTTCCGCCCCTCTTTGCCCTTGTCCGCCCCTCTTTGCCCTTGTCCGCCCCTCTTTGCTCTTGTCCGCCCCACTTTGCCCCTGTCCCGTATTCTCAACACTTGTCCGCAGCTCTTTGGCTTTGTCCGCCCCTCTTTGCCCTTTTCCGCCCCTCTTGGTCGTTGTCTGCCCCTCTTTGCACTCTTCCCTTATTCTCAGCACTTGTCCGCCCGTCTTTACCCTTGTCCGCCGCTCTTTCCCCTTGTCCGCCCTACTGTGCAATTGTCCGCCCCTCTTTGCCCTTGTCCGACTCTCTATGTCCTTGTCCCGTATTCTCAGCAGTTGTCCGGCCCTCTTTGCCCTTTTCCGCCCCTTTTTGCCCTTGTCCCGTATTCTCCGCTATTGTCCGCCCCTCTTTGACCTTGTCCGCCACTCTGTGCACTTGTCCGCCCCTCTTTGCCCTTCTCCCCTATTCTCAGCACTTGTCCGACCCTCTTTGCTTGTGTCCGACCCTCTTTGCCCTTGTCCGCCCCTCTTTACACTTGTCCGCCCCTCTTTGCCCTTGTCCGTCCCTCTTTGCCCTTGTCATGTGTTCTCAGCACTTGTCCGCCCCTCTTTGCCCTTGTCCTCCCCTCTTTGCCCTAGTCCCGTATTCTCAGCGCTTGTCCGCCCCTCTTCGCCCTTTTCCGCCCCTCTTTGCCATTGTCCGCTCCTCTTTGCCCTTGTCCCGAATTCTCAGCACTTGTCCGCCCCTCTTTGCACTTGTCCCGAATTCTCAGAATTTGTCCGCCACTCTTTGCCCTTGTCCGCCCCTCTTTGCCCTTGTCCACCCCTCTTTGCCCTTGTCCGCCCCTCTTTGCCATTGTCTGCCCCTCTTTGCACTCTTCCCTTATTCTCAGCACTTGTCCGCTCCTCTTTGCACTTGTCCGCCCCTCTTTGCCCTTGTCCGCACCTCTTTGCCATTGTTAGAACCTCTTTGCCCTTGTCCGCCCCTCTTTGCCCTTGTCCGGCCCTCTTTGCCCTTGTCCGGCCCTCTTTGCCCTTGTCCCATATTCTCAGCACTTGTCCGCCCCTCTTTGCCCTTGTCCGCCCCTCTTTGCCCTTGTCCCCACCTTTTTGCCCTTGTCGCCCCCCTTTGCCCTTTTCCGCGCCTCTTTGCCCTTGTCCGACCTTGTTTGCCCTTGTCCGGCCCTCTTTGCATTTGTCCGCTCCTCTTTGGTCTTGTCTGCCCCTCTTTGCACTTTTCCACCCCTCTTTGCCCTTGTCCGCCGCTCTTTGTCCTTGTTGCCCCTCTTTCCACTTGTCCAGTATTCTCAGCACTTGTCAGCCCCTCTTTGCGCTTGTCCGCCCCTATTTGCCCTTGTCCCGTATTCTCCGCACATCTCAGCCCCTTTTTGCCCTTGTCCGCCCCTCTTTGCCCTTGTCCGTCCCTCTTTGCCCTTGACCGCACCTCTTTGCCCTTGTCCGCCCCTCTTTGCCCTTGTGTGCACCTCTTTGCCCTTGTCCGCCCCTCTTTGCCATTGTCCTCCCCTCTTTGCCCTTGTCCGCCCCTCTTTGTCCTTGTCCCGTATTGTCAGCACATTTCCGACCCTCTTTGCCCTTGTCCGCCCCTCTTTGCGCTGTCCGCCCCTCTTTGCCCTTGTCCCGTGTTCTCAGCACTTGTCTGCCCGTCTTTGCCCTTGTCCGGCCCTCTTTGCCCTTCTCCGCCCCTCTTTGCCCTTGTCCGCCCCTCTTTGCCCCTGTCCCTTATTCTCAGCACTTTTCCGCCCCTCTTTGGCCTTGTCCGCCCCTCTTTGCCCTTGTCCGCCCCCCTTTGCACTTGTCCTGTATTCTCAGCACTTGTCCGCCCCTCTTTGCCCCTGTCTTCCCCTCTTTGCCCTTGTCCGCCCCCCTTTGGACTTGTCCGCCCCTCTTTGCCCTTGTCCCGTATTCTCAGCACTTGTCCGCCCCTCTTTGCCCTTGTCCGGCCCTCTTTGCCCCTCTTTGCCCTTGTCCGCCCCTGTTTGCCCTTATCCCGTATTCTCTGCACTTTTCCGACCCTCCTTGCACTTGTCCACCCCTCTTTGCGCTGTCCGCCCCTCTTTGCCCTTGTCCCGTATTCTCAGCACTTGTCTGCCCCTCTTTTCCCTTGTCCGCCCCTCTTTGATCTTGTCCCATATTCTCAGCACTTGTCCGCCCCTCTTTGCCCTTGTCCGCCCCTCTTTGCCCTTGTCCGCCCCTCTTTGCCCTTGTCTGCCCCTCTTTGCACTTGTCCGTCCCTCTTTGCACTTGTCCGCCCCTCTTTGCCCTTTTCCGCCCCTGTTTGCACTTGTCCGCCCCTCTTTGCCCTTGTCCCATATTCTCAGCATTTGTCCGCCCCTGTTTGCACTTGTCCGACCCTCTTTGCCCTTGTCCCGTATTCTCAGCACTTGTCCGCCCCTCTTTGCACTTGTCCTCCCCTCTTTGCCCTAGTCCCGTATTCTCAGCGCTTCTCCGCCCCTCTTTGCACTTGTCCGCCCCTCTTTGCCCTTGTCAGCCCGTCTTTGCCCTTGTCAGCCACTCTTTGCCCTTTTCCGCCCCTCTTTGCCATTGTCCGCTCCTCTTTGCCCTTGTCCCGAATTCTCAGCACTAGTCCGCCCCTCTTTGCACTTGTCCCGAATTCTCAGCACTTGTCCGCAACTCTTTGCCCTTGTCCGCCCCTCTTTGCCCTTGTCCGCCCCTCTTTGCCCTTGTCCGCCCCTCTTTGTACTTGTCCGCCCCTCTTTGCCCTTGTCCACCCCTCTTTGCCCTTGTCCCGTATTCTCCGCACTTGTCCGAACCCTCTTTGCACTTGTCCCAACCCTCTTTGCACTTGTCCCGTATTCTCAGCACTTGTCCGCCCCTCTTTGCCCTTGTCCACCCCTCTTTGCCCTTGTCCGCCCCTCTTTGCCCTTGTCCCGTATTCTCAGCATTTGTCCGTCTCTCTTTGCCCTTTTCCCGTATTCTCAGCATTTGTTCGCCCCTCTTTGCCCTTGTCCGCCCCTCTTTGCCGTTGGCCCGTATTCTCAGCAGTTGTCCGCCCCTCTTTGCACTTGTCCGCCCCTCTTTGCCCTTCTCCCATATTCTCATCCGTTGTCCGCCCCTATTTGCCCTTGTCCGCCCCTCTTTGACCTTGTCCGCCCTTCTTTGCCCTTCTCCACCCCTCTTTTCTCTTGTCCCGTATTCTCAGCATTTGTCCGCATCTCTTTGCCCTTGTTCGCCCCTCTTTTCCCTTGTCCCGTATTCTCAGCACTTGTTTGCCCCTCTGTGCCCTTGTCCGCCCCTCTTTGCCCTTGTCCGCCCCTCTTTGCCTTGTCCGGCCCTCTTTGCCCTTGTCCACCCCTCTTTGCGCTTGTCCCCTATTCTCAGCACTTGTCCGTACCTCTTTGCCCTTGTCCACCCCTCTTTGCCCTTGTCCGACCCTCTTTGCACTTGTCCACCCCTCTTTGCCCTTGTCCCCCCGTCTTTGCCCTTGTCCTCTCCTCTTTGCCCTTGTCCCGTATTCTCAGCACTTGTCCGCCCCTCTTTGCCCTTGTCCCGTATTCTAAGCACTTGTCCGCCCCTCTTTGCCCTTGTCCGCCCCTCTTTGCCCTTGTCCGCCCCTCTTTGCCCTTGTCCAATCCTCTTTGCCCTTGTCCGCCGATCTTTGCTCTTGTCCGCCCCTCTTTGCCCTTGTCCCGAATTCTCAGCACTTGTCCGCCCCTGTTTGCCCTTGTCCGCCCCTCTTTGCCCTTGTCCGCCCCTCTTCGCCTTTTTCCTCCCCTCTTTGCCCTTGCCCGCCCCTCTTTGCCTTTGTCCCGTATTCTCAGCACTTGTCCGCCCCTCTTTGCACTTGTCCGCCCCTCCTTCTTCTTTTCCGTCCCTCTTTGCCTTTGTTCCGTATTCTCAGCACTTGTCCGCCCCTCTTTGGCCTTGTCCGCCCCTCTTTGGCCTTGTCTGCCCCTCTTTGCCCTTGTCCAACCCTCTTTGCCCTTGTCCGCCCCTCTTTGCCCTTGTCCCGTATTCTCAGTACTTGTCCGCCCCACTTTTCCCTTTTCCGTTCCTCCTTGCTTTTGTCCGCCCCTCTTTTCACTTGTCCCGAATTCTTAGCAATTATCCGCCCCTCTTTTCCATTGTCCGCACCTCTTTGCCCTTGTCCGCCCCTGTTTGCCCTTGTCCGCCCCTCTTGGCCCTTGTCCGCCCCTCTTTGCCCTTGTCCCGTATTCTCAGCCCTTTTCCACCCCTCTTTGCCCTTGTCCGCCCCTCTTTTCCCTTGTCCGCCCCTCTTTGCCCTTGTCCGCCCCTCTTTACACTTGTCCGCCCCTCTTGGACATTGTCCGCCCCTCTTGGTCCTTGTCCCATATTCTCCGCCCTTGTCAGCCCCTCTTTACCCTTGTCCGCCCCTCTTTGCCCTTGTCCTATATTCTCAGCACTTCTCCGCCCCGCTTTGGCCTTGTCCGCCACTCTCAGAACTTGTCCGCCCCTCTTGGCCCTTGTCCACCCGTCTTTGCACTTCTACAATATTCAAAGCCTTTCCCCGCCCTTCTTTGCTCTTGTCCCGTATTCTCAGCACTTGTCCACCCCTCTTTGCCCTTGCCCGCCCCACTTTGCACTTTCCCGCCCCTCTTTGCCCTTGTCTCGTATCCTCCGTAATTCTCCGCCCCTCTTTGCCCTTGTCCAACCCTCTTTTCCCTTGTCCGCCCCTCTTTGCCCTTGTCCGCCCCTGTTTGCCCTTGTCCGCCCCTCTTGGCCCTTGTCCGCCCCTCTTTGCCCTTGTCCCGTATTCTCAGCCCTTTTCCACCCCTCTTTGCCCTTGCCCGCCCCACTTTGCACTTTCCCGCCCCTCTTTGCCCTTGTCTCGTATCCTCCGTTATTCTCCGCCCGTCTTTACACTTTTCCGCCCCTCTTTGCCCTTGTCAGCCTCTCTTTGCCCTTGTCCGCATCCTCTTTGCACTTGTCCGCCCCTCCCTGGCCTTGTCCACCTCACTTTGCACTTCTCCACCCCTCTTTGCTCTTGTCCTGTATTTTCCGCACTTGTCCGTCCCTCTTTGCCCTTGTTCCGTATTCTCCTCAATTCTCCGCCCCTATTTGGCCTTGTCCTGTATTCTCCGCCCTTGACCGCCCCTCTTTGCCCTTGTCCCGTATTCTCTGCCCTTGTCCGCACCTTCTTTTCACTTGTCCCGTATTCTCCACATTGTCCGCCCCTCTTTGCCCTTTTCCGCCTCTCTTGGCCCTTGTCCGCCCCTCTTTGCCCTTGTCCTCTATTCTCCGCTCTTTTCCGTCCCTCTTTGCCCTTGTCCTGTATTCTCCGCAATTTTCCGCACCTATTTGCCCTTGTCCGCCCCTCTTTGCCCTTGACCGCCCCTCTTTGCCCTTGTCTGCCCCTCTTTGAACTTGTCTGCCCCTCTTTGCTCTTCACTGCCCCTCTTTGCACTTGTCCGCCCCTCTATGTCGTTGTCCGATCCTCTTTGCTCTTGTCCCCTATTCTCCGGAATTGTCCATCCCTCTTTGCCCTTGTCCGCCCCTCTTTGCCCTTGTCCGCACCTCTTTGCAATTGACCGCCCCTCTTTGACCTTGTCCGCACCACTTTGCCCTTGCCCCACATTCTCCGCACTTCTCCGCCCCTTTTTTCCCTTGTCCCGTATTCTCCGCACTTGTCTGCCCCTCTTTGCTCTTGTCCCGTATTCTCTGCCCTTTTCTGTCCCTCTTTGCTCTTGTCCCGTATTCTCCACATTTGTAAGCCCCTCTTTGCCCTTGTCCAATATTCTCCGCACTTCTCCGCCCCTCCTTTTACTTCTCCGCCCCTCTTTGACCTTTTCCGCCACTCTTTGCCCTTGTCTGCCACTCTTTGCCCTTGTCCGCCCCTCTTTACTCTTGTACCCCCATCTTTGCCCTTGTCCGCACCTCTTATCCATGGTCCGCCCCTCTTTGCCCTTGTCCGCCCCTCTTAGCCCTTGTCCCGCGTTCTCCGTTCTTCTCTGCCCCTCTTTGCCCTTATACCGTATTCTCCGCTCTTGTCCGCAACTCTTTGCAGTTTTTCCATATTATCCGCTCTTCTCCGCCCCTCTTTGCCCATGTCCCGTATTCTCCGCACATGTCCGCCCCTCTTTGCCCTTGTCCGCCCCTCTTTGATGTTGTCCCATATTCTCAGCACTTGTCCGTCCCTCTTTGCCCTTGTCCCGTATTCTCAGTACTTGTCCTCCCCTCTTTGCCCTTGTCCAGTATTCTCTGCACTTGTCCGCCCCTCTTTGCCCTTGTCCGCACCTCTTGGCCCTCGTCCGCCCCTCTTTGCCGTTGTGCTCTGTTCTCCTCTCTTGTCCGTCCCTCTTTGCCCTTGTCCCGTATTCTCCGCACTTGTCCGCCCCTCTTTGCACTTGTCCCATATTCTCCCCAATTCTGCGACCCTCTTTTCAATTGTCTGACCCTCTTTGCCCTTGTCCGCCCCTTTCTGCTCTTGTCCTCCCCTCTTTGACCTTGTCCCGTATTCTTTGACCTTGTCCCGTTTTCTCCGCACTTGTCCGCCCCTCTTTGCCTTTGTCCCGTATTCTCCGCACTTGTCCGCCCCTCTTTGCATTGTCCGACCCTCTTTGCTCTTGTCAGCCCCTCTTTGCCCTTGTCCGCACCGCTTTGTCCTTGTCTGCCCCTCTTTGAAATTTTCCATTCCTGTTTGCCCTTGTCCGCCCCTCTTTGCCATTGTCCGCCCCTCTTTGCCCTTGTCCCGTATTCTCAGAACTTATCCGCCGCTCTTTGCACTTGTCCCATATTATCCGCACTTATCCGCCCCTCTTTGCCCTTGTGCGACACTCTTTGCCCTTGTCCGCCCCACTTTCCCCTTTTCTGCACCTCTTTGCACTTGTCCGACACTCTTTGTGCTTGTCCGCCCCTCTCTGCGCTTGTCCCGTATTCTCCGCACTTGTCCGCCCCTCATTGCCCTTGTCCCGTATTCTCCGCACTTTTCCGCCCCTCTTTGCACTTGTCCAGTATTCTCCGCACTTGTCCACCCCTCTTTGCCCTTGTCCGCCCCTCTTTGACCTTGTCTGCCCCTCTTTGCCCTTGTCCCGTGTTCTTCGCACTAGTCCGACCCTCTTTGCCCTTGTCCCGTGTTCTTTGCCCTTGTCCCTTATACTCCGCACTTGTCTGCACCTCTTTGTACTTGTCCCGTATTCTCCGCACTTGTCCGCCCCTCTTTGCCCTTGTCCCGTTTTCTCCGCCCTTGTCCGCCCCTGTTTGCCTTTGTCCCATATTCTCCACACTTGTCCGCCCCTCTTTGCATTGTCCGACCCTCTTTGCCCTTGTCCGCCCCTGTTTTCCCTTGTACGCACCTCTTTGTCCTTGTCTGCCCCTCTTTGCGCTTTTCCGCTCCTGTTTGTCCTTGTCCGCCCCTCTTTGCCCTTGTCCGCCCCTCTTTGTTCTTGTCCCGTATTCTCCGTTCTTGTCCGCCCCTCTTTGCCCTTTTTCCGTATTCTCCTCACTTTCTGACCCTCTTTGCAATTGTCCCGTATTCTCCGCAATTCTCCGACCCTCTTTTCACTTGTCCGACCCTCTTTGCCCTTGTCCGCCCCTCTTTGCCCTTTTCCTGTATTCTCCGCACTTGTCCGCCCCTCTTTGCCCTTGTCCCGTATTCTCCGCACTTCTCCGCCCCTCTTTGGCCTTGTCCGACCCTCTTTGCTCTTGTCCCGTATTCTCAGCACTTGTCCGCCCCTGTTTGCCCTTCTCCGCACCTCTTTGCCATTTTCCGACCCTCTTTGCCCTTGTCCGCCCCTCTTTGCCCTTCTCCGCCCCTCTTTGCCCTTCTCCGCCCCTCTTTGCACTTGTCCCGTATTCTCCACCCTTGTCCGCCCCTCTTTGCCGTTGTCCGCCCCTCTTTGCCCTTGTCCGACCCTCTTTGATCTTGTACCGTATTCCTTGCCCTTGTCCGACCCTCTTTGCCCTTGTATCATATTCTCAGCATTTGTCCGACCCTCTTTGCCCTTGGCCGCCCCTCTTTACCCTTGTCCGCCCCTCTTTGCCGTGGTCCGCCCTCTTTGCCCTTGTCCGACCCTCTTTGCCCTTGTCCGCTCCACTTTGCTCTTGTACCTAATTCTCCGCAGTTGTCCGCCCCTCTTTGCACTTGTCCCTTAATCTCCGCCCTTGTCCGCCCCTCTTTACCCTTGTCCGCCCCTCTTTGCCCTTGTCCGCCCCTTTTTGCCCTTGTATCGTATTCTCAGCCCTTGTCCGCCCCTCTTTGCCCTTGTACGTTCCTCTTTGCCCCTGTACCGTATTCTCCGCCCTTGTCTGCCCCTCTTTGAACTTGTCCCGTATTTTCGCCTTTGTCCGGCGCTCTTTGCCCTTGTCAGGCCCTCGTTGCCCTTGTCCTCCCCTCTTTTCCCTTGTCCGCCTATATTTCCCTTGTCTGCCCCTCTTTGCCTTTCTCTGCACCTCTTTGCCCTTGTCCCATATTCTCAGCACATGTCCGCCCTTCTTTGCCCTTGTCCCGTATTCTCCGCTGTTGTCCGCCCCCCCTTTGCCCTTGTCCGCACCTCTTTGCACTTGTCCTCCCCTCTTTTCCCTTGTCCGCCTATATTTCCCTTGTCAGCCCCTCTTTGCCTTTCTCTGCACCTCTTTGCCCTTGTCCCATATTCTCAGCAATTGTCCGCCCCGCTTTGCACTTGTCCAGTATCTCCGCACTTGTCCGCCCCTCTTTGCCCTTGTCCGCCCCTCTTTGCCCTTGTCGGCCCCTCTTTGCTCTTGTCAGACACTCTTTGCCCTTGTCTGACCCTCTTTGCACTTGTCTGCCCCTCTTTACCCTTTTCCCGTATTCTCCGCACTTTTCCGCCCCTCTTTGCCCTTGCCCCGCATTCTCCAAAATTGTCCGTCCCCTTTGCCCTTGTCCACAACTCTTTGCCCTTGTCCGCCCCTCTTTGCCCTTGGCCAGCCCTCTTTGCCCTTGTGTCGTATTCTCAGCCCTTGTCCGCTCCTCTTCGCCCTTGTAGGCCCCTCTTTGATCTTGTCGGCCCCTCTTTGCCCTTGTCAGACCCTCTTTGCACTTGTACGCCCCTCTTTGCACTTGTCTGCCCCTCTTTGCCCTTGAAGAGTATTCTTCGCCCTTGTCCAACCCTCTTTGCCCTTATCTGAACCTCTTTGCCCTTTTCCGACCCTCTTTGCCCTTTTCCGACCCTCTTTGCCCTTTTCCGACCCTCTTTGCATGTGTCCGCCCCCCATTGCCCTTGTCACACCCTCTTTGCCCTTGTCCCGTATTCTTCGCACTTGTCCGCCCCTCTTTGCCCTTTTCCCGTATTCTCCGCACTTCTCCGACCCTCTTTGCCCTTGTCCACCCCTCTTTGCCTTTGTCCGCCTGTCTTTGCCCTTGTGCGCCCCTCTTTGCCGTTGTCCCGTATTCTCCGCACTTGTCCGGCCCTCTTTGCCCTTGTCCGCCCCTCTTTGCCCTTGTCCGCACCTCTTTTCCCTGTCTGCCCTTCTTTGCATTTCTCCGCCCCTCTTTGATCTTGTCCCATATTCTCTGCACTTTTCCGCCCCTCTTTGCCCCTGTCCGCCCCTCTTTGCACTTGTCCGCCCCTCTTTGCACTTGTCCGAACCTCTTTGCCCTTGTCAGACCCTCTTTGCCCTTGTCCGCGCCTCTTTGCCCTTGGCCGAGCCTGTTTGCCCTTGTCCGACCGTCATTGCACTTGTCCGCCACTCTTTGCCCTTGTCCGCCCCTCTTTGCCCTTGTCCCATATTCTCCGCACTTGTCCGCCCCTCTTTGTCCTTGTCCCGTATTCTCCCCACTTGTCCGCCCCTCTTTGCCTTTGTCCCGTATTCTCTGCCCTTGTCCGCCCCTCTTTGCCTTATTCCGACCCTCCTTGCACTTGTCCGCCCCTCTTTGCCCTTGTCGACCCCTCTTTGCTCTTGTCAGACACTCTTTGCCCTTGTCTGACCCTCTTTGCCCTTGTCCGCCCCTCTTTGCCTTATTCCGCCCCTCTTTGCCCTTGTCCCGTATTCTCCGCACTTGTCCGCCCCTCTTTACCCTTGTCCCGTATTCTCCGCACTTGTCCGCCCCTTTTGCCCTTGTCCGGTATTCTCCGCACTTGTCCGCCCCTCTTTACCCTTTTCCCATATTCTCCGCACTATTCCGCCCCTCTTTGCCCTTGCCCCGCATTCTCAAAAATTGTCCGTGCCCTTTGCCCTTGTCCGCTCCTCTTCGCCCTTGTCGGCCCCTCTTTGACGTTGTCGGCCCCTCTTCGCCCTTTTCCGACCCTCTTTGCCCTTTTCTGCCCCTCTTTGCATATGTCCGCCCCTCTTTGCCCTTGTCCTACCCTCTTTGCCTTGTCAGCCCCTCTTTGCCCTTGTCCCGTATTCTCAGCACTTGTCCGCCCCTCTTTTTCCTTGTCCCGTATTCTCCGCTCTTGTTCGCCCCTCTTTGCCCTTGTCCCGTATTCTCAGCCCTTTTCCGCCCCTCTTTGCCCTTGTCCCGTATTCTAAGCCCTTGTCCGCCCCTCTTTGCCCTTGTCCCGTATTCTAAGCCCTTGTCCGCCCCTCTTTGCCCTTGTCCGCCCCTCTTTGCCCTTGTCCGCACCTCTTTGCCCTTTTCCCCCCCTCTTTTCACTTGTCCCTTATTCTCCGCACTTGTCCGCCCCTCTTTACCCTTGTCCCGTTTTCTCCGCACTTGTCCGCCCCTGTTTGCCTTTGTCCCATATTCTCTGCACTTGTCCGCCCCTCTTTGCATTGTCCGACCCTCTTTGCCCTTGTCCTCCCCTCTTTGCCCTTGTCTGCCCCTGTATGCCCTTGCCCGCCCCTTTTTGCACTTTCCCGCCCCTCTTTGCACTTTCTCGCCCCTCTTTGCACTTTCCCGCCCCTCTTTGCCCTTGTCCGCCCCTCTTTGCCCTTGCCTCGTATCCTCCGTAATTCTCCGCACGTCTTTACACTTTTCCGCCCCTCTTTGCACTTGTCCACCCCTCTTTGCCCTGGTCCGCCCCTCTTTGCCCTTGTCCACCCTTTTTGCCCATGTCCGCCCCTCTTTGCCCTTGTTCGAACCTCTTTGCCCTTGTCCCGTATTCTCCGCATTTGTCTACCCCTCTCTGCACTTGTAAGCTCCTCTTTGCCCTTGTCAGTCCCTCTTTGCACTTGTTCACCCCTCTTTGCTCTTGTCCGCCCCTTTTGGCCATTGTCCGCCCCTTTTTGCCCTTGTCCGCCCCTCTTTGCCCTTTTCCTCACCTCTTTGCCCTTGTCCGCCCCTCTCTTCTCTTGTCCGCCCCTCTTTGCCCTTTTCGGCACCTCTTTGCCATTGTCCGGTATTGTCTGCACTTGTCCGCCCCTCTTTGCCCTTATCCGCCCGTCTTTGGAATTCTATGCCCTTCTTTGCGCTTGTCCCGTATTCTCCGCACTTTTCCGCCCTTCTTTGGTCTTGTCCGCCTACATTTGCCATTGTCTGCCCCTCTTTGCCCTGGTCCCGTATTCTCCGCAATTGTCTGGCCGTCTTTTCCCGTCTCCGGTATTCTCCGCACTTGTCTGCCCCTCTTTTCCTGTCTCCGGTATTCTCCGCATTTCTCCGCCCTTCTTTGCCCTTTGTCCACCCCTCTTTGCACTTGTCCGCCCCTCTTTGCCCTTGTCCCGTATTCTCCGCACTTGTCCCCCCGTCTTTGCACTTGTCCGCCCGTCTTTGCCCTTCTCCGCCTCTCTTTGGCCTTGTCCGCCCGTCTTTGCATTTGTCCGCCCGTCTTTGCACTTGTCTGGTGTTCTACGCACTTGTCTGCCCGTTTTTGCACTTGTCCGCCCGTCTTTGCACTTGTCCGCCCCTCTTTGCCCTTGTCCGCCCCTCTTTGCACTTGTCTGCCCTTCTTTGCCCTTGTCTGCCCTTCTTTGCCCTTGTCTGCTCCTCTTTACCTTTGTCCGACCCTCTTTGCCCTTCTCCGCCCCTCTGTGATCTTGTCCGCCCCTCTTTACCCTTGTCCGCCCCTCCTTGCACGTGTCCCGAATTCTCCGCACTTGTCCGCCCGTCCTTGCCCTTGTCAGTTCCTCTTTGCCCTTGTCCGACCATCTTTGCCCTTGTCCGCCCGTCCTGGCACTTGTCCGCCCGTCTTGGCCCTTGTCCTCCCCTCTTTGCCCTTGTCCGCCCCTCTTTGCCCATGTCCCGTATTCTCCGCTCTTGTCTGCCCGTCTTTACCCGTCTCCAGTATTCTCCGCAATTCTCCGCCTGTCTTCGCCTTTGTCCGCCCGTCTTTGCCCATTTGTCCACCCGTCTTTGCACTTATCCACCCGTCTTTGCCCTTGTCCGCCCGTCTTTGCACTTCTCCGATATTCTCCGCATTTTCCCGCCCCTCTTTGCCCTTGTCCGCCCCTCTTTGCCCGTGTCCCATATTATCCGCACTTGCCTGCCCCTCTTTGCCCTTGTCAGCCCTTATTTGCCATTTTGCGCCCCTCTTTTCGCTTGCCCGCTCCTCCTTGCCTTTGCCCGCCCCGCTTTATCCTTGTCTGACCCTCTTTGCCCTTGTCCACCACTCTTTGCACTTGTCCGCCCGTCTTTGCCCGTCTCCCGTATTCTCCGTAGTTTTCTGCCCGTCTTTGCCCGTCTCCGTTATTCTCCGCAATTTTCTGAACGTCTTTGCCCGTCTCCGGTATTCTCTGGAATTCTCAGCCCGTCTTTGCCCTTGTCCGCCCCTCTTTACCCTTGTCCGCCCCTCTTGGTACTTGTCCGCCCCTCTTTGCTCTTGTCTGCCCCTCCCTGCACTTGTCCGCCCCTCTTTCCCTTGTCCGCCCCTCTTTGCCCTTGTGCGCACCTCTTTGTCCCTGTCTGCCCCTCTTTGCCCCTGTCCGCCCCTCTTTGCCCTTGTCCGCCCCTCTTTGCCCTTGTCGGCTCCTCTTTGCACTTCTCAGAACCCTCTTTGCCCTTGTCCCGTATTCTCCGCTCTTGTCCACCTCTCTTTGCCCTTGTCTGCCCCTCTTTGCCCTTGTCGCGTATCCTCCGCAATTCTCTGCCCCTCTTTGCCCTTGTCCGCCCCTCTTTGCCCTTTTCCACCCCTCTTTTCCCTTGTCTGACCCCTTTGCCCTTGTCCATCCCTCTTTGGTCTGGTCCAACCCTCTTTGCGCTTGTCCGCTGCTCTTTGCACTTGTCCGCCACTCTTTGCCCTTGTACACCCCTCTTTTCCCTTCTCCGGTATTCTCCATACTTCTCCGCCCCTATTTGCCCTTTTCCGCCCCTCTTTGCCCATGTCTGACCATCTTTTTCCTTGTCCGCCCCTCTATACTATTGTTCGGCCCTCTTTGCCCTTTTCCGCCCGTCTTTGCCCTTGTCCGCCCGTTTTTGCACTTGTCTGCACCTCGTTGCCTTTGTCTGCCTGTCTTTGCTCTTGTCCGTTCTTCTCCGCACTTCTCCGCCCCTCTTTGCAATTCTTCGCTCCTCTTTGCCCTTGTCCCGTATTCTCCGCACTTGTCCGCCCGTGTTTGTCCTTGTCCGCCCCTCTTTGGAATTCTCCGCCCCTCTTTGCCCTTGTCCACCCATCTTTGCCCTTGTCCGCCCCTCTTTGACCTTGTCCGTCCCTTTTTGCCCTTTTCCCATATTCTCCGAAATTCTCCGCCCCACTTTTCACTTGTCCGACCCTCTTTGCCCTTGTCCCATATTCTCCGCACTTGTCCGCCTGTCTTTGCCCTTCTCCGGTTCTCTCCGCACTTGTCCGCCCCTCTTTACCCTTGTCCGCCCCTCTTGGTACTTGTCCGCCCCTCTTTGCTCTTGTCTGCCCCTCCCTTCACTTGTCCGCCCCTCTTTCCCTTGTCCGCCCCTCCTTGCCCTTGTCCATCCCTCTTTGCCCTGGTGCCCCTCTTTGCCCTTGTCCGCACCTCTTTGCACTTGTGCGAACCTCTTTCCCCTTGTCCGCCCCTCCTTGCCCTTGTCCTCCCCTCTTTGCACTTGTGCGCCCCTCTTTGCCCTTGTCCGCCCCTCTTTGCCCTTGTCCTCCCCTCTTTGCCCTTGTCCGCCCCTCTTTGCCCTTGTCAGCCCTTCTTTGCACTTCTCCGCCACTCTTTACCCTTGTGTGACCCTCTTTGCCCTTGTGCGCCCCTCTTTGCACCTATCCTCCCCTCTTTCCACCTGTCCGCCCCTCTTTGCCCTTGTCCCGTATTCTCCGCACTTGTCTAACCCTCTTTGCCCTTGTCCGCCCCTCTTTGCCTTTGTCCCTTATTCTCCGCACTTTTCCGCCACTCTTTGCACTTGTCCGCCTCTCTTTACCCTTGTCCGCCCCTCTTTGCACTTGTTTGCCCCTCTTTGCTCTTGTCCGCACCTCTTTGCCCTTGTCCGCACCTCTTTGCACTTGTCCGCCTCTCTATGCCCTTGTCCGAACCTATTTGCAATAGTCCGCCCCTCTTTGCACTTTTCCGCCCCTCTTTGCCCCTTTCCCCCCTCTTTTCACTTGTCCCGTATTCTCTGCACTTGTCCGCCCCTTTTTGCACTTGTCCGCCCCTCTTTGCTCTTGTCTGCCCCTCTGTGCCCTTGCCCGCCCCTCTTTGCACTTTCCCACCCCTCTTTGCCCTTGTCCGCCCCTCTTTGCCCTTGTCTCGTATCTTCCATAATTCTCCGCCCGTCTTTACACTTTCCCGCCCCTCTTTGCCCTTGTCTCGTATCCTCCGTAATTCTCCGCCCGTCTTTACAATTTTCCGCCCCTCTTTGCACTTGTCCACCCCTCTTTGCCCTTGTTCGACCCTCTTTGCCCTTGTCCCGTATTCTCCGCACTTGTCCGCCCCTCTTTGTCCTTGTCCGCCCCTCTTTGTCTTTGTCCGCCCCTCTTTACCCTTGTCCGCCCCTCCATGCTCTTGTCCGCCCCTCTTTGCCCTTGTCAGCCCCTCTTTGCCTTTGTCCGCTCCTCTTTGCCCTTGTCAGCCCCTCTTTGCACTTGTCTGAACCCTCTTTGCCCTTGTCCGCACCTCTTTGAACTTGTGCACTCCTCTTTGCCCTTGTGCGCCACTCTTTGCACTTGTCCACCCCTGTTTGCCCCTTTCCGACCCTTATTGCCCTTTTGCACCCCTCTTTGCACTTTTCCGCCCCTTTTTTCCCTTGTCCGCCCCTCTTTGCCCTTATCCACCCCTCTTTGCCTTTGTCCCGTATTCTTCGCAGTTCTCCGCACCTCTTTGCCCTTATCCGAACCTCTTTGCCCTTGTCCCATATTGTCCAACCATCTTTGCCCTTGTCCGCCCCTCTTTGCACTTGTGCCGTATTATCCACACTTCTCCGCCCCTCTTTGCCGTTGTCCGCCCCTCTTTGCCCTTGTCCGCCCCTCTTTGCCCTTGTCCCGTATTCTTCGCAGTTCTCCACCCCTCTTTGCCCTTATCTGAACCTCTTTGCGCTTGTCCCATATTCTCCGCCCCTCTTTGCCCTTGTCTGCCCCTCTTTGCCCTTGTCCCGTGTTCTCCGCAATTTTCCGCCTGTCTTTGCACTTGTCCGCCCGTCTTTGCCCTTGTCCGCTTGTCTTTGCCCTTTGTCCGCCCGTCTTTGCCCTTGTCCGCCCCTCTTTTCCCTTGTCCACACCTCTTTGCTCGTGTCCCGTATTCTCCACACTTGTCCGCCCCTCTTTGCCCTTGTCCGCTCCTCTTTGCCCTTGTCCGCTCCTCTTTGCCCTTGTCCGCTCCTCTTTGCCTTTGTCCGCTCCTCTTTGCCCTTGTCCCGTATTCTCCGCAATTGTCTGCCCGTCTCTGCCCATCTCCGGTGTTCACCGCACTTGTCTGACCGTCTTTGAACGTCTCCGGTATTCTCCGTACTTCTCTACCTCTCTTTTCCCTTTTCCGCCCCTGCTTGCCCATGTCCCTTATTCTCCGTTCTTGTCCGCCCCTCTTTGCCCTTGTCCACCTGTCTTTGCACTTGTCTGCCCCTCTTTGCCCTTGATCCGCTTGTCTTTGCCCTTGTTCACCCATCTTTGACCTTGTCCGCCACTCTTTGCCCTTGTCCGCCACTCTTTGCCCTTTTCCCGTATTCTCCGCACTTGTCCGCCCCTCTTTGCCCTCGAACGCCTGTCTTTGCCCTTGTTCGCCCCTCTTTGCCCTTGTCAGGTATTCTCTGCATTTCTCTTCCCCTATTTGCACTTTTCCGCCACTCTTTGCAGTTGTCCGAACTTCTTTGCCCTTGTCCGCCCCTCTTAGCCCTTGTCCGACCCTCTTTGCCCCTGTCCGCCCCACTTTGCCCGTGTCCCGTATTCTCCGCACTTCTCCGCCCCCTTAGGACTTGTGCGCCCCTCTTTGTAATTGTCCACCCCTCTTTGCCCTTGTCCGCCCCTCTTTGCCCTTGTCCGCCCCTCTTTGAACTTGTCTGCCCCTCTTGGTCCTTGTCCCTTATTATCTGTAATTGTCTGCCTGTCTTTACCCGTCTCCGGTATTCTCTGCACTTCTCCGCCCCTCTTTGCCCTTTTCCGCCCGTCTTTGCCCTTTTCTGCCCCTCTTTGCTCTTGTCCCGTATTCTCCGCACTTCTATGCCTGTCTTTGCAATTCTCCGAACCTCTTTGCCCTTGTCCGCCCCTGTTTACCCTTGTTCGCCCGTCTTTGCACTTTTCCGCCCCTCTTTGCACGTGTCCCATATTCTCCGCACTTCTCCGCTCCTCTTTTCACTTGTCCGCCACTCTTTGCCATTGTCCGCCCCTCTTTGCCCTTGTCAGACCCTCTTTGCCCTTCTCCGCCCCTCTTTGCCCTTGTCCGGCCCTCTTTGCTCTTGTCCGCCCCTCTTTGCACTTTTCCGCCCCTCTTTGCCCTTTTCCGCCCCTCTTTGCTCTTGTCCCGTATTCTCCGCACTTCTCCACCTGTCTTTGCACTTCTCCAACCCTCTTTGCCCTTGTCCGCCCCTGTTTACCCTTGTCCGCCCGTCTTTGCACTTTTCCGCCCCTCTTTTCCCGTGTCCCATATTCTCCGCACTTGTCCGCCCCTCTTAGCCCTTGTCCGACCCTCTATGACCTTGTCCGCCCCTCTTTGCAGTTGTCCGCCCCTCTTTGTCCTTGTCCGCCCATCCTTGCCCTTGTCCACCCCTCTTTGCCCTTCTCCGCCTCTCGTTGTCTTTGTCCGCTCCTCTTTGCTCTTGGCCTCCCGTATTTGCCCTTGTCCGCCCGTCTTTGCCATTGTCCGCCCGTGTTTGCCCTTGTCTTCCCCTATTTACCCTTGTCCCATATTCTCCGCAATACTCCGACCGTCTTTGCTCTTGTCCCCCCGTCTTTGCAATTTTCCGCCCGTCTTTGCCCTTGTCCGCCCGTCCTTGCCCTTCTCTGGTATTCTCCACACTTCTTTGCCCGTCTTTGCCTTTCTCAACCTGTCTTTGCTCTTGTCCGCCCGTCTTTTCTTTTTCCGATATTCTCCGCACTTCTCCGCCCATCTTAGCCCTTTTCCGGCTGTCTTAGCCCTTGTCCGCCCGTCTTTGCCCTTGTCCGCCCGCCTTTACCTTGTCCGATACTCTCTGCACTACTCTGGGTGTATTTTTACTTCTCCGCCCGTCTTTGCCCTCGTTAGCTTGTCTTTGCCCTTGTCCCCCAGTCTTTGCCCTCGTCCGCCCGTCTTTGCCCTCGTCCGCCCGTCTTTGCCGTTCTCCGCCTGTTTTTGCACTAGTCCGGTATACTCCGGATTTCTCAGACTGTCTTTGCCCCTCTCCGCCCGTCTTTGCCCCTCTCCGCCCTTCTTTGCCCCTCTCCGCCCGTCTTTTCCCCTCTCCGCCCGTCTTTGCCCCTCTCCGCACGTCTTTTCCCCTCTCCGCCCGTCTTTGCCCCTCTCCGGTATTCTCTGGACTTCTCAGACTGTCTTTGCTCTTGTCCGCCCCTCATTGCACATGTCCGCCCCTCTTTGCCATTGTCCGCCCATCTTTGCCCTTTTCCGCCCGTCTTTGCCCTTGTCCACCCGTCTTTGCCTTTGTCTGCCCGTCTTTGCCCTTCTCCGCCCGTCTTTCCCCTTCTCCGCCTTTCTTTGCCCTCCTTTGCTGTCTTTGCCATCCTCCGCCCGTCTTAGCACTTGTCCGCCCCTCTTTGTCCTTGTCCACCCGTCTTAGCCCTTGTCCGCCCGTCTTTGCCCTTGTCCGCCCCTCTTTGCCCTTGCCGCCCCTCTTTGCCCTTGTCCGCTACTCTTTGCCCTTGTCCGCCCCTCTTGACCCTTGTCCGAACTTCTTGGCACTTGTCCGCCCCTCTTTGCCCTTCATTGGTGTTCCCTGCATTTCTCCGCCTGTCTTTGCCCTTGTCCGCCTGTCTTGGCATTATCCGCCCATCTTAGCCCTTGTCCGACCCTCTATGACCTTGTCCGCCCCTCTTTGCACTTGTCCGCCCCTCTTTGTCCTTGTCCGCCCATCCTTGCCCTTGTCCACCCCTCTTTGCCCTTCTCCGCCTCTCGTTGTCTTTGTCCGCTCCTCTTTGCTCTTGGCCGCCCGTCTTTGCCCTTGTCCGCCCGTCTTTGCCCTTGTCTTCCCCTATTTACCCTTGTCCCATATTCTCCGCAATACTCCGACCGTCTTTGCTCTTGTCCCCCCGTCTTTGCAATTTTCCGCCCGTCTTTGCCCTTGTCCGCCCGTCTTTGCACTTGTCCGCCCCCCTTTGCAGTTTTCCGTCCCTCTTTGCCCTTCCCTGCCCTTCTTTACCCTTGTCCGTCCCTCTTTGCCCTTCTCTGCCCCTCTTTGCCCATTTCCGCCTCTCTTTGCCCTTGTCACGTATTCTCCGCACTTGTCTGCCCGTCTTTGCCCGTCTCTGTTATTCTCCGCGCTTGTCTGCCCGTCTTTGCCCGTCTCCGGTATTCTCCACACTTCTCCGCCCCTCTTTGCCCTTTTCCGCCCCCGTTTGCAATTGTCCCGTTGTCTCCGCACATCTCCCTCTCTCTTAGCCCTTGTCCATATTCTCCGCCCTTCCCCCCCCTCTTTGCCCTTGTCCACCCCTTTTTGCTCTTGTCCGCCCCTTTTGGCCATTGTCCGCCCCTTTTTGCCCTTGTCCGCCCCTCTTTGAACTTTTCCGCACCTCTTTGCCCTTGTCCGCCTCTCTCTTCTCTTGTCCGCCCCTCTTTGCCCTTTTTGGCACGTCTTTGCCATTGTCCGGTATTGTCTGCACTTGTCCGCCCCTCTTTGCCCTTGTCCGCCCCTCTTTGCCCTTGTCCGCCCTTCTTTGCTCTTGTCCGCCTACATTTGCCATTGTCTGCCCCTCTTTGCCCTGATCCCGTATTCTCCGCAATTGTCTGGCCGTCTTTTCCCGTCTCCGGTATTCTCCGCACTTGTCTGTCCCTCTTATCCTGTCTCCGGTAATCTCCGCACTTCTCCGCCCTTCTTTGCCCTTTGTCCACCCCTCTTTGCACTTGTCCGCCCCTCTTTGCCCTTGTCCCGTATTCTCCACAATTGTCCGCCCGTCTTTGCACTTGTCTGCCCGTCTTTGCCCTTCTCCGCCCCTCTTCGGCCTTGTCCGCCCGTCTTTGCATTTGTCCGCCCGTCTTTGCACTTGTCTGGTGTTCTACGCACTTGTCTGCCCGTTTTTGCACTTGTCCGCCCGTCTTAGCACTTGTCCGCCCCTCTTTGCCCTTGTCCGCCACTCTTTGCACTTGTCCACGCCTCTTTGCCCTTTTCCAACCCTCTTTGCCCTTGTCCGACCCTCTTGGCCCTTGTCCTCCCCTCTTGGCCCTTGTCTGGCCCTCTTTGCCATTGTCCGCCCCTCTTTGCCCTTTTCCGCCCCTCTTTGCCCTTGTCTGCCCCTCTTTGCCCTTGTCCGCCCTCTTTGCCCTTGTCCATCCCTCTTTGCATTTGTCGGTCCCTCTTTGTCATTGTACGGTATTCTCCGTAATTGTCCGCCCCTCTATACCCTTGTCCGAACCTCTTTGCCCTAGTCCACACCTCTTGGCCCTTGTCCGCCCCTCTTGGCCCTTGTCCGCCCCTCTTGGCCTTTGTCCGCCCCTCTTTGGCCTTGTCCACCCCTCTTTGCCCTTGTCCCGTATTCTCCGCACTTCTCCGCACCTCTTTGCCCTTGTCCGCCCCTCTTTGCCCATGTCCGCTCCTCTTTGCCCTTGTCCGACACTCTTTGCCCTTGTCCACACCCCTTTGCCCTTTTCCGCCCCTCTTGGACCTTTTCCACCCCTCTTTGCCCATGTCCACACTCTTTGCCCTTGTCCGCCCTTCTTTGCCCTTGTCAGTCCCTCTTTGAACTTGTCCGCCCCTCTTTGCCCTTGTCCGCCTATCTTTGCCCTTGTCCGCACCTCTTTGTCCTTGTCCTGTATTATCTGCAATTGTCTGCCCGTCTTTGCCCGTCTCCGGTATTCTCCACATTTGTCTGCCTGTCTTTGCCCGTCTCCGGTGTTCTCCGAACTTCTCCGTCCCTTTTTGCCCTTGTCCGCCCGTCTTTGCCCTTGTTTGCCCCTCTTTGCCTTTGTCCCGAATTCTCCGCCCTTGCCGCCCGTCTTTGCCCTTGTCCGCCCGTCTTTGCGCTTGTCCGCCCGTCTTTGCCCTTGTCTTCCCGTCTTTGCCCTTGTCCGCCTGTCTTGGCCCTTATCCGCCCGTCTTTGCCCTTGTCCGCCCCTCTTTGCGTTTGTCCGTCCCTCTTTGCCCTTGTCCGGTATTCTCCAAACTTCTGCGCCCTTCCTTGCCGTTGTCTGCACCTCTTTGCCCTTGTCCGCCCCTCTTTGCCCTTGTCGCGTATTCTCCGCTCTTCTCCACCCCTCTATGCCCTTGTCCAGCCCTCTTTACCCTTGTCCGCCTCTCTTTGCTCTTGTCCGCCTCTCTTTGCTCTTGTCCGCCCCTCTTTGCCCTTGTCCGCCCCTCTTTGTCCTTATACGCCCCTCTTTTCCCTTGTCCGCCCCTCTTTGCCCTTGTCCCGTATTCACCGCACTTCTCCTCCCCTCTTTCCCCTTGTCCCATATTCTCCGCACTGCTCTGCCCCTCTTTGTCCTTGTCCCGTATTCTCTACACTTCTAAGCCTCTCCTTGCCCTTATCCCTTATTCTCCGCAATTTTCCGCCCCTCTTTGCTCTTGTCCGCCCCTCTTTGCTCTTGTCCGCCCCTCTTTGCCCTTGTCCGCCCCTCTTTGCCCTTCTCCGCCCCTCTTTGCCCTTGTCCTGTATTCTCCGCACTTCTCTGCCCCTCTTTACCCTTGTCCGCCCCTCTTTGCCCTTGTCTGCCCATTTTTGCCCTTTTCCGCCCTTTTTTGCACTTGTCCCTCCCTCTTTGCCCTTGTCCAGTATTCTCCGCACTTCTCCGCCCCTCTATGCCCTTGTCCACCCCTCTTTGCCCTTGTCCTCCTCTCTTTGCCTTTGTCCGTCCCCTTTGCCCTTCTCCGCCCCTCTTTTTCCCTTGTCCGCACCTCTTTGCCTTTGTCCCGTATTCACCGCAATTCTCCACCCTCTCTTTCCCCTTGTCCTGTATTCTCTGCACTTCTCTGCCCCTCTTTGTCCTTGTCCCATATTCTCCACACTTCTAAGCCTCTCTTTGCCCTTGTCCCATATTTTCCGCACTTCTCCACCCCTCTTTGCCCTTGTCCGCCCCTCTTTGCCATTGTCCGCCCCTCTTTCCCTTGTCTGCCCCTCTTTTCACTCGTCCCGTATTCTCCACACTTCTCCGCACCTATTTGAACTTGTCCACCCCTCTTTGCCATTGTCTGCCCCTCTTTGCCCTTGTACGGTATTCTAGGCTCTTCTCCGCCCCTCTTTGCGCTTGTCCGCCCCTCTTTACCATTGTCCACTCTCTTTGACCTTGTCCCGTGTTCTCCGCCCTTGACCGCCCCTTTTTGCACTTGTCCGCACCTTTTTTCCCTTGTCCATCCCTCTTTGCACTTGTCCGCCCGTCTTTACCCTTGTCCGCCCCTCTTTACCCTTGTCCGCCCCTCTTTGCCCTTGTCCGCCCCTCTTTGCCCTTCTCCCGTATTCTCCGCAATTCTCCGCCCCTCTTTGCCCTTGTCCGCCCCTCTTTGCCCTTGTCCCCTATTCTCTGCATTTGTCCGCCCCTCTTTGCACTTGTACGCCCATCTTTGCCCTTGTCCGCCCAGCTTTGCCCTTGTCCGCCGGTCTTTGCCCTTGTCCACCCGTCTTTGCCGTTGTCCGCCCGTCTTTGCCCTTGTGCGCCCCTCTTTGCACTTTTCCGCCCTTCTTTGCCCTTCTCAGGTAGTCACCGCACTTCTCCGCCTGTTCTTGCCCTTCTCCGGTATTCTCCGCACTTCTCCGCCCCTCTTTTCACCTCTCCAGCCCTCTTTGCCCCTCTCCGCCCATCTTTGCCCCTCTCCACCAGTCTTTCCCCCTCTCCGACCGTCTTTGCTCTTGTCCACCTGTCTTTGCCATTCTCCGCACTTCTTTGCTCTTGTCTGCCCCTCTTTGCCCTTGTCCCTCCCTCTTTGCCCTTGTCCCGTATTCTCAGCCCTTGTCCGCCCCTCTTTGCCCTTGTCCGCCCCTCTTTGCCCTTGTCCGCCCCTCTATGCCCTTGTCCGCCCCTCTTTGCCCATGTCCGCCCCTCTTTGCTCTTGTCCCGTATTCTCAGCCCTTGTCCGACCCTCTTTGCCCTTGTCCGACCCTCTTTGCCCTTGTCTGCCCCTCTTTGCCCTTGTCCGCCCCTCTTTGCCCTTCTCCCGTATTCTCAGCACTTGTCCCGTATTCTCAGCCCTTGTCCGCCCCTCTTTGCCCTTGTCCCGTATTCTCAGCACTTGTCCGCCCCTCTTTGCCCTTGTCCCGTATTCTCAGCACTTGTCCGCCCCTCTTTGCCCTTGTCCGCCCCTCTTTGCCCTTGTCCGCCCCTCTTTGCTCTTGTCCGCCCCTCTTTGCACTTGTCCGCCCCTCTTTGCCCTTGTCCGCCGCTCTTTGCCCTTGTCCGCCCCTCTTTGCTCTTGTCCGCCCCTCTTTGCCCATGTCCGCCCCTCTTAGCCCTTGTCCGCCCCTCTTTGCCCTGTCTGCCCCTCTTTGCCCTTGTCCGCCCCTCTTTGCTCTTGTCCGCCCCTCTTTTCCCTTGTCCCGTATTCTCAGCCCTTCTCCGCCCCTCTTTGCACTTGTCCGCCCCTCTTTGCACTTGTCCGCCCCTCTTTGCCCTTGTCCGCCACTCTTTGCCCTTGTCCGCCCCTCTTTGCCCTTGTCCCGTATTCTCAGTCCTTGTCCCGTATTCTCAGCCCTTGTCCCGTATTCTCAGCCCATGTCCGCCCCTCTTTGCCCTTTTCCGCCCCTCTTTGCCCTTGTCCTCCCCTCTTTGCCCTTGTCCTCCACTCTTTGCCCTTGTCCGCCCCTCTTTGCCCTTGTCTGCCCCTCTTTGCCCATGTCCGCCCCTCTTTGTACTTGTCCCGTATTCTCAGCCCTTGTCCGCCCCTCTTTGCCATTGTCCGCCCCTCTTTGCCCTTGTCCCTAATTTTCAGCCCTTGTCCGACCCTCTTTGCCCTTGTCCAACCCTCTTTGCCCTTGTCCGACCCTCTTTGCCCTTGTCCGACACTCTTTGCCCTTGTCCGCCCCTCTGTGCCCTTGTCCGCCCCTCTGTGCCCTTGTCCGCCAGTCATTGCTCTTGTCCGCCCCTCTGTGCCCTTGTCCGCACCTCTGTGCCCTTGTCTGCCCCTCTTTGCCCTTGTCCGCCCCTCTTTGCACTTGTCTGCCCCTCTTTGCCTTTGTCCCTTATTCTCAGCATTTGTCCGCCCCTCTTTGACCTTGTCCCATATTCTCAGCCCTTGTCCTGTATTCTCAGCCCTTGTCCAGCCCTCTTTGTCCATGTCCGGCCCTCTTTGCCCTTGTCCGCCCCTCTTTGCCCTTGTCCGGCCCTCTTTGCCCTTGTCCGGCCCTCTTTGCCTTTGTCCCGTATTCTCAGCCCTTGTCCGCCCCTCTTTGCCCTTGTCCGCCCCTCTTTCCCCTTTTACGCCCCTCTTTGCCCTTGTCCGCCCCTCTTTGCCCTTGTCCAACCCTCTTTGCCCTTGTCCCGTATTCTAAGCACTTGTCCGCCCCTCTTTGCCCTTGTCCGCCCCTCTTTGCCCTTGTCCAACCCTCTTTGCCCTTGTCCCGTATTCTAAGCCCTTGTCCGCCCCTCTTTGCCCTTGTCCCGTATTCGAAGCTCTTGTCCGCCCCTCTTTGCCCTTGTCCGCCCCTCTTTGCCCTTGTCCAACCCTCTTTGCCCTTGTCCGCCCCTCTTTGCTCTTGTCCAACCCTCTTTGCCCTTGTCCGCCCCTCTTTGCCCTTGTCCGCCCCTCTTTGCCCTTGTCCGCCCCTCTTTGCCCTTGTCCGCCCCTCTTTGCCCTTGTCTGCACCTCTTTGCCTTGTCCGCCCCTCTTTACACTTGTCCGCCCCTCTTTGCCCTTGTCCGCCCCTCTTTGCCCTTGTCCCGTATTCTCAGCCCCTGTCCGGCCCTCTTTGCCGTTGTCCGCCCTTCTTTGCCATTGTCCTCCTCTCTTTGCCTTTGTACGTCCCCTTTGCCCTTCTCCGCCCCTCTTTTTCCCTTGTCGCCCCTCTTTCCCCTTGTCCTGTATTCTCCGCACTTCTCTGCCCCTCTTTGTCCTTGTCCCATATTCTCCACACTTCTAAGCCTCTCTTTGCCCTTGTCCCATATTTTCCGCACTTCTCCGCCCCTCTTTGCCCTTGTCCGCCCCTCTTTGCCATTGTCCGCCCCTCTTTCCCTTGTCTGCCCCTCTTTTCACTTGTCCCGTATTCTCCACACTTCTCCGCCCCTATTTGAACTTGTCCAACCCTCTTTGCCATTGTCTGCCCCTCTTTGCCCTTGTACAGTATTCTCCGCTCTTCTCCGCCCCTCTTTGCCCTTGTCCGCCCCTCTTTAACATTGTCCACTCTCTTTGACCTTGTCCCGTGTTCTCCGCCCCTGACTGCCCCTTTTTGCACTTGTCCGCACCTCTTTTCACTTGTCCATCTCTCTTTGCACTTGTCCGCCCCTCTTTACCCTTGTCCGCCCCTCTTTGCCTTTGTCCCTTATTATTCTCATTTGTCCGCCCCTCTTTGCCCTTGTCCGCCCCTCTTTGCCCTTGTCCGCCCCTCTTTGCCCTTGTCCGCCCCTCTTTGCCCTTGCCCCGTATTCTCAGCAATTCTCCGCCCCTCTTTGCCCTTGTCCGCCCCTCTTTGCCCTTTTCCGCCCCTCTTTGCCCTTGTCCGCCCCTCTTTGCCCTTGTCCGCCCCTCTTTGCCCTTGTCCGCCCCTCTTTGCCCTTGTCCGCCCCTCTTTGCCCTTGTCCCGTATTCTCAGGCCTTGTCCCGTATTCTCAGCCCTTGTCCCGTATTCTCAGCCCATGTCCGCCCCTCTTTGTCCTTGTCCCGTATTCTCAGCCCTTGTCCGCCCCTCTTTGCCCTTGTCCTCCCCGCTTTGCCCTTGTCCGCCCCTCTTTGCCCTTGTCTGCCCCTCTTTGCCCCTGTCCGCCCCTCTTTGCCCTTGTCCCGTATTCTCAGCCCTTGTCCGCCCCTCTTTGCACTTCTCCGCCCCTCTTTGCCCTTGTCCGCACCACTTTGCCCTTGTCCGCCCCTCTTTGCACTTCTCCGCCCCTCTTTGCCCTTGTCCGCCCCTCTTTGCCCTTGTCCCTAATTTTCAGCCCTTGTCCGACCGTCTTTGCCCTTGTCCGACCCTCTTTGCCCTTGTCCGCCCCTCTGTGCCCTTGTCCGCCCCTCTGTGCCCTTCTCCGCCCCTCATTGCACTTGTCCGCCCCTCTGTGCCCTTGTCCGCCCCTCTGTGCCCTTGTCCGCCCCTCTTTGCCCTTGTCCGCCCCTCTTTGCACTTGTCTGCCCCTCTTTGCCTTTGTCCCGTATTCTCAGCCTTTGTCCGCCCCTCTTTGCCCTTGTCCCATATTCTCAGGCCTTGTCCTGTATTCTCAGCCCTTGTCCAGCCCTCTTTGTCCATGTCCGGCCCTCTTTGCCCTTGTCCGGCCCTCTTTGCCTTTGTCCCGTATTCTCAGCCCTTGTCCGCCCCTCTTTGCCCTTGTCCGCCCCTCTTTCCCCTTTTACGCCCCTCTTTGCCCTTGTCCGCCCCTCTTTGCCCTTGTCCAACCCTCTTTGCCCTTGTCCCGTATTCTAAGCACTTGTCCGCCCCTCTTTGCCCTTGTCCGCCCCTCTTTGCCCTTGTCCAACCCTCTTTGCCCTTGTCCCGTATTCTAAGCCCTTGTCCGCCCCTCTTTGCCCTTGTCCCGTATTCGAAGCTCTTGTCCGCCCCTCTTTGCCCTTGTCCGCCCCTCTTTGCCCTTGTCCAACCCTCTTTGCCCTTGTCCGCCCCTCTTTGCTCTTGTCCAACCCTCTTTGCCCTTGTCCGCCCCTCTTTGCTCTTGTCCAACCCTCTTTGCCCTTGTCCGCCCCTCTTTGCCCTTGTCCGCCCCTCTTTGCCCTTGTCTGCACCTCTTTGCCTTGTCCGCCCCTCTTTACACTTGTCCGCCCCTCTTTGCCCTTGTCCGCCCCTCTTTGCCCTTGTCCCGTATTCTCAGCCCCTGTCCGGCCCTCTTTGCCGTTGTCCGCCCTTCTTTGCCATTGTCCTCCTCTCTTTGCCTTTGTACGTCCCCTTTGCCCTTCTCCGCCCCTCTTTTTCCCTTGTCGCCCCTCTTTCCCCTTGTCCTGTATTCTCCGCACTTCTCTGCCCCTCTTTGTCCTTGTCCCATATTCTCCACACTTCTAAGCCTCTCTTTGCCCTTGTCCCATATTTTCCGCACTTCTCCGCCCCTCTTTGCCCTTGTCCGCCCCTCTTTGCCATTGTCCGCCCCTCTTTCCCTTGTCTGCCCCTCTTTTCACTTGTCCCGTATTCTCCACACTTCTCCGCCCCTATTTGAACTTGTCCAACCCTCTTTGCCATTGTCTGCCCCTCTTTGCCCTTGTACAGTATTCTCCGCTCTTCTCCGCCCCTCTTTGCCCTTGTCCGCCCCTCTTTAACATTGTCCACTCTCTTTGACCTTGTCCCGTGTTCTCCGCCCCTGACTGCCCCTTTTTGCACTTGTCCGCACCTCTTTTCACTTGTCCATCTCTCTTTGCACTTGTCCGCCCCTCTTTACCCTTGTCCGCCCCTCTTTGCCTTTGTCCCTTATTATTCTCATTTGTCCGCCCCTCTTTGCCCTTGTCCGCCCCTCTTTGCCCTTGTCCGCCCCTCTTTGCCCTTGTCCGCCGCTCTTTGCCCTTGCCCCGTATTCTCAGCAATTCTCCGCCCCTCTTTGCCCTTGTCCGCCCCTCTTTGCCCTTTTCCGCCCCTCTTTGCCCTTGTCCGCCCCTCTTTGCCCTTGTCCGCCCCTCTTTGCCCTTGTCCGCCCCTCTTTGCCCTTGTCCGCCCCTCTTTGCCCTTGTCCCGTATTCTCAGGCCTTGTCCCGTATTCTCAGCCCTTGTCCCGTATTCTCAGCCCATGTCCGCCCCTCTTTGTCCTTGTCCCGTATTCTCAGCCCTTGTCCGCCCCTCTTTGCCCTTGTCCTCCCCGCTTTGCCCTTGTCCGCCCCTCTTTGCCCTTGTCTGCCCCTCTTTGCCCCTGTCCGCCCCTCTTTGCCCTTGTCCCGTATTCTCAGCCCTTGTCCGCCCCTCTTTGCACTTCTCCGCCCCTCTTTGCCCTTGTCCGCACCACTTTGCCCTTGTCCGCCCCTCTTTGCACTTCTCCGCCCCTCTTTGCCCTTGTCCGCCCCTCTTTGCCCTTGTCCCTAATTTTCAGCCCTTGTCCGACCGTCTTTGCCCTTGTCCGACCCTCTTTGCCCTTGTCCGCCCCTCTGTGCCCTTGTCCGCCCCTCTGTGCCCTTGTCCGCCCCTCATTGCTCTTGTCCGCCCCTCTGTGCCCTTGTCCGCCCCTCTGTGCCCTTGTCCGCCCCTCTTTGCCCTTGTCCGCCCCTCTTTGCACTTGTCTGCCCCTCTTTGCCTTTGTCCCGTATTCTCAGCCTTTGTCCGCCCCTCTTTGCCCTTGTCCCATATTCTCAGCCCTTGTCCTGTATTCTCAGCCCTTGTCCAGCCCTCTTTGTCCATGTCCGGCCCTCTTTGCCCTTGTCCGCCCCTCTTTGCCCTTGTCCGCACCTCTTTGCCCTTGTCCGGCCCTCTTTGCCCTTGTCCCGTATTCTCAGCCCTTGTCCGCCCCTCTTTGCCCTTGTCCGCCCCTCTTTCCCCTTTTCCGCCCCTCTTTGCCCTTTTCCGCCCCTCTTTGCCCTTGTCCGCCCCTCTTTGCCCTTGTCCTCCCCTCTTTGCACTTGTCCTGGATTCTCATCACTTGTCCGCCCCTCTTTGCCCTTGTCCGACCCTCTTTGCCCTTGTCCGAACCTCTTTGCCCTTGTCCGCCCCTCTTTGCCCTTGTCCGCCCCTCTTTGCCCTTGTCCGCCCCTCTTTGCCCTTGTCCACCCCTCTTTGAACTTGTCCGCCCCTCTTTGCCCTTGTACCTTATTCTCAGCCCTTGTCCGCCCCTCTTTTTCCTTGTCCGGCCCTCTTTGCCCTTGTCCGGCCCTCTTTGCCCTTGTCCCGTATTCTAAGCCCTTGTCCGCCCGTCTTTGCCCTTGTCCCGTATTCTCAGCCCTTGTCCGCCCCTCTTTGCCCTTGTCCGCCCCTCTTTGTCCTTGTCCGCCCCTCTTTGCCCTTGTCCGCCCCTCTTTGCCCTTGTCTGCCCCTCTTTGCACTTGTCCGCCCCTCTTTGCCCTTGTCCGCCCCTCTTTGCCCTTGTCCGCCCCTCTTTGCCCTTGTCCACCCCTCTTTGAACTTGTCTGCCCCTCTTTGCACTTGTACCTTATTCTCAGCCCTTGTCCGCCCCTCTTTGCACTTGTCCGCCCCTCTTTGCCCATGTCCGCCCCTCTTTGCCCTTGTCCCGTATTCTCAGCACTTGTCCGCCCCTTTTGCCCTTGTCCCGTATTCTCAGCCCTTGTCCGCCCCTCTTTGCCCTTGTCCGCCCCTCTTTGCACTTGTCCGCCCCTCTTTGCACTTGTCCGCCCCTCTTTGCACTTGTCCGCCCCTCTTTGCCCTTGTCCGCCCCTCTTTGCACTTGTCCGCCCCTCTTTGCCCTTGTCCACCCCTCTTTGCACTTGTCCCTAATTTTCAGGCCTTTTCCGACCCTCTTTGCCCTTGTCCGACCCTCTTTGCCGTTGTCCCCCCCCTCTTTGCCCTTGTCCGCCCCTCTTTGCCCTTGTCCGCCCCTCTTTGCCCTTGTCCGCCCCTCATTGCCCTTGTTCGCCCCTCTGTGCCCTTGTCCGCCCCTCAGTGCCCTTGTCCCGTATTCTCAGCCCTTGTCCGCCCCTCTTTGCCCTTTTCCGCCCCTCTTTGCCCTTGTCCGCCCCTCTTTGCCCTTGTCCGCCCCTCTTTGCCCTTGTCCGCCCCTCATTGCCCTTGTTCGCCCCTCTTTGCCCTTTTCCGCCCATCTTTGCCCTTGTCCGCCCCTCTTTGTCCTTGTCCGCCCATCTTTGCCCTTGTCCGCCCCTCTTTGCCCTTGTCCGCCCCTCTTTGCACTTGTCCCTAATTTTCAGGCCTTTTCCGACCCTCTTTGCACTTGTCCGACCCTCTTTGCCCTTGTCCGCCCCTCTTTGCCCTTGTCCGCCCCTCTCTGCCCTTCTCCGCCCCTCTCTGCCCTTCTCCGCCCCTCATTGCCCTTGTCCGCCCCTCTTTGCCCTTGTCCGCCCCTCTGTGCCCTTGTCCGCCCCTCTTTGCCCTTGTCCGCCCCTCTTTGCCCTTGTCCGCCCCTCTTTGCCCTTGTCCGCCCCTCTTTGCCCTTGTCTGCCCCTCTTTGCCTTTGTCCCGTATTCTCAGCCTTTGTCCGCCCCTCTTTGCCCTTGTCCCGTATTCTCAGCCCTTGTCCCGTATTCACAGCCCATGTCCGGCCCTCTTTGCCCTTGTCCGCCCCTCTTTGCACTTGTCCGCCCCTCTTTGCCCTTGTCCACCCCTCTTTGCCCTTGTCCGCCCCTCTTTGCCCTTGTCCGCCCCTCTTTGCCCTTGTCTGCCCCTCTTTGCCCTTGTCCCGTATTGTCAGCCCTTTTCCGCCACTCTTTGACCTTGTCCGCTCCTCTTAGCCCTTGTCCGGCATTCTCAGCACTTGCCCGCCCCTCTTTGCCCTTGTCCCGTATTCTCAGCCCTTGTCCGCCCCTCTTTGCCCTTGTCCCGTATTCTCAGCCCTTGTCCGCCCCTCTTTGCCCTTGTCCGCCCCTCTTTGCCCTTGTCCGCCCCGCTTTGCCCTTGTCCGCCCCTCTTTGCCCTTGTCCGCCCCTCTTTGCCCTTGTCCGCCCCTCTTTGCCCTTGTCCGCCCCGCTTTGCCCTTGTCCGCCCCTCTTTGCCCTTGTCCGCCCCGCTTTGCCCTTGTCCGCCCCGCTTTGCCCTTGTCCGCTCCGCTTTGCCCTTGTCCGCCCTTCTTTGCACTTGTCCCATATTGTCAGCCCTTGATCGCCACTCTTTGCCCTTGTCCGCCCATCTATGCCCTTGTCTGAACCTCTTTGCCCTTGTCCCGTATTCTAAGCACTTGTCCGCCTCTCTTTGCCCTTGTCCGCCCCTCTTTGCCCTTGTCCGCCCCTCTTTGCCCTTGTCTGCACCTCTTTGCCCTTGTCCGCCCCTCTTTGCCCTTGTCCGCCCCTCTTTGACCTTGTCCGCCCCTCTTTACCCTTGTCCGCCCCTCTTTGCCCTTGTCCCTTACTCTCAGCCCCAGTCCGGCCCTCTTTGCCGTTGTCCGCCCCTCTTTGCCATTGTCCGCCCCTCTTTGCCATTGTCCGCCCCTCTTTGGTCTTGTCCGCCTCTCTTTGCCCTTGTCCGCCCCTCTTTGCACTTGTCCGCCCCTCTTTGCCCTTGTCCCGTATTCTCAGCCCCTGTCCGCCCCTCTTTGACGTTGTCCGCCCCTCTTTGCCGTTGTCCGCCCCTCTTTGCCCTTGTCCGCCCCTCTTTGCTCTTGTCCGCCCCTCTTTGCCCTTGTCCGCCCCTCTTTGCCCTTGTCCGCCCCTCTTTGCCCTTGTCCCGTATTCTCAGCACTTGTCCGCCCCTCTTTGCTCTTGTCTGCCCCTCTTTACCATTGTCCACTCTCTTTGACCTTGTCCCGTTTTCTCCGCCCTTGACCGCCCCTTTTTGCACTTGTATGCACCTCTTTTGCCTTGTCCATCCCTCTTTGCACTTGTCCGCCCCTCTTTGCCCTTGTCCACCCCTCTTTGCCGTTGTCCGCTCCTCTTTGAACTGTCCGTTTTCTCTTTGCACTTGTCTGCCCCTCTTTGCCCTTTTCCGCCCCTATTTGCCCTTGTCCCCTTTTCTCCGCAATTGTCCGCCCCTCTTTGACCTTGTCCGCCCCTCTTTGCCCTTGTCCCCTATTCTCTGCAATTGTCCGCCCCTCTTTGCACTTGTACGCCCATCTTTGCCCTTGTCCGCCCATCTTTGCCCTTGTCCGCCGGTCTTTGCCCTTGTCCACCCGTCTTTGCCGTTGTCCGCCCCTCTTTGCCATTGTGCGCCCCTCTTGGCACTTTTCCGCCCTTCTTTGCCCTTCTCAGGTAGTCACCGCACTTCTCCGCCCGTTCTTGCCCTTCTCCGGTATTCTCCGCACTTCTCCGCCCCTCTTTTCCCCTCTCCAGCCCTCTTTGCCCCTCTCCGCTCATCTTTGCCCCTCTCCACCAGTCCTTGCCCCTCTCCGACCGTCTTTGCTCTTGTCCACCAGTCTTTGCCATTCTCCGCCCTTCTTTGCTCTTGTCTGCCCCTCTTTGCCCTTGTCACTCCCTCTTTGCCCTTGTCCGCCCTTCTTAGCCCTTGTCCGCCCCTCTTTGCCCTTGTCCTCCCCTCTTTGCACTTGTCCGCCCCTCTTTGCCCTTGTCCGCCCCTCTTTGCCCATGTCCGCCCCTCTTTGCTCTTGTCCCATATTCTCAGCCCTTGTCCGCCCCTCTTTGCCCTTCTCCACCCCTCTTTGCCCTTGTCTGCCCCTCTTTGCCCTTGTCCGCCCCTCTTTGCCCTTCTCCCGTATTCTCAGCCCTTGTCCCGTATTCTCAGCACTTGTCCGCCCCTCTTTGCCCTTGTCCCGTATTCTCAGCCCTTGTCCGCCCCTCTTTGCCCTTGTCCGTCCCTCTTTGCCCTTGTCCACCCCTCCTTGCACTTGTCCTTAATTTTCAGGCCTTTTCCGACCCTCTTTGCTCTTGTCCGCCCCTCATTGCCCTTGTTCACCCCTCTGTGCCCTTGTCCGCCCCTCTGTGCCCTTGTCCGCCCCTCTTTGCCCTTGTCCGCCCCTCTTTGCACTTGTCCGCCCCTCTTTGCCCTTGTCTGCCCCTCTTTGCCTTTGTCCCGTATTCTCAGCCTTTGTCCGCCCCTCTTTGCCCTTGTCCCGTATTCTCAGCCCTTGTCCCGTATTCTCAGCACTTGTCCGGCCTTCTTTGCCCATCTCCGGCCCTCTTTGCCCTTGTCCGGCCCTCTTTGCCCTTGTCCGCCCCTCTTTGCACTTGTCTGCCCCTCTTTGCCCTTGTCCCGTATTGTCAGCCCTTTTCCGCCCCTCTTTGACCTTGTCCGCTCCTCTTAGCCCTTGTCCGGTATTCTCAGTACTTGCCCGCCCCTCTTTCCCTTGTCCCGTATTCTCAGCCCTTGTCCGCCCCTCTTTGCCCTTGTCCCGTATTCTAACCCCTTGTCCGCCCCTCTTTGCCCTTGTCCGCCCCTCTTTGCCCTTGTCCGCCCCTCTTTGCACTTGTCCGCCCCTCTTTTCCCTTGTCCGCCCCGCTTTGCCCTTGTCCGCCCCTCTTTGCCCTTGTCCGCCCCTCTTTGCCCTTGTCCGCCCCTCTTTGCCCTTGTCCGCCCCGCTTTGCCCTTGTCCACCCTTCTTTGCCCTTATCCCATATTGTCAGCCCTTGTCTGCCCCTCTTTGCCCTTGTCCCGTATTCTAAGCTCTTGTCCGCCCCTCTTTGCCCTTGTCCGCCCCTCTTTGCCTTTGTCCAACCCTCTTTCCCCTTGTCCGCCCCTATTTGCCCTTGTCCGTCCCTCTTTGTCCTTGTCTGCACCTCTTTGCCCTTGTCCGCCCCTCTTTGCCCTTGTCCACCCCTCTTTGCCCTTGTCCGCCCCTCTTTGCCCTTGTCCAGTATTCTCAGCCCCTGTCCGGCCCTCTTTGCCGTTGTCCGCCCCTCTTTGCCATTGTCCGCCCCTCTTTGCCCTTGTCCGCCCCTCTTTGCCCTTGTCCGCCCCTCTTTGCCCTTGTCCCGTATTCTCAGCCCCTGTCCGCCCCTCTATGCACTTGTCCGCCCCTCTTTGCACTTCTCCGCCCCACTTTGCCCTTCTCCGACCCTCTTTGATCTTGTCCGCACCTCTTTGCCCTTGTCCACCCCTCATTGCCCTTATTCGCCCCTCTGAGCCCTTGTCCGCCCCTCTGTGCCCTTGTCCGCCCCTCTATGCCCTTGTCCGCCCCTCTTTGCCCTTGTCCGCCCCTCTTTGCCCTTGTCTGCCCCTCTTGCCTTTGTCCCGTATTCTCAGCCTTTGTCCGCCCCTCTTTGCCCTTGTCCCGTATTCTCAGCCCTTGTCCCGTACTCTCAGCCCTTGTCCCGTACTCTCAGCCCTTGTCCGGCCCTCTTTGCCCTTGTCCGGCCCTCTTTGCCCTTGTCCGCCCCTCTTTGCCCTTGTCCGCCCCTCTTTGCCCTTGTCCGCCCTTCTTTGCCCTTGTCCGCCCCTCTTTGCCCTTGTCTGCCCCTCTTTGCCCTTGTCCCGTATTGTCAGCCCTTTTCCGCCCCTCTTTGACCTTGTCCGCTCCTCTTAGCCCTTGTCCCGTATTCTCAGCCCTTGTCCGCCCCTCTTTGCCCTTGTCCCGTATTCTCAGCACTTGTCCACCCCTCTTTGCCCTTGTCCGCCCCTCTTTGCCCTTGTCCGCCCCTCTTTGCCCTTGTCCGCCCCACTTTGCCCTTGTCCGCCCCGCTTTGCCCTTATCCGCCCCTCTTTGCCCTTATCCGCCCCTCTTTGCCCTTGTCCGCCCCGCTTTGCCCTTGTCCAACCCTCTTTACCCTTGTCCCGAATTTTCAGCCCTTGTCCGCCCCTCTTTGCCCTTGTCCCGTATTCTCAGCACTTGTCCACCCCTCTTTGCCCTTGTCCGCCCCTCTTTGCCCTTGTCCGCCCCTCTTTGCCCTTGTCCGCCCCACTTTGCCCTTGTCCGCCCCGCTTTGCCCTTATCCGCCCCTCTTTGCCCTTATCCGCCCCTCTTTGCCCTTGTCCGCCCCGCTTTGCCCTTGTCCAACCCTCTTTGCCCTTGTCCCGAATTTTCAGCCCTTGTCCGCCCCTCTTTGCCCTTGTCTGCCCCTCTTTGCCCTTGTCCGCCCCTCTTTGCCCTTGTCCGCCCCTCTTTGCCCTTGTCCGCCCCGCTTTGCCCTTGTCCGCCCCGCTTTGCCCTTGTCCGCCCCTCTTTGCCCTTGTCCGCCCCGCTTTGCCCTTGTCCGCTCCGCTTTGCACTTGTCCGCCCTTCTTTGCCCTTGTCCCATATTGTCAGCCCTTGTTCGCCCCTCTTTGCCCTTGTCCCGTATTCTCAGATCTTGTCCGCACCTCTTTGCCCTTGTCCGCCCGTCTTTGGCCTTGTCCGCCCCTCTTTGCCCTTGTCCCCTATTCTCAGCAATACTCCGCCCCTCTTTGCTCTTGTCCGCCCCTCTTTGCCTTGTCCCATATCCTCCGCTCTGGTCCGCCCCTCTTTGCCCTTGTCCCCTATTCTCAGCAATTCTCCGCCCCTCTTTGCCTTTGTCCGCCCCTCTTTGCCCTTGTCCGCCCCTCTTTGCCCTTGTCCGCCCCTCTGTGCATTTGTCCGACCCTCTCTGCCCTTGTCCCGTATTCTCAGTCCTTGTCCGCCCCTCTTTGCCCTTGTCCGCCCCTCTTTGCCCTTGTCCGCCCCTCTGTGCATTTGTCCGACCCTCTCTTCCCTTGTCCCGTATTCTCAGTCCTTGTCCGCCCCTCTGTGCCCTTGTCCGCCCCTCTGTGCCCTTGTCCGCCCCTCTGTGCCCTTGTCCGCCCCTCTGTGCCCTTGTCTGCACCTCTTTGCAGTTGTCCCGTATTCTCAGAACTTGTCCGCACCTCTTTGTACTTGTCCGCCTCTCTTTGCCCTTGTCCGCCCCTCTTTGCCCTTGTCCCCTATTCTCAGCAATTGTCCGCCCCTCTTTGCCCTTTTATGCCCCTCTTTGCCCTTGTCCGCCCCTCTTTGCCCTTGTCCGCCCCTCTTTGCCTTGTCCCATATCCTCCGCTCTGGTCCGACCCTCTTTGCCCTTGTCCGCCCCTCTTTGCCTTTGTCTGCCCCTCTTTGCCCTTGTCCGCCCCTCTTTGCCCTTGTCCCGTATTCTCAGCCCTTGTCCCGTATTCTCAGCCCTTGTCCGACCCTCTTTGCCCTTGTCCCGTATTCTCAGGACTTGTCCGCCCCTCTTTGCCCTTGTCCCATATTCTCAGCCCTTGTCCGCCCCTCTTTGCCCTTGTCCGACCCTCCTTGCCCTTGTCCCGTATTCTCAGCAATTGTCCGCCCCTCTTTTCTCTTGTCCGCCCCTCTTTGCCCTTGTCCGCCCCTCTTTGCCCTTGTCCGCCCCTCTTTGCCCTTGTACGCCCCTCTTTGCCCTTGTCCGACCCTCTTTGCCCTTGTCCGCACCTCTTTGCCCTTGTCCGCCCCTCTTTGCCCTTTTCCACCCCTCTTTGCCCTTGTCCCGAATTTTCAGCCCTTGTCCGCCCCTCATTGCCCTTGTTCGCCCCTCTGTGCCCTTGTCCGCCCCTCTTTGCCCTTGTCCGCCCCTCTTTGCTCTTGTCTGCCCCTCTTTGCATTTGTCCCGTATTCTCAGCCTTTGTCCGCCCCTCTTTGCCTTTGTCCCGTATTCTCATCACTTGTCCCGTATTCTCAGCCCTTGTCCGGACCTCTTTGCCCTCGTCCGGCCCTCTTTGCCCTTGTCCACCCCTCTTTGCCCTAGTCCCGAATTTTCAGCCCTTGTCCGCCCCTCTTTGCCCTTGTCCGTCCCTCTTTGCCCTTGTCCGCTCCTCTTTGCACTTATCCACCACTCTTTGCCCTTGTCCAGAATTTTCAGCCCTTGTCCGCCCCTCTTTGCCCTTGTACGCCCCTCTTTGCCCTTGTCCGCCCCTCTTTGCCCTTGTCCGCCCCTCTTTGCCCTTATCCCGTATTCTCAGCCCTTGTCCGCCCCTCTTTGCACTTGTCCGCCACTCTTTGCCCTTGTCCGCCCCTCTTTGCCCTTGTCCGACCCTCATTGCAATTGTCCGCCCCTCTTTGCCCTTGTCCTACCCTCTGTGATCTTGTCTCTTATTCTCAGCCCTTGTGCGCCCCTCTTTGCCCTTGTGCGTCCCTCTTTGCCCTTCTCCGCACCATTTTGCCCTTGTCCGCCCCTCTTTGCCCTTGTCCGCCCCTATTTGCCATTGTCTGCCCCTCTTTGCCCTTGTCCACCCCTCTTATCCCTTGTCCCGAATTTTCAGCCCTTGTCCGCCCCTCTTTACCCTTGTCCGCCCCTCTTTGCACTTGTCCGCCCCTCTTTGCCCTTGTCTGCCCCTCTTTGCCCTTGTCCCCTACTATCAGCAATAGTCCGCCCCTCTTTGCCCTTGTCCGCCCCTCTTTGCCCTTGTCCCGTATTCTCAGCCCTTGTCCCGTATTCTCAGCCCTTGTCCGCCCCTCTTTGACCTTGTCCCATATTCTCAGCCCTTGTCAGACCCTCTTTGCCCTTGTCCGCCCCTCTTTGCCCTTGTCCGCCCCTCTTTGCCCATGTCCGCCCCTCTTTAACCTTGTCCCATATTCTCAACACTTGTCCGCCCCTCTTTGCCCTTGTCCCGTATTCTCAGCCCTTGTCCGCCCCTCTGTGCCCTTGTCCGCCCCTCTTTGCCTTGTCCCATATTCTCAGGACTTGTCCGGTCCTCTTTGCCCTTGTCCGGCCCTCTTTGCCCTTGTCCGCCCCTCTTTCCCTTGTCCCGTATTCTCAGCCCTTGTCCCGTATTCTCAGCCCTTGTCCGCCCCTCTTTGCCCTTGTCCCGCATTCTCAGCACTTGTCCGCCGCTCTTTGCCCTTGTCCCATATTCTCAGCCCTTGTCCGCCCCTCCTTGCCCTTGTCCGCCCCTCTTTGCCCATGTCCGCCCCTCTTTGCCCTTGTTCCATATTCTCAACCTTTGTCCGCCCCTCTTTGCCCTTGTCCCGTATTCTCAGCAATTGTCCTCCCCTCTTTGCTCTTGTCTGCCCCTCTTTGCCCTTGTCCGCCCCTCTTTTCCCTTGTACGCCCCTCTTTGCCCTTGTCCGCCCCTCTTTGCCCTTGTCCGCCCCTCTTTGCCATTGTCCTCACCTCTTTGCCCTTGTCCGCCCCTCTTTGCCCTGGTCCGCACCTCTTTGCCGTTGTCTGCCCCTCTTTGCCCTTGTCCACCCCTCTTTGCCCTTGTCCCGAATTTTCAGCCCTTGTCCGCCCCTCTTTGCCCTTGTCCGATCCTCTTTGCCCTTGTCCGCCCCTCTGTGCCTTGTCTGCCCCTCTGTGCCCTTGTCCCGTATTCTCAGCCCTTGTCCGCCCCTCATTGCCCTTCTTCGCCCCTCTGATCCCTTGTCTGCCCCTCTTTGCCCTCGTCTGGCCCTCTTTGCCCTTGTCCACCCCTCTTTGCCCTTGTCCGCCCCTCTTTGCCCTTTTCCCGTATTCTCAGCCCTTGTCCGCCCCTCTTTGCTCTTGTCCGCCCCTCTTTGCCCTTGTCCGCCCCTCTTTGCCCTTGTCCGCCCCTCTTTGCCCTTGTCCTCCCCTCTTTGCCCTTGTCCGCCCCTCATTGCAATTGTCCGCCCCTCTTTGCCCTTGTACGCCCCTCTTTGCCCTTGTCCCACCCTCTTTGCCCTTGTCCGCACCTCTTTGCCCTTGTCCGCCCCTCTTTGCCCTTGTCCACCCCTCTTTGCCCTTGTCCCGAGTTTTCAGCCCTTGTCCGCCCCTCTTTGCCCTTGTCCGCCCCTCTTTGCCCTTGTCCGCCCCTCTGTGCCCTTGACTGCCCCTCTGTGCCCTTGTCCCGTATTCTCAGCCCTTGTCCGCCCCTCATTGCCCTTGTTCGCCCCTCTGTGCCCTTGTCCGCCCCTCTTTGCCCTTGTCCGCCCCTCTTTGCTCTTGTCTGCCCCTCTTTGCATTTGTCCCGTATTCTCAGCCTTTGTCCGCCCCTCTTTGCCTTTGTCCCGTATTCTCAGCACTTGTCCCGTATTCTCAGCCCTTGTCCGGACCTCTTTGCCCTCGTCCGGCCCTCTTTGCCCTTGTCCACCCCTCTTTGCCCTAGTCCCGAATTTTCTGCCCTTGTCCGCCCCTCTTTGCCCTTGTCCGTCCCTCTTTGCCCTTGTCCGCTCCTCTTTGCCCTTATCCACCACTCTTTGCCCTAGTCCCGAATTTTCAGCCCTTGTCCGCCCCTCTTTGCCCTTGTACGCCCCTCTTTGCCCTTGTACGCCCCTCTTTGCCCTTGTCCGCCCCTCTTTGCCCTTGTCCGCCCCTCTTTGCCCTTGTCCGCCCCTCTTTGCCCTTATCCCGTATTCTCAGCCCTTGTCCGCCCCTCTTTGCACTTGTCCGCCCCTCTTTGCCCTTGTCCGCCCCTCTTTGCCCTTGTCCGCCCCTCATTGCAATTGTCCGCCCCTCTTTGCCCTTGTCCTACCCTCTGTGATCTTGTCTCTTATTCTCAGCCCTTGTGCGCCCCTCTTTGCCCTTGTGCGTCCCTCTTTGCCCTTCTCCGCACCATTTTGCCCTTGTCCGCCCCTCTTTGCCCTTGTCCGCCCCTCTTTGCCATTGTCTGCCCCTCTTTGCCCTTGTCCACCCCTCTTATCCCTTGTCCCGAATTTTCAGCCCTTGTCCGCCCCTCTTTACCCTTGTCCGCCCCTCTTTGCACTTGTACGCCCGTCTTTGCCATGTCCCGTATTCTCAGCACTTGTCCGACCCTCTTTGCCCTTGTCCGCCTCTCTTTGCACTTGTCCGCCCCTCTTTGCCCTTGTCTGCCCCTCTTTGCCCTTGTCCCCTACTATCAGCAATAGTCCACCCCTCTTTGCCCTTGTCCGCCCCTCTTTGCCCTTGTCCCGTATTCTCAGCCCTTGTCCCGTATTCTCAGCCCTTGTCCGCCCCTCTTTGACCTTGTCCCATATTCTCAGCCCTTGTCCGACCCTCTTTGCCCTTGTCCGCCCCTCTTTGCCCTTGTCCGCCCCTCTTTGCCCATGTCCGCCCCTCTTTGCCCTTGTCCCATATTCTCAACACTTGTCCGCCCCTCTTTGCCCTTGTCCCGTATTCTCAGCCGTTGTCCGCCCCTCTTTGCCCTTGTACGCCCCTCTTTGCCCTTGTCCGTCCCTCTTTGCCCTTGTCCGCCCCTCTTTGCCTTGTCCCATATTCTCAGGACTTGTCCGGTCCTCTTTGCCCTTGTCCGGCCCTCTTTGCCCTTGTCCGCCCCTCTTTGCCCTTGTCCGCCCCTCTTTCCCTTGTCCCGTATTCTCAGCCCTTGTCCCGTATTCTCAGCCCTTGTCCGCCCCTCTTTGCCCTTGTCCCGCATTCGCAGCACTTGTCCGCCCCTCTTTGCCCTTGTCCCATATTCTCAGCCCTTGTCCGCCCCTCCTTGCCCTTGTCCGCCCCTCTTTGCCCATGTCCGCCCCTCTTTGCCCTTGTCCCGTATTCTCAGCCCTTGTCCGCCCCTCATTTCCCTTCTTCGCCCCTCTGATCCCTTGTCTGCCCCTCTTTGCCCTCGTCCGGCCCTCTTTGCCCTTGTCCACGCCTCTTTGCACTTGTCCCGAATTTTCAGCCCTTGTCCGCCCCTCTTTGCCCTTGTCCGCCCCTCTTTGCCCTTGTCCGCACCTCTTTGCCTTTGTCCGCCCCTCTATGCCCTTGTCCACCACTCTTTGCCCTTGTCCAGAATTTTCAGCCCTTGTCCGACCCTCTTTGCCCTTGCACGCCCATCTTTGCCCTTGTCCTCCCCTCTATGCCCTTGTCCGCCCCTCTTTGTCCTTGTCCCGTATTCTCAGCCCTTGTCCGCCCCTCTTTGCTCTTGTCCGCCCCTCTTTGCCCTTGTCCGCCCCTCTTTGCCCTTGTCCGCCCCTCTTTGCACTTGTCCGCTCCTCTTTGCCCTTGTCCGCTCCTCTTTGCCCTTGTCCTCCCCTCTTTGCCCTTGTCATCCCCTCATTGCAATTGTCCGCCCCTCTTTGCCCTTGTCCGCCCCTCTTTGCACTTGTCCCGTATTCTCAACACTTGTCCGCCACTCTTTGCACTTGTCCTGCCCTCTTTGCCCATGTCCGGCACTCTTTGCCCTTGTTCTCACCTCTTTGCCCTTGTCCGCCCCTCTTTGCCCTTGTCCTACCCTCTGTGATCTTGTCTGCCCCTCTTTGCCCTTGTCCGCCCCTCTTTGCCCTTGTCTGCCACTCTTTGCCCTTGTCTGCCCCTCTTTGCCCTTGTCCGCCCCTCTTTGCCCTTGTCCCGTATTCTCAGCCCTTGTCCGCCCCTCTTTGCCCTTTTCCGCCCCTCTTTGCCCTTGTCCGCCCCTCTTTGCCCTTGTCCCGTATTCTCAGCCCTTGTCCGCCCCTCTTTGCCCTTGTCCGCCCCTCTTTGAACTTGTCCGCTCCTCTTTGCCCATGTCCACCCCTCGTTGCATTTGTCCGCCCCTCTTTGCCCTTGTCCGACCCTCTTTGCCCTTGTCCCAAATTTTCAGCCCTTGTCCGCCCCTCTTTGCCCTTGTCCGCCCCTCTTTGCCCTTGTCCGCCCCTCATTACCATTGTCCGCCCCTCTTTGCCCTTGTCTGCCACTCTTTGCCTTTGTCCCGTATTCTCAGCCTTTGTCCGCCCCAATTTGACCTTGTCCCGTATTCTCAGCCCTTGTCCCGTATTCTCAGCCCTTGTCCGGCCCTCTTTGCCCTTGTCCGCCCCTCTTTGCCCTTGTCCGTCCCTCTTTTCCCTTGTTTGCCCCTCTTTGAACTTGTGCGCCCCTCTTTGCCCTTGTGCTCCCCTCTTTGCACTTGTACGCCCCTCTTTGCCCTTGTGCGTCCCTCTTTGTCCTTCTCCGCCCCTCTTTGCCCTTGTCCGCCCCTCTTTGCCCTTGTCTGCCCCTCTTTGCCCTTGTCCACCCCTCTTTGCCCTTGTCCCGAATTTTCAGCCCTTGTCCGCCCCTCTTTGCCCTTGTCCGCCCCTCTTTGCAATTGTACGCCCGTCTTTGCCATGTCCCGTATTCTCAGCACTTGTCCGCCCCTCTCTCCCCTTGTCCGCCTCTCTTTGCACTTTTCCGCCCCACTTTGACCTCGTCTGCCCCTCTTTGCCCTTGTCCCCTACTATCAGCAATAGTCCGCCCCTCTTTGCCCTTGTCCGCCCCTCTTTGCACTTGTCCCGTATTCTCAGCACTTGTCCGCCCCTCTTTGCACTTGTCCGCCCCTCTTGGCCCTTGTCTGCCCCTCTTTGCTCTTGTTCGCTCCTCTTTGCCCTTGTCCTGTATTCTCAGCATTTGTCCGCCCCTCTTTGCCCTTGTCCGCTCCTCTTTGTCCTTGTCCGCCCCTCTTTGCACTTGTCCCGTATTCTCAGCACTTGTCCGCCCCTCTTTGCTCTTGTCCGCACCTCTTTGCCCTTGTCCGCCCCTCTTTGCCCTTGTCCGCCCCTCTTTGCCCTTGTCTGCCCCTCTTTGCCCTTGTCCACTATTCTCAGCAATTGTCCGCCCCTCTTTGCCCTTGTCCGCCCCTCTTTGCCCTTGTCCGCCCCTCTTTTCCCTTGTCCGCCGTTCTTTGCCCTTGTCCGCCCCTCTCTGCTCTTGTCCGCCCGTTTCTGCCCTTGTCCCTTATTCTCAGCCCTTGTCCGCCCCTCTTTGCCCTTGTCCGCCCCTCTGTGCCCTTGTCCGCCCCTCTTTGCCCTTGTCACGTATTCTCAGCCCTTGTCCAATATTCTCAGCCTATGTCCACTCCTCTTTCCACTTGTCCCGTATTCTCAGACATGTCCGCCCCTCTTTGCCCTTGTCCTGTATTCTCAGCCCTTGTCCGGCCCTCTTTGCCCTTGTCCTGCCCTCTTTGCCCTTGTCCGCCCCTCTTTGCACTTGTCCGCCCCTCTTTACCCTTGTCCGCCCCTCTTTGCCCTTGTCCCGTATTCTCAGCCCTTGTCCGCCCCTCTTTGCACTTGTCCGCCCCTCTTTGCCCTTGTCCACCCCTCTTTGCCCTTGTCCGCCCGTCTTTGGCCTTGTCCGCTCCTCTTTGCACTTGTCCGCCCCTCTTTGCCCTTGTCCGCCCCTCTTTGCACTTGTCCCTTATTCTCAGCACTTGTCCGCCCCTCTTTGCCCTTGTCCGCCCCTCTTTGCCCTTGTCCGCCCCTCTTTGCCCTTGTCCGCCCCTCTTTGCCCTTGTCCGCCCCTCTTTGCCCTTGTCCACTATTCTCAGCAATTGTCCCCCCCTCTTTGCCCTTGTCCGCCCCTCTTTGCCCTTGTCCGCCGCTCTTTGCCCTTGTCCGCCCCTCTCTGCTCTTGTCCGCCCGTCTCTACCCTTGTCCCGTATTCTCAGCCCTTGTCCGCCCCTCTTTGCACTTGTCTGCCCCTCTGTGCCCTTGTCCCGTATTCTCAGAAATTGTCCGCCCCTCTTTGCCCTTGTCCGCCCCTCTTTGCCCTTGTCCGCCCCTCTTTGCCCTTGTCCGCCTCTCTTTGCCCTTGTCACGTATTCTCAGCCCTTGTCACGTATTCTCAGCCTATGTCCGCTCCTCTTTCCCCTTGTTCCGTATTCTCAGACCTTGTCCGCCCCTCCTTGCCCTTGTCCTGTATTCTCAGCCCTTGTCCGGCCCTCTTTGCCCTTGTCCGGCCCTCTTTGCTCTTGTCCGCCCCTCTTTGCCCTTGTCCGCACCTCTTTGCCCTTGTCCGCCCCTCTTTGCCCTTGTCCTGTATTCTCAGCCCTTGTCCGCCCCTCTTTGCCCTTGTCCGCCCCTCTTTGCCCTTGTCCGCCCCTCTTTGCCCTTGTCCGCCCCTCTTTGCCCTTGACCGTCCGTCTTTCGCCATGTCCGCCCCTCTTTGCCCTTGTCCACCCCTCTTTGCCCTTGTCCGCCCCTCTTTGCCCTTGTCCGACTCTCTTTGCCCTTGACCGTCCCTCTTTGCCCTTGTCCGCCCCTCTTTGCCCTTGTCCCGTATTCTCAGCCCATGTCCCATATTCTCAGCCCGTGTCCCGTATTCTCAGCCCGTGTCCCCTATTATCAGCCCATGTCCCCTATTCTCAGCACTTGTCCCGTATTCTCAGCCCGTATCCCGTATTCTCAGCCCTTGTCCGCCCCTCTTTGCCCTTGTCAGCCCCTCTTAGCACTTGTCCGCCCCTCTTTGCCCTTGTCCGCCCCTCTTTGCCCTTGTCCCATATTCTCAGCCCTTTTCCGCCCCTCTTTGCAGTTTTCTGCCCCTCTTTGCCCTTGTCCGCCCCTCTTTGCCCTTGTCCGCACCTCTTTGCCCTTGTCCGCCCCTCTCTGCACTTGTCCCGTATTCTCAGCCCTTGTCCGCCCCTCTTTGCCCTTGTCTGCCCGTCTTTGCCCTTGTCCACCCCTCTTTGGCCTTGTCCCTAATTTTCAGCCCTTGTCCGCCCCTCTTTGCCCTTGTCCGCCCCTCTTTGCCCTTGTCCGCCCCTCTTTGCCCTTGTCCGCCCTTCTTTGCCCTTCTCCGCCCCTCTTTGCCCTTGTCTGCCACTCTTTGCCTTTGTCCCGTATTCTCAGCCTTTGTCCGCACCTCTTTGCCTTTGTCCCGTATTCTCAGCCCTTGTCCTGTATTCTCAGCCCTTATCCGGCCCTCTTTGCCCTTGTCCGGCCCTCTTTGCCCTTGTCCGGACCTCTTTGCCCTTTTCTGCCCCTCTTTGCCCTTGTGCATCCCTCTTTGCCCTTGTGCGCCCCTCTTTGCCCTTGTGCATCCCTCTTTGCCCTTGTCCGCTCCTCTTTGCCCTTGTCCACCCCTCTTTGCCCTTGTCCCGAATTTTCAGCACTTGTCTGCCCCTCTTTGCCCTTGTCCGCCCCTCTTTGCACTTGTCCGCCTCTCTTAGCCCTTGTCCGCCCCTCTATGCCCTTGTCCGCCCCTCTTTGCCCTTGTCCGCTCCTCTTTGCACTTGTCCGCCCGTCTTTGCACTTGTCCGCCCCTCTTTGCCCTTGTCCGCCCCTCTTTGCCCTTGTCCGCCCCTCTTTGCCCTTGTCCGCCCCTCTTTGCCCTTGTCCCGCATTCTCAGACCTTGTCCGCCCCTCTTTGCACTTGTCCAGAATTCTAGGCACTTGTCCGCCCATCTTTGAACTTGTCCGCCCCTCTTTGCCATTGTCCGCCCCTCTTTGCCCTTGTCCTGTATTCTCCGCCGTTGTCCGCCCCTCTTTGCCCTTGTCCGCCCCTCTTTGCACTTGTCCGCACCTCTTTTCCCTTGTCCGACCCTCTTTGAATTGTCCGCCCTTCTTTGCCTTTGTCCGCCCCTCTTTGCCCTTGTCCGCACCTCTTTGCCCTTGTCTGCCCCTCTTTGCCCTAGTCTGCCCCTCTTTGTCCTTGTCTGCCCCTCTTTGCCGTTGTCTACCCCACTGTGCCCTTGTCCGCCCCTCTTTGCCCGTGTCCCGTATTCTCAGCCCGTGTCCTGTATTCTCAGCCCTTGTCCGCCACTCTTTGCCCTTGTCCGCCCCTCTTTGCCCTTGTCCGCCCTCTTTGCCCTTGTCCCGTGTTCTCAGCCCGTGTCCCGTATTCTCAGCCCGTGTCCCCTATTATCAGCCAATGTCCCCTATTCTCAGCCCGTGTCCCGTATTCTCAGCCCGTGTCCCGTATTCTCAGCCCTTGTCCGCCCCTCTTTGCCCTTGTCCGCCCCTCTTTGCCCTTGTCCGCCCCTCTTTGCCATTGTCCGCCCCTCTTTGCCCTTGTCCCGTATTCTCAGCCCTTTTCCGCCCCTCTTTGTACTTGTCCGCCCCTCTTTGTACTTGTCCGCCCCTCTTTGAAATTGTCTGCCCCTCTTTGCCCTTGTCCGCCCCTCTTTGCCCTTCTCCCGTATTCTCAGCACTTGTCCCGTATTCTCAGCCATTGACCGCCCCTCTTTGCCCTTGTCCCGTATTCTCAGCCCTTGTCCGACCCTCTTTGCCCTTGTCCCGAATTCTCAGCCCTTGTCCGCCCCTCTTTGCCCTTGTCCCGGATTCTCAGCCCATGTCCGCCCCTCTTTGCACTTGTCCCGTATTCTCAGCCCTTGTCCGCACCTCTTTGCCCTTGTCCCGTATTCTCAGCACTTTTGCCCCGTCTTTGACTTGTCCCGTATTCTCAGCCCTTGTCCGCCCCTCTTTGCCCTTGTCCGCACCTCTTTGCCCTTTTCCGCCCCTCTTTGCCATTGTCCGCCCCTCTTTGCCCTTCTCTGCCCCTCTGTGCCCTTGTCCCGTATTCTCAGCCCTTGTCCGACCCTCTGTGCCCTTGTCCGCCCCTCTGTGCCCTTGTCCGCCCCTATGTGCCCTTGTCCCTTATTCTCAGAAATTGTCCGCCCCTCTTTGCCCTTGTCCGTCCCTCTTTGCCCTTGTCGGCCCCTCTTTGCCCTTGTCCCATATTCTCCACACTTGTCCGCCCCTCTTTGCCCTTGTCCGCATCTCTTTGCCCTTGTCCGACCCTCTTTGCCCTTGTCCGCCCCTCTTTGCTCTTATCTCGTATTCTCAGCCCTTGTCTGCCCCTCTTTTCCCTTGTCCCGAATTCTCAGCCCTTATCCGCCCCTCTTTTCCCTTGTCCGCCCCTCTTTGCCCTTGTCCGCCCCTCTTTGCCCTTGTCCGCCCCTCTTTGCCCTTGTCCTCCCCTATTTGCCCTTGTCCGCCGCTCTTTGCCCTTGTCCCGTATTTTCAGCCCATGTCCGCCCCACTTTGCCCTTGTCCCGTATTCTCAGCCCTTGTCCCGTATTCTCAGCCCATGTCCGCACCTCTTTGCCCTTTTCCCGTATTCTCAGCACTTGTCCGCCCCTCTTTGCCCTAGTCACGTATTCTCAGCCCTTGTCCGCCCCTCTTTGCCCTTGTCCACCCCTCTTTGCACTTGTCCGCCCCTCTTTGCCCTTGTCCGCCCCTCTTTGCCCTTGTCCACCCCTCTTTGAACTTGTCCACCCCTCTTTGCACTTGTACCTTATTCTCAGCCCTTGTCCGCCCCTCTTTGCCCTTGTCCGCCCCTCTTTGCCCATGTCCGCCCCTCTTTGCCCTTGTCCCGTATTCTCCGCCCTTGTCCGCCTCTCTTTGCCCTTGTCCCGTATTCTCAGCCCTTGTCCCGTACTCTCAGCCCTTGTCCGGCCCTCTTTGCCCTTGTCCGGCCCTCTTTGCCCTTGTCCGCCCCTCTTTGCCCTTGTCCGCCCCTCTTTGCCCTTGTCCGCCCCTCTTTGCCCTTGTCCGACCCTCTTTGCCCTTGTCCGCCCCTCTTTGCCCTTGTCCGCCCCTCTTTGCCGTTGTCCGCCGCTCTTTGCCCTTGTCCCGTATTTTCAGCCCATGTCCGTCCCACTTTGCACTTGTCCCGTATTCTCAGCCCTTGTCCCGTATTTTCAGCCCATTTCCGCCCCTCTTTGCCCTTTTCCCGTATTCTCAGCCCTTGTCCGGCTCTCTTTGCCCTTGTCCCGTATTCTAAGCCCTTGTCCGCCCCTCTTTGCACTTGTCCGCCCCTCTTAGCCCTTGTCTGCCCCTCTTTGCCCTTGCCCGCCACTCTTTGCCCTTGTCCGCCCCTCTTTGCCCTTGTCCGCCCCTCTTTGCCCTTGTCCGCCCCTCTTTGCACTTGTCCCTAATTTTCAGGCCTTGTCCGACCCTCTTTGCCCTTGTCCGCACTTCTGTGCCCCTGTCCGCCCCTCTTTGCCCTTGTCCGCCCCTCTTTACGCTTCTCCCGTATTCTCAGCCATTGTCCGCCCCTCTTTGCCCTTGTCCGCCCCTCTTTGCCCTTGTACGCCCCTCTTTGCCCTTGTCCCGTATTCTTAGCCATTGTCCGCCCCTCTTTGCCCTTGTACGCCCCTCTTTACCCTTGTCCGCCCCTCTTTGCCCTTGTCCGCCCCTCTTTGCCCTTGTCCGCCCCTCTTTGCACTTGTCTGCCCCTCTTTGCCCTTGTCCGCCCCTCTTTGCCCTTGTCCGCCCCTCTTTGCCCTTGTCCGCCCCTCTTTGCCCTTGTCCGCCCCTCTTTGCCCTTGTCCGCCCCTCTTTGCTCTTGTCCCTAATTTTCAGCCCTTGCCCGACCCTCTTTGCCCTTGCCCGACCCTCTTTGCCCTTGTCCGACCGTCATTGCCCTTGTTCGACCCTCTGTGCCTTTGTCCGCCCCTCTGTGCCCTTGTACGCCCCTCTGTGCCCTTGTCCGCCCCTCTTTGCCCTTGTCCGACCCTCTTTGCCCTTGTCTGCCCCTCTTTGCCTTTGTCCCGTATTCTCAGCCTTTGTCCGCCCCTCTTTGCCCTTGTCCCGTATTCTCAGCCCTTGTCCTGTGTTCTCAGCCCTTGTCCAGCCCTCTTTGACCATGTCCGGCCCTCTTTGCCCTTGTCCGCCCCTCTTTGCCCTTGTCCGGCCCTCTTTGCCCTTGTCCCGTATTCTCAGCCCTTGTCCGCCCCTCTTTGCCCTTGTCCGCCCCTCTTTCCAATTTACGCCCCTCTTTGCACTTGTCCACCCCTCTTTGCACTTGTCCGCCCCTCTTTGCCCTTTTCCGCCTCTCTTTGCACTTGTCCTGGATTCTCAAAAATTGTCCGCCCCTCTTTGCCCTTGTCCACCCCTCTTTGTCCTTGTCCGCACCTCTTTGCCCTTGTCCGCCCCTCTTTGCCCTTGTCCGCACCTCTTTGACCTTGTCCGCCCCTCTTTGCCCTTGTAACTTATTCTCAGCCCTTGTCCACCCCTCTTTGCCCTTGTCCGCACCTCTTTGCCCTTGTCCGCCCCCTTTGCCCTTGTCCCGTATTCTCAGCCCTTGTCCGCCCCTCTTTGCCCTTGTCCCTTATTCTCAGCCCTTGTCCGCCCCTCTTTGCCCTTGTCCACCCCTCTTTGCCCTTGTCCGCCCCTCTTTGCCCTTGTCCGCCCCTCTTTGCCCTTGTCCACCCCTCTTTGACCTTGTCCACCCCTCTTTGCACTTGTACCTTATTCTCAGCCCTTGTCCGCCCCTCTTTGCACTTGTCCGCCCCTCTTTGCCCATGTCCGCCCCTCTTTGCCCTTGTCCCGTATTCTCCGCCCTTGTCCGCCCCTCTTTGCCCTTGTCCCGTATTCTCAGCACTTGTCCGCCCCTCTTTGCCCTTGTCCGCCCCTCTTTGCCCTTGTCCGCCCCTCTTTACCCTTGTCCACACCTCTTTGCCCTTGTCCCGAGTTTTCAGCCCTTGTCCGACCCTCTTTGCCCTTCTCAGACCCTCTTTTGCCCTTGTCCGCCCCTCTTTGCCCTTGTCCGCCCCTCTTTGCACTTGTCCCTAATTTTCAGCCCTTTTCCGACCCTCTTTGCCCTTGTTCGACCCTCTTTGCCCTTGTCCGCCCCTCTGTGCTCCTGTCCGCCCCTCATTGCCCTTGTTCGACCCTCTGTGCCCTTGTCCGCCCCTCTGTGCCCTTGTCCGCCCCTCTTTGCCCTTGTCCGCCCCTCTTTGCCCTTGTCCCGTATTCTCAGCCCGTGTCCCGTATTCTCAGCCCGTGTCCCCTATTATCAGCCAATGTCCCCTATTCTCAGCCCGTGTCCCGTATTCTCAGCCCGTGTCCCGTATTCTAAGCCCTTGTCCGCCCCTCTTTGCCCTTGTCCGCCCCTCTTTGCCCTTGTCCGCCCCTCTTTGCCATCGTCCGCCCCTTTTTGCCCTCGTCCACCCCTCTTTGCCCTTGTCCACCACTCTTTGCCCTTGTCCCGTATTCTCAGCCCTTGTCCGCCCCTCTTTGCCCTTGTCCGCCCCTCTTTGCCCTTGTCTGCCCCTCTTTGCCCTTGTCCGCCCCTCTTTGCCCTTGTCCCGTATTCTCAGCCCTTGTCCGCCCCTCTTTGCCCTTGTCCGCCCCTCTTTGCCCTTGTCCGCACTCTTTTCCCTTTTCCGACGCTCTTTGCTCTTGTCCGCCCGTCTTTGGCCTTGTCCGCCCCTCTTTGCCGTTGTCCGCCCCTCTTTGCCCTTGTCCGCCCCTCTTTGCCCTTGTCTGCCCCTCTTTGCCCTTGTCCCGTATTCTCAGCCCTTGTCCGCCCCTCTTTGCCCGTGTCCCGTATTCTCAGCCCGTGTCCCGTATTTTCAGCCCCTGTCCCGTATTCTCAGCCCGTGTCCCCTATTATCGGCCCATGTCCCCTATGCTCAGCCCGTGTCCCGTATTCTCACCCGTATCCCGTATTCTCAGCCCTTGTCCGCCCCTCTTTGCCCTTGTCCGCCCCTCTTTGCACTTGTCCCTAATTTTCAGGCCTTGTCCGACCCTCTTTGCCCTTGTCCGCACTTCTGTGCCCCTGTCCGCCCCTCTTTGCCCTTGTCCGCCCCTCTTTACGCTTCTCCCGTATTCTCAGCCATTGTCCGCCCCTCTTTGCCCTTGTCCGCCCCTCTTTGCCCTTGTCCGCCCCTCTTTGCCCTTGTCCCGTATTCTTAGCCATTGTCCGCCCCTCTTTGCCCTTGTACGCCCCTCTTTGCCCTTGTCCGCCACTCTTTGCACTTGTCCGCCCCTCCTTGCCCTTGTCCACCCCTCTTTGCCCTTGTCCCGAATTTTCAGCACTTGTCCGACCCTCTTTGCCCTCGTCCGCCCCTCTCAGCCCTCGGCCGCCCCTCTCAGCCCTCGTCATCCCCTCTCAGCCCATGTCTGCCCCTCTCAGCCCATGTCTGCCCCTCTCAGCTCTTCTCCGCCCCTCTCAGCCCTTCTCCGCCCCTCTCAGCCCTCGTCCCGAATTCTCAGCCCTCGTCCGCCCCTCTCAGCCCTCGTCGTGCATTCTCAGCCCTCGTCTGCCCCTCTCAGCCCTCGTCCCGCATTCTCAGCCCTCGTCCGCGCCTCTCAGACCTCGTCCTGCATTCTCAGCCCTCGTCTGCCCCTCTCAGCCCTCGTCCCGCATTCTCAGCCCTCGTCCGCGCCTCTCAGACCTCGTCCTGCATTCTCAGCACTCGTCCGCCCCTGTCAGCCCTCATCCCGCATTCTCAGCCGTCGTCCGCCACTCTCAGCCCTCGTCCCAAATTCTCAGCCCTCGTCCGAACCTCTCAGCCCTTGTCCCACATTCTCAGCCCTTGTCACGAATTCTCAGCCGTTGTCCGCCCCTCTCAGCCCTTGTCCCAAATTATCAGCCCTTGTCCGCCCCCTCAGCCCTTGTCCGCACCTCTCAGCCCTTGTCCCGCATTCTCTGCCCTTGTCCGCCCCTCTCAGCCCTTGTCCCGCATTGTCAGTCCTTGTCCGCCCCTCTCAGCCCTTTTCCCGCATTCTCAGCCCTTTTCCGCCCCTCTTAGCCCTTGTCCCGCATTCTCAGCCCTTGTCTGCCCCTCTCAGCCTTTGTACCGTATTCTCAGAACTTCTCCCGTATTCTCAGCACTTGTCCGCCCCTCTATTGCCCTTGTCCGCCCCTCTTTGCCCTTGTCCGCCCCTCTTTGCCCTTGTCCGCCCCTATTTGCCCTTGTCCGCCCCTCTTTGCCCTTGTCCGCCCCTCTTTGCCCTTGTCACGTATTCTCAGCCCTTGTCCCGTATTCTTAGCCTATGTCTGCCCCTCTTTGCACTTGTCCCGTATTCTCAGACCTTGTCGGCCCCACTTTGTACTTGTCCCGTATTCTCAGCCCTTGTCTGCACCTCTTTGCACTTGTCAGCCCCTCTTTGCCCTTGTCCGCCCCTCTTTGCCCTTGTCCGCCCCTCTTTGCACTTGTCCCGTATTCTCAACACTTATCGGCACCTCTTTGCCCTTGTCCGCCCCTCTTTGCCATTGTCCGCCACTCTTTGCCCTTGTCCGCCCTTCTTTTTCCTTGTCCGCCCCTCTTTGCCCTTGTCCGCCCCTCCTTGCCCTTGTCCCTTATTCTCAGCCCTTGTCCGCCCCTCTTTGCTCTTGTCCGCCCCTCTTTGCACGTGTCCCGTATTCTCAGCCCTTGTCCGCCCCTCTTTGCCCTTGTCCGCCCCTCTTTGCACTTGTCCGCACCTCTTTGCTCTTGTCCCGTATTCTCAGACTTTTTCCGCCCCTCTTTGCCCTTGTCCGCCCCTCTTTGCCCTTGTCCGCCCCTCTTTGCCCTTGTCCGCCCCTCTTTGCCCTTGTTCGCCCCTCTTTGCCCTTGTCCGCCCTTCTTTGCACTTGTGCGCCCCTCTTTGCCCTTGTCCGCCCCTCTTTGCCCTTGTCTGCCCCTCTTTGCCCTTGTCCGCCCCTCTTAGCCCTTGTCCCGTATTCTCAGCACTTTTCCGCCCCTCTTTGCCCTTGTCCCGTATTCTCAGCCCTTGTCCGACCCTCTTTGGCCTCGTCCGCCCCTCTTTGCCCTCGTCCGCCCCTCTTTGCCCTCGTCCGCCCCTCTCAGCCCTCGTCCGCCCCTCTCAGCCCTCGTCCGCCCCTCTCAGCCCTCGTCCGCCCCTCTCAGCCCTCGTCCACACCTCTCAGCCCTTCTCCGCCCCTCTCAGCCCTTCTCCGCCCCTCTCAGCCCTCGTCCCGCATTCTCAGCCCTCGTCCGCCCCTGTCAGCCCTCGTTCCGCATTATCAGGCCTTGTCCGCCCCTCTCAGCCCCCGTCCCGCATTCTTAGCCCTCGTCCGCCTTTCTCAGCCCTCGTCCTGCATTCTCAGCTGTCGCCCGCCACTCTCAGCCCTCGTCCCGAATTCTCAGCCCTCGTCCGACCCTCTCAGCCCTTGTCCCACATTCTCAGCCCTTGTCACGCATTCTCAGCTGTTGTCCGCCGCTCTCAGCCCTTGTCCCAAATGATCAGCCCTTGTCCGCCCCTCTCAGCCCTTGTCCGCACCTCTCAGCCATTGTCCCGCATTCTCTGCCCTTGTCCGCACCTCTCAGCCTTTGTCCCGCATTGTCAGTCCTTGTCTGCCCCTCTCAGCCCTTTTCCCGCATTCTCAGCCCTTGTCCGCCCCTCTTAGCCCTTGTCCCTCATTCTCAGCCCTTGCCTGCCCCTCTCAGCCTTTGTACCGTATTCTCAGAACTTGTCCCGTATTCTCAGCACTTGTCCGCCCCTCTTTGCCCTTGTCCGCCCCTCTTTGCCCTTGTTCGCCTCTCTTTGCCCTTGTCACGTATTCTCAGCCCTTGTCCCGTATTCTCAGCATATGTCTGCCCCTCTTTGCCCTTGTCCCGTATTCTCAGAACTTGTCCGCCCCTCTTTGTACTTGTCCTGTATTCTCAGCCCTTGTCCGCCCCTCTTTGCCCTTGTCCGCCCCTCTTTGCCCTTGTCAGCCCCTCTTTGCCCTTGTCCGCCTCTCTTGCCCTTGTCCGCCCCTCTTTGCCCTTGTCCGCCCCTCTTTGCCCTTGTCTGCCCCTCTTTGCCCTTGTCCCGTATTCTCAGCCCTTGTCCGCCCCTCTTTGCCCGTGTCCCGTATTCTCAGCCCCTGTCCCGTATTCTCAGCCCGTGTCCCCTATTATCAGCCCATGTCCCCTATGCTCAGCCCGTGTCCCGTATTCTCAGCCCGTGTCCCGTATTCTCAGCCCTTGTCCGCCCCTCTTTGCCCTTGTCAGCCCGTCTTTGCACTTGTCCGCCCCTCTTTGCCCTTGTCCGCCCCTCTTTGCCCTTGTCCGCCCCTCTTTGCCCTTGTCCGCCCCTCTTTGCACTTGTCCCTAATTTTCAGCCCTTTTCCGACCCTCTTTGCCCTTGTTCGACCCTCTTTGCCCTTGTCCGCCCCTCTGTGCTCCTGTCCGCCCCTCATTGCCCTTGTTCGACCCTCTGTGCCCTTGTCCGCCCCTCTGTGCCCTTGTCCGCCCCTCTTTGCCCTTGTCCGCCCCTCTTTGCCCTTGTCCCATATTCTCAGCCCGTGTCCCGTATTCTCAGCCCGTGTCCCCTATTATCAGCCAATGTCCCCTATTCTAAGCCCGTGTCCCGTATTCTCAGCCCGTGTCCCGTATTCTAAGCCCTTGTCCGCCCCTCTTTGCCCTTGTCCGCCCCTCTTTGCCCTCGTCCGCCCCTCTTTGCCCTCGTCCGCCCCTTTTTGCCCTCGTCCACCCCTCTTTGCCCTTGTCCACCACTCTTTGCCCTTGTCCCGTATTCTCAGCCCTTGTCCGCCCCTCTTTGCCCTTGTCCGCCCCTCTTTGCCCTTGTCTGCCCCTCTTTGCCCTTGTCCGCCCCTCTTTGCCCTTGTCCCGTATTCTCAGCCCATGTCCGCCCCTCTTTGCCCTTGTCCGCCCCTCTTTGCCCTTGTCCGCACTCTTTTCCCTTTTCCGACGCTCTTTGCTCTTGTCCGCCCGTCTTTGGCCTTGTCCGCCCCTCTTTGCCGTTGTCCGCCCCTCTTTGCCCTTGTCCGCCCCTCTTTGCCCTTGTCTGCCCCTCTTTGCCCTTGTCCCGTATTCTCAGCCCTTGTCCGCCCCTCTTTGCCCGTGCCCGTATTCTCAGCCCGTGTCCCGTATTCTCAGCCCCTGTCCCGAATTCTCAGCCCGTGTCCCCTATTATCGGCCCATGTCCACTATGTTCAGCCCGTGTCCCGTATTCTCACCCGTATCCCGTATTCTCAGCCCTTGTCCGCCCCTCTTTGCCCTTGTCAGCCCCTCTTTGCACTTGTCTGCCCCTCTTTGCCCTTGTCCGCCCCTCTTTGCCCTTGTCCGCCCCTCTTTGCCCTTGTACGCCCCTCTTTGCCATTGTCCGCCCCTCTTTGCCGTTGTCCGCCACTCTTTGCCCTTGTCCCGTATTCTGAGCCCTTCTCCGCCCCTATTTGCCCTTGTCCCGTATTCTCAGCACTTTTCCGCACCTCTTTGCCCTTGTCCCGTATTCTCAGGCCTTGTCAGCCCCTCTTTGCCCTTGTCTGCCCCACTTTGCCCTTGTCCTCTTCTCATTGCACTTGTCCGCCCCTCTTTGCCCTTGTCCGCCCCTCTTTGCCCATGTCCGCCCCTCTTTGCCCTTGTCCCATATTCTCAGCCTTTGTCCGCCCCTCTTTGCCCTTGTCCCGTATCCTCAGCCCTTGTCCGCCCCTCTTTGCCCTTGTCCGCCCCTCTTTGCCCTTGTCCGCCCCTCTTTGCCCTTGTCCGCCCCTCTTTGCCCTTGTCCGCCCCTCTTTGCCCTCGTCCGCCACTCTTTGCCCTTGTCCGCCCCTCCTTGCCCTTGTCCGCCCCTCTTTGCCCTTGTCCGCCACTCTTTGCACTTGTCCGCCCCTCCTTGCCCTTGTCCACCCCTCTTTGCCCTTGTCCCGAATTTTCAGCACTTGTCCGACCCTCTTTGCCCTTGTCCGACCCTCTTTGCCCTCGTCCGCCCCTCTCAGCCCTCGGCCGCCCCTCTCAGCCCTCGTCATCCCCTCTCAGCCCATGTCTGCCCCTCTCAGCCCATGTCTGCCCCTCTCAGCCCTTCTCCGCCCCTCTCAGCCCTTCTCCGCCCCTCTCAGCCTTCGTCCCGAATTCTCAGCCCTCGTCCGCCCCTCTCAGCCCTCGTCGTGCATTCTCAGCCCTCGTCTGCCCCTCTCAGCCCTCGTCCCGCATTCTCAGCCCTCGTCCGCGCCTCTCAGACCTCGTCCTGCATTCTCAGCACTCGTCCGCCCCTGTCAGCCCTCGTCCCGCATTCTCAGCCGTCGTCCGCCACTCTCAGCCCTCGTCCCAAATTCTCAGCCCTCGTCCGAACCTCTCAGCCCTTGTCCCACATTCTCAGCCCTTGTCACGCATTCTCAGCCGTTGTCCGCCCCTCTCAGCCCTTGTCCCAAATTATCAGCCCTTGTCCGCCCCTCTCAGCCCTTGTCTGCACCTCTCAGCCCTTGTCCCGCATTCTCTGCCCTTGTCCGCCCCTCTCAGCCCTTGTCCCGCATTGTCAGTCCTTGTCCGCTCCTCTCAGCCCTTTTCCCGCATTCTCAGCCCTTTTCCGCCCCTCTTAGCCCTTGTCCCGCATTCTCAGCCCTTGTCTGCCCCTCTCAGCCTTTGTACCGTATTCTCAGAACTTCTCCCGTATTCTCAGCACTTGTCCGCCCCTCTATTGCCCTTGTCCGCCCCTCTTTGCCCTTGTCCGCCCCTCTTTGCCCTTGTCCGCCCCTATTTGCCCTTGTCCGCCCCTCTTTGCCCTTGTCCGCCCCTCTTTGCCCTTGTCCGCCCCTCTTTGCCCTTGTCACGTATTCTCAGCCCTTGTCCCGTATTCTTAGCCTATGTCTGCCCCTCTTTGCACTTGTCCCGTATTCTCAGATCTTGTCGGCCCCTCTTTGTACTTGTCCCGTATTCTCAGCCCTTGTCTGCACCTCTTTGCACTTGTCAGCCCCTCTTTGCCCTTGTCCGCCCCTCTTTGCCCTTGTCCGCCCCTCTTTGCACTTGTCCCGTATTCTCAACACTTGTCCGCCCCTCTTTGCCCTTGTCCGCCCCTCTGTGCCATTGTCCGCCACTCTTTTCCCTTGTCCGCCCCTCTTTGCCCTTGTCCGCCCCTCTTTGCCCTTGTCCGCCCCTCTTTGCCCTTGTCCCTTATTCTCAGCCCTTGTCCGCCCCTCTTTTCTCTTGTCCGCCCCTCTTTGCACGTGTCCCGTATTCTCAGCCCTTGTCCGCCCCTCTTTGCCCTTGTCTGCCCCTCTTTACCCTTGTCCGCCCCTCTTTGCCCTTGTCCGCCCCTCTTTGCCCTTGTCCGCCCCTCTTTGCCCTTGTCCGGCCCTCTTTGCACTTGTCCGCACCTCTTTGCTCTTGTCCCGTATTCTCAGACTTTTTCCGCCCCTCTTTGCCCTTGTCCGCCCCTCTTTGCCCTTGTCCACCCCTCTTTGCCCTTGTCCGCCCCTCTTTGCCCTTGTTCGCCCCTCTTTGCCCTTGTCCGCCCTTCTTTGCACTTGTGCGCCCCTCTTTGCCCTTGTCCGCCCCTCTTTGCCCTTGTCTGCCCCTCTTTGCCCTTGTCCGCCCCTCTTTGCCCTTGTCCCGTATTCTCAGCACTTGTCCGCCCCTCTTTGCCCTTGTCCCGTATTCTCAGCCCTTGTCCGCCCCTCTTTGGCCTCGTCCGCCCCTCTTTGCCCTTGTCCGCCCCTCTTTGCCCTCGTCCGCCCCTCTTTGCCCTCGTCCGCCCCTCTTTGCCCTCGGCCGCCCCTCTCAGCCCTCGTCCGCCCCTCTCAGCCCTCGTCCACACCTCTCAGCCCTTCTCCGCCCCTCTCAGCCCTTCTCCGCCCCTCTCAGCCCTCGTCCCGCATTCTCAGCCCTCGTCCGCCCCTGTCAGCCCTCGTTCCGCATTATCAGGCCTTGTCCGCCCCTCTCAGCCCTCGTCCCGCATTCTTAGCCCTCGTCCGCCTTTCTCAGCCCTCGTCCTGCATTCTCAGCTGTCGCCCGCCACTCTCAGCCCTCGTCCCGAATTCTCAGCCCTCGTCCGACCCTCTCAGCCCTTGTCCCACATTCTCAGCCCTTGTCACGCATTCTCAGCTGTTGTCCGCCGCTCTCAGCCCTTGTCCCAAATGATCAGCCCTTGTCCGCCCCTCTCAGCCCTTGTCCGCACCTCTCAGCCATTGTCCCGCATTCTCTGCCCTTGTCCGCCCCTCTCAGCCTTTGTCCCGCATTGTCAGTCCTTGTCCGCCCCTCTCAGCCCTTTTCCCGCATTCTCAGCCCTTGTCCGCCCCTCTTAGCCCTTGTCCCTCATTCTCAGCCCTTGTCTGCCCCTCTCAGCCTTTGTACCGTATTCTCAGAACTTGTCCCGTATTCTCAGCACTTGTCCGCCCCTCTTTGCCCTTGTCCGCCCCTCTTTGCCCTTGTTCGCCCCTCTTTGCCCTTGTCCGCCACTCTTTGCACTTGTCCGCCCCTCCTTGCCCTTGTCCGCCCCTCTTTGCCCTTGTCCCAAATTTTCAGCACTTGTCCGACCCTCTTTGCCCTTGTCCGACCCTCTTTGCCCTCGTCCGCCCCTCTCAGCCCTCGGCCGCCCCTCTCAGCCCTCGTCATCCCCTCTCAGCCCATGTCTGCCCCTCTCAGCCCATGTCTGCCCCTCTCAGCCCTTCTCCGCCCCTCTCAGCCCTTCTCCGCCCCTCTCAGCCCTCGTCCCGAATTCTCAGCCCTCGTCCGCCCCTCTCAGCCCTCGTCGTGCATTCTCAGCCCTCGTCTGCCCCTCTCAGCCCTCGTCCCGCATTCTCAGCCCTCGTCCGCGCCTCTCAGACCTCGTCCTGCATTCTCAGCACTCGTCCGCCCCTGTCAGCCCTCGTCCCGCATTCTCAGCCGTCGTCCGCCACTATCAGCCCTCGTCCCAAATTCTCAGCCCTCGTCCGAACCTCTCAGCCCTTGTCCCACATTCTCAGCCCTTGTCACGCATTCTCAGCCGTTGTCCGCCCCTCTCAGCCCTTGTCCCAAATTATCAGCCCTTGTCCGCCCCTCTCAGCCCTTGTCCGCACCTCTCAGCCCTTGTCCCGCATTCTCTGCCCTTGTCCGCCCCTCTCAGGCCTTGTCCCGCATTGTCAGTCCTTGTCCGCCCCTCTCAGCCCTTTTCCCGCATTCTCAGCCCTTTTCCGCCCCTCTTAGCCCTTGTCCCGCATTGCCAGCCCTTGTCTGCCCCTCTCAGCCTTTGTACCGTATTCTCAGAACTTCTCCCGTATTCTCAGCACTTGTCCGCCCCTCTATTGCCCTTGTCCGCCCCTCTTTGCCCTTGTCCGCCCCTCTTTGCCCTTGTCCGCCCCTATTTGCCCTTGTCCGCCCCTCTTTGCCCTTGTCCGCCCCTCTTTGCCCTTGTCACGTATTCTCAGCCCTTGTCCCGTATTCTTAGCCTATGTCTGCCCCTCTTTGCACTTGTCCCGTATTCTCAGACCTTGTCGGCCCCTCTTTGTACTTGTCCCGTATTCTCAGCCCTTGTCTGCACCTCTTTGCACTTGTCAGCCCCTCTTTGCCCTTGTCCGCCCCTCTTTGCCCTTGTCCGCCCCTCTTTGCACTTGTCCCGTATTCTCAACACTTGTCCGCCCCTCTTTGCCCTTGTCCGCCCCTCTTTGCCATTGTCCGCCACTCTTTGCCCTTGTCCGCCCTTCTTTTTCCTTGTCCGCCCCTCTTTGCCCTTGTCCGCCCCTCTTTGCCCTTGTCCCTTATTCTCAGCCCTTGTCCGCCCCTCTTTGCTCTTGTCCGCCCCTCTTTGCACGTGTCCCGTATTCTCAGCCCTTGTCCGCCCCTCTTTGCCCTTGTCTGCCCCTCTTTACCCTTGTCCGCCCCTCTTTGCCCTTGTCCGCCCCTCTTTGCCCTTGTCCGCCACTCTTTGCCCTTGTCCGCCCCTCTTTGCCCTTGTTCGCCCCTCTTTGCCCTTGTCCGCCCTTCTTTGCACTTGTGCGCCCCTCTTTGCCCTTGTCCGCCCCTCTTTGCCCTTGTCTGCCCCTCTTTGCCCTTGTCCGCCCCTCTTTGCCCTTGTCCCGTATTCTCAGCACTTGTCCGCCCCTCTTTGCCCTTGTCCCGTATTCTCAGCCCTTGTCCGACCCTCTTTGGCCTCGTCCGCCCCTCTTTGCCCTTGTCCGCCCCTCTTTGCCCTCGTCCGCCCCTCTTTGCCCTCGTCCGCCCCTCTTTGCCCTCGGCCGCCCCTCTCAGCCCTCGTCCGCCCCTCTCAGCCCTCGTCCACACCTCTCAGCCCTTCTCCGCCCCTCTCAGCCCTTCTCCGCCCCTCTCAGCCCTCGTCCCGCATTCTCAGCCCTCGTCCGCCCCTTTCAGCCCTCGTTCCGCATTATCAGGCCTTGTCCGCCCCTCTCAGCCCTCGTCCCGCATTCTTAGCCCTCGTCCGCCTTTCTCAGCCCTCGTCCTGCATTCTCAGCTGTCGCCCGCCACTCTCAGCCCTCGTCCCGAATTCTCAGCCCTCGTCCGACCCTCTCAGCCCTTGTCCCACATTCTCAGCCCTTGTCACGCATTCTCAGCTGTTGTCCGCCGCTCTCAGCCCTTGTCCCAAATGATCAGCCCTTGTCCGCCCCTCTCAGCCCTTGTCCGCACCTCTCAGCCATTGTCCCGCATTCTCTGCCCTTGTCCGCCCCCTCAGCCTTTGTCCCGCATTGTCAGTCCTTGTCCGCCCCTCTCAGCCCTTTTCCCGCATTCTCAGCCCTTGTCCGCCCCTCTTAGCCCTTGTCCCTCATTCTCAGCCCTTGTCTGCCCCTCTCAGCCTTTGTACCGTATTCTCAGAACTTGTCCCGTATTCTCAGCACTTGTCCGCCCCTCTTTGCCCTTGTCCGCCCCTCTTTGCCCTTGTTCGCCCCTCTTTGCCCTTGTCACGTATTCTCAGCCCTTGTCCCGTATTCTCAGCATATGTCTGCCCCTCTTTGCCCTTGTCCCGTATTCTCAGAACTTGTCCGCCCCTCTTTGTACTTGTCCTGTATTCTCAGACCTTGTCCGCCCCTCTTTGCCCTTGTCCGCCCCTCTTTGCCCTTGTCAGCCCCTCTTTGCCCTTGTCCGCCTCTCTTGCCCTTGTCCGCCCCTCTTTGCCCTTGTCCGCCCCTCTTTGCACTTGTCTGCCCCTCTTTGCCCTTGTCCCGTATTCTCAGCCCTTGTCCGCCCCTCTTTGCCCGTGTCCCGTATTCTCAGCCCCTGTCCCGTATTCTCAGCCCGTGTCCCCTATTATCAGCCCATGTCCCCTATGCTCAGCCCGTGTCCCGTATTCTCAGCCCGTGTCCCGTATTCTCAGCCCTTGTCCACCCCTCTTTGCCCTTGTCAGCCCGTCTTTGCACTTGTCCGCCCCTCTTTGCCCTTGTCCGCCCCTCTTTGCCCTTGTCCGCCCCTCTTTGCCTTGTCCCGTATTCTCAGTCCTTTTTCCGCCCCTCTTTGCCCTTTTCTGCCCCTCTTTGCCCTTGTCCGCCCCTCTTTGCCTTTGTACGCCCCTCTTTGCCATTGTCCGCCCCTCTTTGCCCTTGTCCGCCACTCTTTGCCCTTGTCCCGTATTCTGAGCCCTTGTCCGCCCCTATTTGCCCTTGTCCCGTATTCTCAGCACTTTTCCGCACCTCTTTCCCCTTGTCCCGTATTCTCAGGCCTTGTCAGCCCCTCTTTGCCCTTGTCTGCCCCACTTTGCCCTTGTCCTCTTCTCTTTGCACTTGTCCGCACCTCTTTGCCCTTGTCCGCCCCTCTTTGCCCATGTCCGCCCCTCTTTGCCCTTGTCCCATATTCTCAGCATTTGTCCGCCCCTCTTTCCCCTTGTCCCGTATTCTCAGCCCTTGTCCGCCCCTCTTTGCCCTTGTCCGCCCCTCTTTGCCCTTGTCCGCCCCTCTTTGCCCTCGTCCGCCCCTCTTTGCCCTTGTCCGCCACTCTTTGCCCTTGTCCCGAATTTTCAACACTTGTCCGACCCTCTTTGCCCTTGTCCGACCCTCTTTGCCCTCGTCCGCCCCTCTCAGCCCTCGGCCGCCCCTCTCAGCCCTCGTCCTCCACTCTCAGCCCTCGTCCTCCCCTCTCAGCCCTCGTCCTCCCCTCTCAGCCCTTGTCCGCCCCTCTCAGCCCTTCTCCGCCCCTCTCAGCCCTTCTCCGCCCCTCTCAGCCCTCGTCCCGAATTCTCAGCCCTCGTCCGCCCCTCTCAGCCCTCGTCGTGCATTCTCAGCCCTCGTCCGCCCCTCTCAGCCCTCGTCCCGCATTCTCAGCCCTCGTCCGCGCCTCTCAGACCTCGTCCTGCATTCTCAGCACTCGTCCGCCCCTGTCAGCCCTCGTCCCGCATTCTCAGCCGTCGTCCGCCACTCTCAGCCCTCGTCCCAAATTCTCAGCCCTCGTCCGAACCTCTCAGCCCTTGTCCCACATTCTCAGCCCTTGTCATGCATTCTCAGCCGTTGTCCGCCCCTCTCAGCCCTTGTCCCAAATTATCAGCTCTTGTCCGCCCCTCTCAGCCCTTGTCCGCACCTCTCAGCCCTTGTCCCGCATTCTCTGCCCTTGTCCGCCCCTCTCAGCATTTGTCCCGCATTGTCAGTCCTTGTCCGCCCCTCTCAGCCCTTTTCCCGCATTCTCAGCCCTTTTCCGCCCCTCTTAGCCCTTGTCCCGCATTCTCAGCCCTTGTCTGCCCCTCTCAGCCTTTGTACCGTATTCTCAGAACTTGTCCCGTATTCTCAGCACTTGTCCGCCCCTCTTTGCCCTTGTCCGCCCCTCTTTGCCCTTGTCCGCCCCTCTTTGCCCTTGTCCGCCCCTATTTGCCCTTTCCGCCCCTCTTTGCCCTTGTTCGCGCCTCTTTGCCCTTGTCACGTATTCTCAGCCCTTGTCCCGTATTCTTAGCCTATGTCTGCCCCTCTTTGCACTTGTCCCGTATTCTCAGACCTTGTCGGCCCCTCTTTGTCCTTGTCCTGTATTCTCAGCACTTGTCCGCCCCTCTTTGAACTTGTCCCGTATTCTCAGCCCTTGTCTGCCCCTCTTTGCACTTGTCAGCCCCTCTTTGCCCTTGTCCGCCCCTCTTTGCCCTTGTCCGCCCCTCTTTGCACTTGTCCCGTATTCTCAACACTTGTCCGCCCCTCTTTGCCCTTGTCCGCCGCTCTTTGCCCTTGTCCGCCCTTCTTTTCCCTTGTCCGCCCCTCTTTGCCCTTGTCCGCCCCTCTTTGCCCTTGTCCCTTATTCTCAGCCCTTGTCCGCCCCTCTTTGCTCTTGTCCGCCCCTCTTTGCCCGTGTCCCGTATTCTCAGCCCTTGTCCGCCCCTCTTTGCCCTTGTCTGCCCCTCTTTATCCTTGTCCGCCCCTCTTTGCCCTTGTCCGCCCCTCTTTGCCCTTGTCCGCCCCTCTTTGCCCTTGTCCGCCCCTCTTTGCACTTGTCCGCACCTCTTTGCTCTTGTCCCGTATTCTCAGACTTTTTCCGCCCCTCTTTGCCCTTGTCCGCACCTCTTTGCCCTTGTCCGCCCCTCTTTGCCCTTGTGCGCCCCTCTTTGCCCTTGTGCGCCCCTCTTTGACCTTGTGCATCCCTCTTTGCCCTTTTCCGTCCCTCTTTGCCCTTGTCCGCCCCTCTTTGCCCATGTCCGCCCCTCTTTGCCCATGTCCGCCCTTCTTTGCCCTTGTCCACCCCTCTTTGCCCTTGTCCACCCCTCTTTGCCCATGTCCCGAATTTTCAGCCCTTGTCCGTCCCTCTTTGCCCTTGTCCGCCCCTCTTTGCCCTTGTCCGACCCTCCTTGCCCTTGTCCGCCCCTCTTTGCCCCTGTCCGCCCCTCTTTGCCCTTGTCCGCCCCTCTTTGCTTTTGTCTGCACCTCTTTGCCCTTGTCCCGTATTCTTAGCCCTTGTCCGCCCCTCTTTGCCCTTGTCCCGTATTCTCAGCCCTTGTCCGCCCCTCTTTGCCCTTGTCCGACCCTCTTTGCCCTTGTCCGCCCCTCTTTGACCTTGTCCGCCTCTCTTTGCCCTTGTCCGCACCTCTTTGCCCTTGTCCGCCCCTCTTTGCCCTTGTCTACCGTTCTTTGCCCTTGTCCCGTATTCTCAGCCCTTGTTCTTCCCTCTTTGCTCTTGGTCCGTATTCTCAGCCCTTGTCCACCCCTCTTTGCCCTTGTCCGACCCTCTTTGCCCTTGTCCGCCCCTGTTTGCTCTTGTCCGCCCCTCTTTGCCCTTGTCTGTCCCTCTTTGCACTTGTCCGCCCCTCTTTGCCCTTGTCCCGTATTCTCAGCACTTGTCCGCCCCTCTTTGCCCTTGTCCCGTATTCTCAGCCCTTGTCCGCCCCTCTTTGCCCTCGTCCGCCCCTCTTTGCCCTCGTCCGCCCCTCTTTGCCCTCGTCCGCCCCTCTTTGCCCTCGGCCGCCCCTCTTTGCCCTCGGCCGCCCCTCTCAGCCCTCGTCCGCCCCTCTCAGCCCTCGTCCGCCCCTCTCAGCCCTTCTCCGCCCCTCTCAGCCCTTCTCCGCCCCTCTCAGCCCTCGTCCCGCATTCTCAGCCCTCGTCCGCCCCTGTCAGCCCTCGTTCCGCATTATCAGGCCTTGGCCGCCCCTCTCAGTCCTCGTCCCGCATTCTTAGCCCTCGTCCGCACTTCTCAGCCCTCGTCCTGCATTCTCAACCGTCGCCCGCCACTCTCAGCCCTCGTCCCGAATTCTCAGCCCTCGTCCGACCCTCTCAGCCCTTGTCCCACATTCTCAGCCCTTGTCATGCATTCTCAGCTGTTGTCCGCCGCTCTCAGCCCTTGTCCCAAATGATCAGCCCTTGTCCGCCCCTCTCAGCCCTTGTCCGCACCTCTCAGCCATTGTCCCGCATTCTCTGCACTTGTCCGCCCCTCTCAGCCTTTGTCCCGCATTGTCAGTCCTTGTCCGCCCCTCTCAGCCCTTTTCCCGCATTCTCAGCCCTTGTCCGCCCCTCTTAGCCCTTGTCCCTCATTCTCAGTCCTAGTCTGCCCCTCTCAGTCTTTGTACCGTATTCTCAGAACTTGTCCCGTATTCTCAGCACTTGTCCGCCCCTCTTTGCCCTTGTCCGCCCCTCTTTGCCCTTGTCCGCCCCTCTTTGCCCCTGTCCACCCCTCTTTGCCCTTGTTCGCCCCTCTTTGCCCTTGTCACGTATTCTCAGCCCTTGTCCCATATTCTCAGCATATGTCTGCCCCTCTTTGCCCTTGTCCCGTATTCTCAGAACTTGTCCGCCCCTCTTTGTACTTGTCCTGTATTCTCAGCCCTTGTCCGCCCCTCTTTGCCCTTGTCCGCCCCTCTTTGCCCTTGTCAGCCCCTCTTTGCCCTTGTCCGCCTCTCTTTGCCCTTGTCTGCCCCTCTTTGCCCTTGTCCGCCCCTCTTTGCCCTTGTCCGCCCCTCTTTGCACTTGTCCCGTATTCTCAGCCATTTTCCGCCCCTCTTTGCTCTTGTCCGCCCCTCTTTGCCCTTGTCCGCCCCTCTTTTCCCTTGTCCGACGCTCTTTAAACTTGTCCGCCCGTCTTTGGCCTTGTCCAACCCTCTTTGCCCTTGTCCGCCCCTCTTTGCCCTTGTCCGCCCCTCTTTGCCCTTGTCCGCCCCTCTTTGCCCTTGTCTGCCCCTCTTTGCCCTTGTCCCGTTTTCTCAGCCCTTGTCCGCTCCTCTTTGCCCGTGTCCCATATTCTCAGCCCGTGTCCCGTATTCTCAGCCCGTGTCCCCTATTATCAGCCCGTGTCCCGTATTCTCAGCCCGTGTCCCGTATTCTCAGCCCTTGTCCGCCCCTCTTTGCCCTTGTCCCGTATTCTCAGCACTTTTCCGCACCTCTTTGCCCTTGTCCCGTATTCTCAGCCCTTGTCAGCCCCTCTTTGCCCTTGTCCGCCCCACTTTGCCCTTGTCCTCTTGTCTTTGCACTTGTCCGCCCCTCTTTGCCCTTGTCCGCCCCTCTTTGCCCATGTCCGCCCCTCTTTGCCCATGTCCGCCCCTCTTTGCCCTTGTCCGGTATTCTCAGCCCTTGTCCACCCCTCTTTGCTCTTGTCCGGCCCTCTTTGCCCTCGTCCACCCCTCTTTGCCCTCGTCCACCCCTCTTTGCCCTTGTCCACCACTCTTTGCCCTTGTCCGCCCCCTTTGTCCTTGTCCACCCCTCTTTGCCCTTGTCCCGAATTTTCAGCCCTTGTCCGACCCTCTTTGCCCTTGTCCGCCCCTCTTTGCCCTTGTCCGCCCCTCTTTGCCCTTGTCCGCCCCTCCTTGCCCTTGTCTGCCCCTCTTTGCCATTGTCCGCCACTCTTTGCCCTTGTCCGCCCTTCTTTTCCCTTGTCCGCCCCTCTTTGCCCTTGTCCGCCCCTCTTTGCCCTTGTCCCTTATTCTCAGCCCTTGTCCGCCCCTCTTTGCTCTTGTCCGCCCCTCTTTGCCCGTGTCCCGTATTCTCAGCCTTTGTCCGCCCCTCTTTGCCCTTGTCTGCCCCTCTTTGCCCTTGTCCGCCCCTCTTTGCCCTTGTCCGCCCCTCTTTGCCCTTGTCCGCCCCTCTTTGCACTTGTCCGCACCTCTTTGCTCTTGTCCCGTATTCTCAGAACTTGTCCGCCCCTCTTTGCACTTGTCCCGTATTCTCAGCCATTTTCCGCCCCTCTTTGCTCTTGTCCGCCCCTCTTTGCCCTTGTCCGCCCCTCTTTTCCCTTGGCCGACGCTCTTTACACTTGTCCGCCCGTCTTTGGCCTTGTCCAACCCTCTTTGCCCTTGTCCGCCCCTCTTTGCCCTTGTCCGCCCCTCTTTGCCCTTGTCCGCCCCTCTTTGCCCTTGTCTGCCCCTCTTTGCCCTTGTCCCGTTTTCTCAGCCCTTGTCCGCTCCTCTTTGCCCGTGTCCCATATTCTCAGCCCGTGTCCCGTATTCTCAGCCCGTGTCCCCTATTATCAGCCCGTGTCCCGTATTCTCAGCCCGTGTCCCGTATTCTCAGCCCTTGTCCGCCCCTCTTTGCCCTTGTCCCGTATTCTCAGCACTTTTCCGCACCTCTTTGCCCTTGTCCCGTATTCTCAGCCCTTGTCAGCCCCTCTTTGCCCTTGTCCGCCCCACTTTGCCCTTGTCCTCTTGTCTTTGCACTTGTCCGCCCCTCTTTGCCCTTGTCCGCCCCTCTTTGCCCATGTCCGCCCCTCTTTGCCCATGTCCGCCCCTCTTTGCCCTTGTCCGGTATTCTCAGCCCTTGTCCACCCCTCTTTGCTCTTGTCCGGCCCTCTTTGCCCTCGTCCACCCCTCTTTGCCCTCGTCCACCCCTCTTTGCCCTTGTCCACCACTCTTTGCCCTTGTCCGCCCCCTTTGTCCTTGTCCACCCCTCTTTGCCCTTGTCCCGAATTTTCAGCCCTTGTCCGACCCTCTTTGCCCTTGTCCGCCCCTCTTTGCCCTTGTCCGCCCCTCTTTGCCCTTGTCCGCCCCTCCTTGCCCTTGTCTGCCCCTCTTTGCCATTGTCCGCCACTCTTTGCCCTTGTCCGCCCTTCTTTTCCCTTGTCCGCCCCTCTTTGCCCTTGTCCGCCCCTCTTTGCCCTTGTCCCTTATTCTCAGCCCTTGTCCGCCCCTCTTTGCTCTTGTCCGCCCCTCTTTGCCCGTGTCCCGTATTCTCAGCCTTTGTCCGCCCCTCTTTGCCCTTGTCTGCCCCTCTTTGCCCTTGTCCGCCCCTCTTTGCCCTTGTCCGCCCCTCTTTGCCCTTGTCCGCCCCTCTTTGCACTTGTCCGCACCTCTTTGCTCTTGTCCCGTATTCTCAGAACTTGTCCGCCCCTCTTTGCCCTTGTCCGCCCCTCTTTGCCCTTGTCAGCCCCTCTTTGCCCTTGTCCGCCTCTCTTTGCCCTTGTCCGCCCCTCTTTGCCCTTGTCCGCCCCTCTTTGCCCTTGTCCGCCCCTATTTGCACTTGTCCCGTATTCTCAGCCCTTTTCCGCCCCTCTTTGCTCTTGTCCGCCCCTCTTTGCCCTTGTCCGCCCCTCTTTTCCCTTGTCCGACGCTCTTTGCCCTTGTCCGCCCGTCTTTGGCCTTGTCCAACCCTCTTTGCCCTTGTCCGCCCCTCTTTGCCCTTTTCCGCCCCTCTTTGCCCTTGTCCGCCCCTCTTTGCCCTTGTCTGCCCCTCTTTGCCCTTGTCCCGTTTTCTCAGCCCTTGTCCGCCCCTCTTTGCCCGTGTCCCATATTCTCAGCCCGTGTCCCGTATTCTCAGCCCGTGTCCCCTATTATCAGCCCATGTCCCATATGCTCAGCCCGTGTCCCGTATTCTCAGCCCGTGTCCCGTATTCTCAGACCTTGTCCGCCCCTCTTTGCCCTAGTCAGCCCCTATTTGCACTTGTCCGCCCCTCTTTGCCCTTGTCCCGTATTCTCAGCCCTTTTTCCGCCCCTCTTTGCCCTTTTCTGCCACTCTTTGCCCTTGTCCGCCCCTCTTTGCCCTTGTCCGCCCCTCTTTGCTCTTGTCCGCCCCTCTTTGCCCTTGTCCGCCCCTCTTTTCCCTTGTCCGACGCTCTTTGCCCTTGTCCGCCCGTCTTTGGCCTTGTCCAACCCTCTTTGCCCTTGTCCGCCCCTCTTTGCCCTTTTCCGCCCCTCTTTGCCCTTGTCCGCCCCTCTTTGCCCTTGTCTGCCCCTCTTTGCCCTTGTCCCGTTTTCTCAGCCCTTGTCCGCCCCTCTTTGCCCGTGTCCCATATTCTCAGCCCGTGTCCCGTATTCTCAGCCCGTGTCCCCTATTATCAGCCCATGTCCCCTATTATCAGCCCATGTCCCATATGCTCAGCCCGTGTCCCGTATTCTCAGCCCGTGTCCCGTATTCTCAGACCTTGTCCGCCCCTCTTTGCCCTAGTCAGCCCCTATTTGCACTTGTCCGCCCCTCTTTGCCCTTGTCCCGTATTCTCAGCCCTTTTTCCGCCCCTCTTTGCCCTTTTCTGCCACTCTTTGCCCTTGTCCGCCCCTCTTTGCCCTTGTCCGCCCCTCTTTGCCCTTGTCCGCCCCTCTTTGCCCTTGTCCTGTATTCTCAGCCATTGTCCCGTATTCTCAGCCCTTGTCCGCCCCTCTTTGCCCTTGTCCCGTATTCTCAGCACTTTTCCGCACCTCTTTGCCCTTGTCCCGTATTCTCAGCCCTTGTCAGCCCCTCTTTGCCCTTGTCCGACCCGCTTTGCCCTTGTCCTCTTGTCTTTGCACTTGTCCGCCCCTCTTTGCCCTTGTCCGCCCCTCTTTGCCCATGTCCGCCCCTCTTTGCCCTTGTCGCATATTCTCAGCCCTTGTCCGCCCCTCTTTGCCCTTGTCCCGTATTCTCAGCCCTTGTCCACCCCTCTTTGCTCTTGTCCGGCCCTCTTTGCCCTTGTCCGCCCCTCTTTGCCCTTGTCCGCCCCTCTTTGCCCTCGTCCGCCCCTTTTTGCCCTCGTCCATCCCTCTTTGCCCTTGTCCACCACTCTTTGCCCTTGTCCGCCCCCTTTGTCCTTGTCCACCCCTCTTTGCCCTTGTCCCGAATTTTCAGCCCTTGTCCGACCCTCTTTGCCCTTGTCCGCCCCTCTTTGCCCTTGTCCGCCCCTCTTTGCCCTTGACCGCCCCTCTTTGCCCTTGTCCGCCCCTCTTTGCCCTTGTCTGCCCCTCTTTGCCTTTGTCCCGTATTCTCAGCCTTTGTCCGCCCCTCTTTTCCTTTGTCCCGTGTTCTCAGCACTTGTCCCGTATTCTCAGGCCTTATCCAGCCCTCTTTGCCCTTGTCTGGCCCTCTTTGCCCTTGTCCGGCCCTCTTTGCGCTTGTCTGCCCCTCTTTGCCCTTGTGCACTCCTCTTTGCCCTTGTGCGCCCCTCTTTGCCCTTGTGCGCCCCTCTTTGCCCTTGTCTGCATCTCTTTACCCTTGTCCGCCCCTCTTTGCCCTGGTCCGCCCCTCTTTGCCCTTGTCCGCCCCTCTTTGCCATTGTCTGCCCCTCTTTGCCCTTGTCCCGTATTCTCAGCCCTTGTCCGCCCCTCTTTGCCCGTGTCCCGTATTCTCAGCCCGTGTCCCGTATTCTCAGCCCCTGTCCCGTATTCTCAGCCCGTGTCCCCTATTATCAGCCCATGTCCCCTATGCTCAGCCCGTGTCCCGTATTCTCAGCCCGTGTCCCGTATTCTCAGCCCTTGTCCGCCCCTCTTTGCCCTTGTCAGCCCGTCTTTGCACTTGTCCGCCCCTCTTTGCCCTTGTCCGCCCCTCTTTGCCCTTGTCCGCCCCTCTTTGCCTTGTCCCGTATTCTCAGTCCTTTTACCGCCCCTCTTTGCCCTTTTCTGCCCCTCTTTGCCCTTGTCCGCCCCTCTTTGCCCTTATACGCCCCTCTTTGCCATTGTCCGCCCCTCTTTGCCCTTGTCCGAAACTCTTTGCCCTTGTCCCGTATTCTGAGCCTTTGTCCGCCCCTATTTGCCCTTGTCCCGTATTCTCAGCACTTTTCCGCACCTCTTTGCCCTTGTCCCGTATTCTCAGGCCTTGTCAGCCCCTCTTTGCCCTTGTCTGCCCCACTTTGCCCTTGTCCTCTTCTCTTTGCATTTGTCCGCCCCTCTTTGCCCTTGTCCGCCCCTCTTTGCCCATGTCCGCCCCTCTTTTCCCTTGTCCCATATTCTCAGCCTTTGTCCGCCCCTCTTTGTCCTTGTCCCGTATTCTCAGCCCTTGTCCGCCCCTCTTTGCCCTTGTCCGCCCCTCTTTGCCCTTGTCCGCCCCTCTTCGCCCTTGTCCGCCCCTCTTTGCCCTCGTCCGCCCCTCTTTGCCCTTGTCCGCCACTCTTTGCCCTTGTCCGCCCCTCCTTGCCCTTGTCCGCCCCTCTTTGCCCTTGTCCTCCACTCTTTGCACTTGTCCGCCCCTCCTTGCCCTTGTCCACCCCTCTTTGCCCTTGTCCTGAATTTTCAGCACTTGTCCGACCCTCTTTGCCCTTGTCCGACCCTCTTTGCCCTCGTCCGCCCCTCTCAGCCCTCGGCCGCCCCTCTCAGCCCTCGTCCTCCCCTCTCAGCCCTCGTCCTCCCCTCTCAGCCCTCGTCCTCCCCTCTCAGCCCTTGTCCGCCCCTCTCAGCCCTTCTCTGCCCCTCTCAGCCCTTCTCCGCCCCTGTCAGCCCTCGTCCCGAATTCTCAGCCCTCATCCGCCCCTCTCAGCCCTCGTCGTGCATTCTCAGCCCTCGTCCGCCCCTCTCAGCCCTCATCCCGCATTCTCAGCCCTCGTCCGCGCCTCTCAGACCTCGTCCTGCATTCTCAGCACTCGTCCGCACCTGTCAGCCCTCGTCCCGCATTCTCAGCCGTCGTCCGCCACTCTCAGCCCTCGTCCAAATTCTCAGCCCTCGTCCGAACCTCTCAGCCCTTGTCCCACATTCTCAGCCCTTGTCACGCATTCTCAGCCGTTGTCCGCCCCTCTCAGCCCTTGTCCCAAATTATCAGCCCTTGTCCGCCCCTTTCAGCCCTTGTCCGCACCTCTCAGCCCTTGTCCCGCATTCTCTGCCCTTGTCCGCCCCTCTCAGCCCTTGTCCCGCATTGTCAGTCCTTGTCCGCCCCTCTCAGCTCTTTTCCCGCATTCTCAGCCCTTTTCCGCCCCTCTTAGCGCTTGTCCCGCATTCTCAGCCCTTGTCTGCCCCTCTCAGCCTTTGTACCGTATTCTCAGAACTTCTCCCGTATTCTCAGCACTTGTCCGCCCCTCTTTGCCCTCGTCCGCCCCTCTTTGCCCTTGTCCGCCCCTCTTTGCCCTTGTCCGCCCCTCTTTGCCCTTGTCCGCCCCTCTTTGCCCTTGTTCGCGCCTCTTTGCCCTTGTCACGTATTCTCAGCCCTTGTCCCGTATTCTTAGCCTATGTGTGCCCCTCTTTGCCCTTGTCCCGTATTCTCAGACCTTGTCGGCCCCTCTTTGTCCTTGTCCCGTATTCTCAGAACTTGTCGGCCCCTCTTTGTCCTTGTCCTGAATTCTCAGCACTTGTCAGCCCCTCTTTGCCCTTGTCCGCCCCTCTTTGCCCTTGTCCGCCCCTCTTTGCACTTGTCCCGTATTCTCAACACTTGTCCGCCCCTCTTTGCCCTTGTCCGCCCCTCTTTGCACTTGTCCCGTATTCTCAACACTTGTCCGCCCCTCTTTGCCCTTGTCCGCCCCTCTTTGCCCTCGTCCGCCCCTTTTTGCCCTCGTCCATCCCTCTTTGCCCTTGTCCACCACTCTTTGCCCTTGTCCGCCCCCTTTGTCCTTGTCCACCCCTCTTTGCCCTTGTCCCGAATTTTCAGCCCTTGTCCGACCCTCTTTGCCCTTGTCCGCCCCTCTTTGCCCTTGTCCGCCCCTCTTTGCCCTTGACCGCCCCTCTTTGCCCTTGTCCGCCCCTCTTTGCCCTTGTCTGCCCCTCTTTGCCTTTGTCCCGTATTCTCAGCCTTTGTCCGCCCCTCTTTGCCTTTGTCCCGTGTTCTCAGCACTTGTCCCGTATTCTCAGGCCTTATCCAGCCCTCTTTGCCCTTGTCTGGCCCTCTTTGCCCTTGTCCGGCCCTCTTTGCGCTTGTCTGCCCCTCTTTGCCCTTGTGCGCTCCTCTTTGCCCTTGTGCGCCCCTCTTTGCCCTTGTGCGCCCCTCTTTGCCCTTGTCTGCATCTCTTTACCCTTGTCCGCCCCTCTTTGCCCTTGTCCGCCCCTCTTTGCCCTTGTCCGCCCCTCTTTGCCCTTGTCCGCCCCTCTTTGCCATTGTCTGCCCCTCTTTGCCCTTGTCCCGTATTCTCAGCCCTTGTCCGCCCCTCTTTGCCCGTGTCCCGTATTCTCAGCCCGTGTCCCGTATTCTCAGCCCCTGTCCCGTATTCTCAGCCCGTGTCCCCTATTATCAGCCCATGTCCCCTATGCTCAGCCCGTGTCCCGTATTCTCAGCCCGTGTCCCGTATTCTCAGCCCTTGTCCGCCCCTCTTTGCCCTTGTCAGCCCGTCTTTGCACTTGTCCGCCCCTCTTTGCCCTTGTCCGCCCCTCTTTGCCCTTGTCCGCCCCTCTTTGCCTTGTCCCGTATTCTCAGTCCTTTTACCGCCCCTCTTTGCCCTTTTCTGCCCCTCTTTGCCCTTGTCCGCCCCTCTTTGCCCTTATACGCCCCTCTTTGCCATTGTCCGCACCTCTTTGCCCTTGTCCGCCACTCTTTGCCCTTGTCCCGTATTCTGAGCCCTTGTCCGCCCCTATTTGCCCTTGTCCCGTATTCTCAGCACTTTTCCGCACCTCTTTGCCCTTGTCCCGTATTCTCAGGCCTTGTCAGCCCCTCTTTGCCCTTGTCTGCCCCACTTTGCCCTTGTCCTCTTGTCTTTGCACTTGTCCGCCCCTCTTTGCCCTTGTCCGCCCCTCTTTGCCCATGTCCGCCCCTCTTTGCCCTTGTCCCATATTCTCAGCCTTTGTCCGCCCCTCTTTGCCCTTGTCCCGTATTCTCAGCCCTTGTCCGCCCCTCTTTGCCCTTGTCCGCCCCTCTTCGCCCTTGTCCGCCCCTCTTCGCCCTCGTCCGCCCCTCTTTGCCCTCGTCCGCCCCTCTTTGCCCTTGTCCGCCACTCTTTGCCCTTGTCCGCCCCTCCTTGCCCTTGTCCGCCCCTCTTTGCCCTTGTCCGCCACTCTTTGCACTTGTCCGCCCCTCCTTGCCCTTGTCCACCCCTCTTTGCCCTTGTCCCGAATTTTCAGCACTTGTCCGACCCTCTTTGCCCTTGTCCGACCCTCTTTGCCCTCGTCCGCCCCTCTCAGCCCTCGGCCGCCCCTCTCAGCCCTCGTCCTCCCCTCTCAGCCCTCGTCCTCCCCTCTCAGCCCTTGTCCGCCCCTCTCAGCCCTTCTCTGCCCCTCTCAGCCCTTCTCCGCCCCTCTCAGCCCTCGTCCCGAATTCTCAGCCCTCATCCGCCCCTCTCAGCCCTCGTCGTGCATTCTCAGCCCTCGTCCGCCCCTCTCAGCCCTCGTCCCGCATTCTCAGCCCTCGTCCGCGCCTCTCAGACCTCGTCCTGCATTCTCAGCACTCGTCCGCACCTGTCAGCCCTCGTCCCGCATTCTCAGCCGTCGTCCGCCACTCTCAGCCCTCGTGCCAAATTCTCAGCCCTCGTCCGAACCTCTCAGCCCTTGTCCCACATTCTCAGCCCTTGTCACGCATTCTCAGCCGTTGTCCGCCCCTCTCAGCCCTTGTCCCAAATTATCAGCCCTTGTCCGCCCCTTTCAGCCCTTGTCCGCACCTCTCAGCCCTTGTCCCGCATTCTCTGCCCTTGTCCGCCCCTCTCAGCCCTTGTCCCGCATTGTCAGTCCTTGTCCGCCCCTCTCAGCTCTTTTCCCGCATTCTCAGCCCTTTTCCGCCCCTCTTAGCGCTTGTCCCGCATTCTCAGCACTTGTCTGCCCCTCTCAGCCTTTGTACCGTATTCTCAGAACTTCTCCCGTATTCTCAGCACTTGTCCGCCCCTCTTTGCCCTTGTCCGCCCCTCTTTGCCCTTGTCCGCCCCTCTTTGCCCTTGTTCGTGCCTCTTTGCCCTTGTCACGTATTCTCAGCCCTTGTCCCGTATTCTTAGCCTATGTCTGCCCCTCTTTGCCCTTGTCCCGTATTCTCAGACCTTGTCGGCCCCTCTTTGTCCTTGTCCCGTATTCTCAGAACTTGTCGGCCCCTCTTTGTCCTTGTCCTGTATTCTCAGCACTTGTCAGCCCCTCTTTGCCCTTGTCCGCACCTCTTTGCCCTTGTCCGCCCCTCTTTGCACTTGTCCCGTATTCTCAACACTTGTCCGCCCCTCTTTGCCCTTGTCCGCCCCTCTTTGCCATTGTCCGCCACTCTTTGCCCTTGTCCGCCCTTCTTTTCCCTTGTCCGCCCCTCTTTGCCCTTGTCCGCCCCTCTTTGCCCTTGTCCCTTATTCTCAGCCCTTGTCCGACCCTCTTTGCTCTTGTCCGCCCCTCTTTGCCCGTGTCCCGTATTCTCAGCCCTTGTCCGCCCCTCTTTGCCCTTGTCCGCCCCTCCTTACCCTTGTCCGCCCCTCTTTGCCCTTGTCCGCCCCTCTTTGCCCTTGTCCGCCCCTCTTTGCCCTTGTTCGCCCCTCTTTGCCCTTGTCCGCCCTTCTTTGCACTTGTGCGCCCCTCTTTGCCCTTGTCCGCCCCTCTTTGCACTTGTCCGCCCCTCTTTGCCCTTGTCCGCCCCTCTTTGCCCTTGTCCCGTATTCTCAGCACTTGTCCGCCCCTCTTTGCCCTTGTCCCGTATTCTCAGCCCTTGTCCGCCCCTCTTTGGCCTCGTCCGCCCCTCTTTGCCCTCGTCCGCCCCTCTTTGCCCTCGTCCGACCCTCTTTGCCCTCGGCCGCCCCTCTCAGCCCTCGTCCGCCCCTGTCAGCCCTCGTTCCGCATTATCAGGCCTTGTCCGCCCCTCTCAGCCCTCGTCCTGCATTCTTAGCCCTCGTCCGCCCTTCTCAGCCCTCGTCCTGCATTCTCAGCCGTCGCCCGCCACTCTCAGCCCTCGTCCCAAATTCTCAGCCCTCGTCCGACCCTCTCAGCCCTTGTCCCACATTCTCAGCCCTTGTCACGCATTCTCAGCTGTTGTCCGCCGCTCTCAGCCCTTGTCCCAAATGATCAGCCCTTGTCCGCCCCTCTCAGCCCTTGTCCGCACCTCTCAGCCATTGTCCCGCATTCTCTGCCCTTGTCCGCCCCTCTCAGCCTTTGTCCCGCATTGTCAGTCCTTGTCCGCCCCTCTCAGCCCTTTTCCCGCATTCTCAGCACTTGTCCGCCCCTCTTAGCCCTTGTCCCTCATTCTCAGCCCTTGTCTGCCCCTCTCAGCCTTTGTACCGTATTCTCAGAACTTGTCCCGTATTCTCAGCACTTGTCCGCCCCTCTTTGCCCTTGTCCGCCGCTCTTTGCCCTTGTCCGCCCCTCTTTGCCCTTGTTCGCCCCTCTTTGCCCTTGTCCGCCCCTCTTTGCCCCTGTCCGCCCCTCTTTGCCCTTGTTCGCAACTCTTTGCCCTTGTCACGAATTCTCAGCACTTGTCCCGTATTCTCAGCATATGTCTGCCCCTCTTTGCCCTTGTCCCGTATTCTCAGAACTTGTCCGCCCCTCTTTGTCCTTGTCCTGTATTCTCAGCCCTTGTCCGCCCCTCTTTGCCCTTGTCCGCCCCTCTTTGCCCTTGTCCGCCCCTCTTTGCCCTTGTCCGCCCCTCTTTGCACTTGTCCCGTATTCTCAGCCCTTTTCCGCCCCTCTTTGCTCTTGTCCGCCCCTCTTTGCCCTTGTCCGCCCCTCTTTTCCTTTGTCCGACGCTCTTTGCCCTTGTCCGCCCGTCTTTGGCCTTGTCCAACCCTCTTTGCCCTTGTCCAACCCTCTTTGCCCTTGTCCGCCCCTCTTTGCCCTTGTCCGCCCCTCTTTGCCCTTGTCCCGTTTTCTCAGCCCTTGTCCGCCCCTCTTTGCCCGTGTCCCGTATTCTCAGCCCGTGTCCCGTATTCTCAGCCCGTGTCCCCTATTATCAGCCCATGTCCCCTATGCTCAGCCCGTGTCCCGTATTCTCAGCCCGTGTCCCGTATTCTCAGACCTTGTCCGCCCCTCTTTGCCCTTGTCAGCACCTATTTGCACTTGTCCGCCCCTCTTTGCCCTTGTCTGCCCCTCTTTGCCCTTGTCCGCCCCTCTTTGCCCTTGTCCGCCCCTCTTTGCCCTTGTCCCGTATTCTCAGCCCTTTTTCCGCCCCTCTTTGCCCTTTTCTGCCACTGTTTGCCCTTGTCCGCCACTCTTTGCCCTTGTCCGCCCCTCTTTCCCCTTGTCCGCCCCTCTTTGCCCTTGTCCTGTATTCTCAGCCCTTGTCCCGTATTCTCAGCCCTTGTCCGCCCCTATTTGCCCTTGTCCCGTATTCTCAGCACTTTTCCGCCCCTCTTTGCCCTTGTCCCGTATTCTCAGCCCTTTTCAGCCCCTCTTTGCCCTTGTCCGCCCCACTTTGCCCTTGTCCTCTTGTCTTTGCACTTGTCCGCCCCTCTTTGCCCTTGTCCGCCCCTCTTTGCCCATGTCCGCCCCTCTTTGCCCTTGTCGCATATTCTCAGCCCTTGTCCGCCCCTCTTTGCCCTTGTCCCGTATTCTCAGCCCTTGTCCGCCCCTCTTTTCTCTTGTCCGGCCCTCTTTGCCCTTGTCCGCCCCTCTTTGCCCTTGTCCGCCCCTCTTTGCCCTCGTCCGCCCCTTTTTGCCCTCGTCCACCCCTCTTTGCCCTTGTCCAACACTCTTTGCCCTTGTCCGCCCCCTTTGTCCTTGTCCACCCCTCTTTGCCCTTGTCCCGAATGTTCAGCCCTTGTCCGACCCTCTTTGCCCTTGTCCGCCCCTCTTTGCCCTTGTCCGCCCCTCTTTGCCCTTGTCTGCCCCTCTTTGCCTTTGTCCCATATTCTCAGACTTTGTCCGCCCCTCTTTGCCTTTGTCCCGTATTCTCAGCAGTTGTCCCGTATTCTCAGGCCTTATCCAGCCCTCTTTGCCCTTGTCTGGCCCTCTTTGCCCTTGTCCGGCCCTCTTTGTGCTTGTCTGCCCCTCTTTGCCCTTGTGCGCCCCTCTTTGCCCGTGTGCGCCCCTCTTTGCCCTTGTGTGCCCCTCTTTGCCTTTGTGCGTCCCTCTTTGCACTTGTCCGCCCCTCTTTGCCCATGTCCGCCCCTCTTTGCCCTTGTCCGCCCCTCTTTGCCCTTGTCCGCCCCTCTTTGCCCTTTTCAACCCCTCTTTGCCCTTGTCCCGAATTTTCAGCCCTTGTGCGCCCCTCTTTGCCCTTTTCCGCCCCTCTTTGCCCTTGTCCGTCCCTCTTTGCCCTTGTCCGACACTCTATGCCCTTGTCCGCCCCTCTTTGCCCTTGTCTGCCCCTCTTTGCCCTTTTCTGCGCCTCTTTGCCCTTGTCCGCCCCTCTTTGCACTTGTCCCGTATTCTCAACACTTGTCCGCCCCTCTTTGCCCTTGTCCGCCCCTCTTTGCCCTTGTCCGCCCCTCTTTGCCCTTGTCCGCCCCTCTTTGCCCTTGTCCGCCCCTCTTTGCCCTTGTCCGCCCCTCTTTGCCCTTGTCCCATATTGTCAGCCCTTGTCCGCCCCTCTTTGCCCTTGTCCCGTATTCTCAGCAGTTGTCCGCCCCTCTTTGGCCTCGTCCGCCCCTCTTTGCCCTCGTCCGCCCCTCTTTGCCCTCGGCCGCCCCTCTTTGCCCTCGGCCGCCCCTCTCAGCCCTCGTCCGCCCCTCTCAGCCCTCGTCCGCCCCTCTCAGCCCTTCTCCGCCTCTCTCAGACCTCGTCCCGCATTCTCAGCCCTCGTCCGCCCCTCTCAGCCCTCGTCCCGCATTCTCAGCCCTCGTCCGCCCCTCTCAACCCTCGTCCCGGATTCTCAGCCCTCGTCCGCGCCTCTCAGACCTCGTCCTGCTTTCTCAGCACTCGTCCGCCCCTGTCAGCCCTCGTCCCGCATTATCAGGACTTGTCCGCCCCTCTCAGCCCTCGTCCCGCATTCTCAGCCCTCGTCCGCCCCTCTCAGCCCTCGTCCCGCATTCTCAGCCGTCGTCAGCCACTCTCAGCCCTCGTCCCAAATTCTCAGCACTCGTCCGACCCTCTCAGCCCTTGTCCCACATTCTCAGCCCTTGTCACGCATTCTCAGCCGTTGTCCGCCCCTCTCAGCCCTTGTCCCAAATTATCAGACCTTGTCCGCCCCTTTCAGCCCTTGTCCGCACCTCTCAGCCCTTGTCCCGCATTCTCTGCCCTTGTCGGCCCCTCTCAGCCCTTGTCCCGCATTGTCAGTCCTTGTCCGCCCCTCTCAGCCCTTTTCCCGCATTCTCAGCTCTTGTCCGCCCCTCTTAGCCCTTGTCCCGCATTCTCAGCCCTTGTCTGCCCCTCTCAGCCTTTGTACCGTATTCTCAGAACTTGTCCCGTATTCTCAGCACTTGTCCGACCCTCTTTGCCCTTGTCCGCACCTCTGTGCTCTTGTCCGCCCCTCTGTGCCCTTGTCCGCCCCTTTGTGCCCTTGTCGGCCCCTCTTTGCCCTTGTCCGCCCCTCTTTGCCCTTGTCCGCCCCTCTTTGCACTTGTCCGCCCCTCTTTTACCGTGTCCGCCCCTCTTTGCCCATGTCCGCCCCTATTTGCCCATGTCCGCCCCTATTTGCCCTTGTCCGCCCCTATTTGCCCTTGTCCGCCCCTATTTGCCCTTGTCCGCCCCTCTTTGCCCTTGTCCGCCCCTCTTTCCCCTTGTCCGCCCCTCTTAGCCCTTGTCCGCCCCTCTTTGCACTTGTCCGCCCCTCTTTGCCCTTGTCCCATATTCTCAGCACTTGTCCGCCCCTCTTTGCCCTTGTCCGCCCCTCTTTGCCCTTGTCCGCCCCTCTTTGCCTTTGTCCCGTATTCTCATCCCTTCTCCGCCCCTCTTTGTCCTTGTCCCATATTCTCAGCCCTTGTCCGCCCCTCTTTGCCCTTGTCCGCCCCTCTTTGCCCTTGTCCGCCATCTTTGCCCTTGTCCGCCCCTCTTTGCCCTTGTCCGCCCCTCTTTGCCCTTGTCCGCACCTCTTTGCACTTGTCCGCCCCTCTTTGCCCTTGTCCCGTATTCTCAGCCCTTGTCCACCCCTCTTTGCTCTTGTCCCGTATTCTCAGCCCTTGTCCAGCCCTCTTTGCCCTTGTCCGCCCCTCTTTGCCCTTGTCTGCCCCTCTTTGCCATTGTCCGCCCCTCTTTGCACTTCTCCGCCCCTCTTTGCCCTTCTCCGACCCTCTTTGCCCTTGTCCGCCCCTCTTTGCCCTTGTCCGCCCCTCTTTGCCCTTGTCCGCCCTTCCTTGCCCTTGTCCGCCCCTCTTTGCCCTTGTCCGCACCTCTTTGCACTTGTCCGCTCCTCTGTGCCCGTGTCCGCCCCTGTGTGCCCTTGTCCGTCCCTCTTTGCCCTTGTCCGCCCCTCTTTGCCCTTGTCCGCACCTCTTTGCCCTTGTCCCGTATTCTCAGCCCTTGTCCGCCACTCTGTGCCCTTGTCCCCTATTCTCAGCTCTTGTCCGCCACTCTGAGCCCTTGTCCGGTATTCTCAGCCCTTCTCCGCACCTCTGTGCCCTTGTCCCGTATTCACAGCCCTTGTCCGCCCCTCTTTGCCCTTGTCCGCCCCTCTTTTCCCTTGTCCGCTTCTATTGGTACTTGTCCGCCCCTCTTTGCCCTTGTCTGCACCTCTTTGCCCTTGTCCGCCACTTTTTGCCCTTGTCAGTCCCTTTTTGCCATTGTCCGCGCATTTTTGCCCTTGTCCGCCCCTCTTTGCCCTTGTCCGCCCCTCTTTGCACTTGTCCGCCCCTCTTTGCCCTTGTCCGCCCCTCTTTGCCCTTGTCCGCCCCTCTTTGCCCTTGTCCCGTATTCTGAGCCCTTGTCCGCCCCTCTTTGCCCTTGTCCCGTATTCTCAGCCCTTGTCCGCCCCTCTTGCCATTGTCCCGTATTCTCAGCCCTTGTCCGCCCCTCTTTGCCCTTGTCCCGTATTCTCAGCCCTTGTCCGACCCTCTTTGCCCTTGTCCCGTATTCTCAGCCCTCGTCCGGCCCTCTTTGCCCTTGTCCTCCCCTCTTTGCCCTTGTCCTTCCCTCTTTGCCCTTGTCTGCCCCTCTTTGCCCTTGTCCCCTACTCTCAGCAATAGTCCGCCCCTCTTTGCACTTGTCCGCCCCTCTTTGCCCATGTCCGACCCTCTTTGCCCTTGTCCACCCCTCTTTGCCCTTGTCCACCCCTCTTTGCCCTTGTCCCGAATTTTCAGCCCTTGTCCGCCCCTCTTTGCCCTTGTCCGCCCCTCTTTGCCCTTGTCCACCCCTCTTTGCTCTTGTCCGCCCCTGTTTGCCCTTGTCCCGTATTCTCAGCCCTTGTCAGCCCCTCTTTGCCCTTGTCCGCCCCTCTTTGTCCTTGTCCGCCCCTCTATGAACTTGTCCGCCCCTCTTCGCCCTTGTCCGCCCCTCTTTGCCCTTGTCCGCCCCTCTTTGCCCTTGTCCGCCCCTCTTTGCACTTGTCCCGTATTCTCAACAATTGTCCGCCCCTCTTTGCCCTTGTCCTGCCCTCTTTGCCCTTGTCCGCCACTCTTTGCCCTTGTCCGCCCCTTTTTGCCCTTGTCCGCCCCTCTTTACCCTTGTCCGCACCTCTTTGCCCTTGTCCGACCCTCTTTGCCCTTGTCCCGTATTCTCAGCTCTTGTCCGCCCCTCTTTGCCCTTGTCCCCCCTTCTTAGCCCCTGTCCGCCCCTCTTTGCGCTTGTCCGCCCCTCTTTGCCCTTGTCTGCCCCTCTTTGCCCTTGTCCGCCCATCTTTGCCCTTGTCCGCCCGTATTTGCCATGTCCCGTATTCTCAGCACTTGTCCGCCCCTCTTTGCCCTTGTCCGCCTCTCTTTGCAATTGTCCGCCCCTCTTTGTCCTTGTCTGCCCCTCTTTTCCCTTGTCCCCTACTCTCAGCAATAGTCCGCCCCTCTTTTTCGTTGTCCGCCCCTCTTTGCCCTTGTCTGCCCCTCTTTGCCCTGGTCCGCCCCTCTTTGCCCTTGTCCGCCCCTCTTTGCCTTGTCCCATATCCTCCGCTCTTGTCCGCCCCTCTTTGCCCTTGTCCGCCCCGCTTTGATTTTGTCCTCCCCTCTTTGCCTTTGTCCGCCCCTCTTTGCCCTTGTCCGCCCCTCTTTGCACTTGTCCCGTATTCTTAGCACTTGGCCGTCCCTCTTTGCCCTTGTCCGCCCCTCTTTGCACTTGTCCGCCCCTCTTTGCACTTGTCCCGTATTCTCAGCACTTTTCTGCCCCTCTTTGCCCTTGTCCACCCCTCTTGGCCCTTGTCTGCCCCTCTTTGCCCTTGTGCGCCCCTCTTTGCCCTTGTGCATCCCTCTTTGCCCTTGTCCGCCCCTCATTGCCCTTGTCCGCCCCTCTTTGCCCATGTCCGTCCCTCTTTGCCCTTGTCCGCCCCTCTTTGCCCTTGTCCACCCCTCTTTGCCCTTGTCCCGAATTTTCAGCCCTTGTCCGCCCCTCCTTGCCCTTGTCCGCCCCTCTTTGCCCTTGTCCGCCCCTCTTTGCTCTTGTCCGCCCCTCTTTGCCCTTGTCCCGTATTCTCAGCCCTTGTCCGCCCCTCTTTACCCTTGTCCGCCCCTCTTTGTCCTTGTCCGCCCCTCTATGAACTTGTCCGCCCCTCTTTGCCCTTGTCCGCCCCTCTTTGCCCTTGTCCTTCCCTCTTTGCCCTTGTCCGCAACTCTTTGCCCTTGTCCGCCCCTCTTTGCCCTTGTCCGCCCTCTTTACCCTTGTCCGCACCTCTTTGCACTTGTCCGCCCCTCTTTGCCCTTGTCCCGTATTCTCAGCTCTTGTCCGCCCCTCTTTGCCCTTGTCCCCCCTTCTTAGCCCCTGTCCACCCCTCTTTGCCCTTGTCCGCCCCTCTTTGCCCTTGTCCGCCTCTCTTTGCACTTGTCCGCCCCTCTTTGTCCTTGTCTGCCCCTCTTTGCCCTTGTCCCCTACTCTCAGCAATAGTCCGCCCCTCTTTTTCCTTGTCCGCCCCGCTTTGCTTTTGTCCGCCCCTCTTTGCCTTTGTCCGCCCCTCTTTGCCCTTGTCCGCCCCTCTTTGCACTTGTCCCGTATTCTTAGCACTTGGCCGTCCCTCTTTGCCCTTGTCCGCCCCTCTTTGCACTTGTCCGCCCCTCTTTGCACTTGTCCCGTATTCTCAGCACTTTTCTGCCCCTCTTTGCCCTTGTCCACCCCTCTTGGCCCTTGTCTGCCCCTCTTTGCCCTTGTCCGCTCCTCTTTGCCCTTGTCCTGTATTCTCACCATTTGTCCGCCTCTCTTTGCACTTGTCCGACCCTCTTTGCCCTTGTCCGCCCCTCTTTGCACTTGTCTGCAACACTTTGCCCTTGTCCGCCCCTCTTGGCCCTTGTCTGCCCCTCTTTGCCCTTGTCCGCTCTTCTTTGCCCTTGTCCTGTATTCTCACAATTTGTCCGCCCCTCTTTGCACTTGTCCGCCCCTCTTTGCCCTTGTCCGCCTCTCTTTGCACTTGTCCCGTATTCTCAGCACTTGTCCGCCCCTCTTTGCTCTTGTCCGCCCCTCTTTGCCCTTGTCCGCCCCTCTTTGCCCTTGTCGAGTCTTCTCAGCAATTGTCCCCCCCTCTTTGCCCTTGTCCGCCCCTCTTTGCCATTATCCGCCCCTCTTTGCCCTTCTCCGCCCCTCTTTGCCCTTTTCCGCCGCTCTTTGCACTTGTCCGCCCCTCTCTGCTCTTGTCCGACCGTCTCTGCTCTTGTCCGACCGTCTCTGCCCTTGTCCCGTATTCTCAGCACTTGTCCGCCCCTCTTTGCCCTTGTCCCGTATTCTCAGCCCTTGTCCGACCCTCTTTGGCCTCGTCCGCCCCTCTTTGCCCTCGTCCGCCCCTCTTTGCCCTCGTCCGCCCCTCTTTGCCCTCGTCCGCACCTCTTTGCCCTCGGCCGCCCCTCTCAGCCCTCGTCCGCCCCTCTCAGCCCTCGTCCGCCCCTCTCAGCCCTTCTCCGCCCCTCTCAGCCCTTCTCCGCCCCTCTCAGCCCTCGTCCCGCATTCTCAGCCCTCGTCCGCCCCTGTCAGCCCTCGTTCCGCATTATCAGGCCTTGTCCGCCCCTCTCAGCCCTCGTCCTGCATTCTTAGCCCTCGTCCGCCCTTCTCAGCCCTCGTCCTGCATTCTCAGCCGTCGCCCGCCACTCTCAGCCCTCGTCCCAAATTCTCAGCCCTCGTCCGACCCTCTCAGCCCTTGTCCCACATTCTCAGCCCTTGTCACGCATTCTCAGCTGTTGTCCGCCGCTCTCAGCCCTTGTCCCAAATGATCAGCCCTTGTCCGCCCCTCTCAGCCCTTGTCCGCACCTCTCAGCCATTGTCCCGCATTCTCTGCCCTTGTCCGCCCCTCTCAGCCTTTGTCCCGCATTGTCAGTCCTTGTCCGCCCCTCTCAGCCCTTTTCCCACATTCTCAGCCCTTGTCCGCCCCTCTTAGCCCTTGTCCCTCATTCTCAGCCCTTGTCTGCCCCTCTCAGCCTTTGTACCGTATTCTCAGAACTTGTCCCGTATTCTCAGCCCTTGTCCGCCCCTCTTTGCCCTTGTCCGCCCCTCTTTGCCCTTGTCCGCCCCTCTTTGCCCTTGTCCGCCCCTCTTTGCCCCTGTCCGCCCCTCTTTGCCTTTGTCCGCCCCTCTTTGCCCTTGTCACGTATTCTCAGCCCTTGTCCCGTATTCTCAGCATATGTCTGCCCCTCTTTGCCCTTGTCCGCCCCTCTTTGCCCTTGTCAGCCCCTCTTTGCCCTTGTCCGCCTCTCTTTGCCCTTGTCCGCCCCTCTTTGCCCTTGTCCGACCCTCTTTGCCCTTGTCCGCCCCTCTTTACCCTTGTCCCGTATTCTCAGCCCTTTTTCCGCCCCTCTTTGCCCTTGTCCGCCCCTCTTTGCCCTTGTCCTGTATTCTCAGCCCTTGTCCCGTATTCTCAGCCCTTGTCCGCCCCTCTTTGCCCTTTTCCCGTATTCTCAGCACTTTTCCGCACCTCTTTGCCCTTGTCCCGTATTCTCAGCCCTTGTCAGCCCCTCTTTGCCCTTGTCCGCCCCACTTTGCCCTTGTCCTCTTGTCTTTGCACTTGTCCGCCCCTCTTTGCCCTTGTCCGCCCCTCTTTGCCCATGTCCGCCCCTCTTTGCCCTTGTCGCATATTCTCAGCCCTTGTCCGCCCCTCTTTGCCGTTGTCCCGTATTCTCAGCCCTTGTCCGCCCCTCTTTGCTCTTGTCCGGCCCTCTTTGCCCTTGTCCGCCCCTCTTTGCCCTTGTCCGCCCCTCTTTGCCCTCGTCCGCACCTTTTTGCCTTCGTCCACCCCTCTTTGCCCTTGTCCGCCCCTCTTTGCCCTTGTCGACTCTTCTCAGCAATTGTTCCCCCCTCTTTGCCCTTGTCCGCCCCTCTTTGCCATTATCCGCCCCTCTTTGCCCTTCTCCGCCCCTCTTTGCCCTTTTCCGCCGCTCTTTGCACTTGTCCGCCCCTCTCTGCTCTTGTCCGACCGTCTCTGCCCTTGTCCCGTATTCTCAGCACTTGTCCGCACCTCTTTGCCCTTGTCCGCACCTCTTTGCCCTTGTCCGCCTCTCTGTGCACTTGTCCGCTCCTCTGTGCCCTTGTCTGCCCCTCTGTGCCCTTGTCCCGTATTCTCAGCCCTTGTGGGCCCCTCTTTGCCCTTGTGGGCCCTTCTTTGCCCTTGTCCGCCCCTCTTTGCCCTTGTCCACCCCTCTTTGCCCTTTTCCGCCCGTCTTTGGCCTTGTCCGCCCCTCTTTGCACTTGTCCGCCCCTCTTTGCCCTTGTCCGCCCCTCTTTGCCCTTGTCCGCCTCTCTTTGCCCTTGTCCGCCCCTCTTTGCCCTTGTCCGCCCCTCTTTGCCCTTGTCCCGTATTCTCAGCCCGTGTCCCATATTCTCAGGCCGTGTCCCGTATTCTCAGCCCGTGTCCCCTATTATCAGCCCATGTTCCCTATTATCAGCCCATGTCCCGTATTCTCAGCCCGCGTCCCGTATTCTCAGCCCTTGTCCGCCCCTCTTTGCCCTTGTCAGCCCCTCTTAGCACTTGTCCGCCCCTCTTTGCCCTTGTCGGCCCTCTTTGCCATTGTCCGCCACTCTTTGCCCTTGTCCGCCCCTCTTTGCCCTTGTCCGCCCCTCTTTGCCCTTGTCCCTTATTCTCAGCACTTGTCCGCCCCTCTTTGCTCTTGTCCGCCCCTCTTTGCCCGTGTCCCGTATTCTCAGCCCTTGTCCGCCCCTCTTTGCCCTTGTCCGCCCCTCTTTGCCCTTGTCCGCCCCTCTTTGCCCTTGTCCGCCCCTCTTTGCACTTGTCCGCACCTCTTTGCTCTTGTCTCGGATTCTCAGACCCTTTCCGCCCCTCTTTGCCCTTGTCCGCACCTCTTTGCCCTTGTCCGCCCCTCTTTGCCCTTGTCCGCCCCTCTTTGCCCTTGTCCGCCCCTCTTTGCCCTTGTTCGCCCCTCTTTGCCCTTGTCCGCCCTTCTTTGCACTTGTCCGCCCCTCTTTGCCCTTGTCCCGTATTCTCAGCACTTGTCCGCCCCTCTTTGCCCTTGTCCCGTATTCTCAGCCCTTGTCCGACCCTCTTTGCCCTCGTCCGCCCCTCTTTGCCCTCGTCCGCCCCTCTTTGCCCTCGTCCGCACCTCTTTGCCCTCGGCCGCCCCTCTCAGCCCTCGTCCGCCCCTCTCAGCCCTCGTCCGCCCCTCTCAGCCCTCGTCCGCCCCTCTCAGCCCTTCTCCGCCCCTCTCAGCCCTTCTCCGCCCCTCTCAGCCCTCGTCCCGCATTCTCAGCCCTCGTCCGCCCCTGTCAGCCCTCGTTCCGCATTATCAGGCCTTGTCCGCTCCTCTCAGCCCTCGTCCTGCATTCTTAGCCCTCGTCCGCCCTTCTCAGCCCTCGTCCTGCATTCTCAGCCGTCGCCCGCCACTCTCAGCCCTCGTCCCAAATTCTCAGCCCTCGTCCGACCCTCTCAGCCCTTGTCCCACATTCTCAGCCCTTGTCACGCATTCTCAGCTGTTGTCCGCCACTCTCAGCCCTTGTCCCAAATTATCAGCCCTTGTCCGCCCCTCTCAGCCCTTGTCCGCACCTCTCAGCCATTGTCCCGCATTCTCTGCCCTTGTCCGCCCCTCTCAGCCTTTGTCCCGCATTGTCAGTCCTTGTCCGCCCCTCTCAGCCCTTTTCCCGCATTCTCAGCACTTGTCCGCCCCTCTTAGCCCTTGTCCCTCATTCTCAGCCCTTGTCTGCCCCTCTCAGCCTTTGTACCGTATTCTCAGAACTTGTCCCGTATTCTCAGCACTTGTCCGCCCCTCTTTGCCCTTGTCCGCCCCTCTTTGCCCTTGTCCGCCCCTCTTTGCCCTTGTCCGCCCCTCTTTGCCCTTGTCCGCCCCTCTTTGCCCCTGTCCGCCCCTCTTTGCCCTTGTCCGCCCCTCTTTGCCCTTGTCACGTATTCTCAGCCCTTGTCCCGTATTCTCAGCATATGTCTGCCCCTCTTTGCCCTTGTCCCGTATTCTCAGAACTTGTCCGCCCCTCTTTGTACTTGTCCTGTATTCTCAGCCCTTGTCCGCCCCTCTTTGCCCTTGTCCGCCCCTCTTTGCCCTTGTCAGCCCCTCTTTGCCCTTGTCCGCCTCTCTTTGCCCTTGTCCGCCCCTCTTTGCCCTTGTCCGACCCTCTTTGCCCTTGTCCGCCCCTCTTTGCACTTGTCCCGTATTCTCAGCCCTTTTCCGCCCCTCTTTGCTCTTGTCCGCCCCTCTTTGCCCTTGTCCGCCCCTCTTTTCCCTTGTCCGACGCTCTTTGCCTTTGTCCGCCCGTCTTTGGCCTTGTCCAACCCTCTTTGCCCTTGTCCGCCCCTCTTTGCCGTTGTCCGCCCCTCTTTGCCCTTGTCCGCCCCTCTTTGCCCTTGTCCGCCCCTCTTTGCCCTTGTCTGCCCCTCTTTGCCCTTGTCCCGTTTTCTCAGCCCTTGTCCGCCCCTCTTTGCCCGTGTCCTGTATTCTCAGACCGTGTCCCGTATTCTCAGCCCGTGTCCCCTATTATCAGCCCATGTCCCCTATGCTCAGCCCGTGTCCCGTATTCTCAGCCCGTGTCCCGTACTCTCAGACCTTGTCCGCCCCTCTTTGCCCTTGTCAGCCTCTATTTGCACTTGTCCGCCCCTCTTTGCCCTTGTCCGCCCCTCTTTGCCCTTGTCCGCCCCTCTTTGCCCTTGTCCGCCCCTCTTTACCCTTGTCCCGTATTCTCAGCCCTTTTTCCGCCCCTCTTTGCCCTTTTCTGCCACTCTTTGCCCTTGTCCGCCCCTCTTTGCCCTTGTCCGCCCCTCTTTACCCTTGTCCCGTATTCTCAGCCCTTTTTCCGCCCCTCTTTGCCCTTTTCTGCCACTCTTTGCCCTTGTCCGCCCCTCTTTGCCCTTGTCCGCCCCTCTTTGCCCTTGTCCGCCCCTCTTTGCCCTTGTCCTGTATTCTCAGCCCTTGTCCCGTATTCTCAGCCCTTGTCCGCCCCTCTTTGCCCTTGTCCCGTATTCTCAGCACTTTTCCGCACCTCTTTGCCTTTGTCCCGTATTCTCAGCCCTTGTCAGCCCCTCTTTGCCCTTGTCCGCCCCACTTTGCCCTTGTCCTCTTGTCTTTGCACTTGTCCGCCCCTCTTTGCCCTTGTCCGCCCCTCTTTGCCCATGTCCGCCCCTCTTTGCCCTTGTCGCATATTCTCAGCCCTTGTCCGCCGCTCTTTTCCCTTGTCCCGTATTCTCAGCCCTTGTCCGCCCCTCTTTGCTCTTGTCCGGCCCTCTTTGCCCTTGTCCGCCCCTCTTTGCCCTTGACCGCCCCTCTTTGCCCTCGTCCGCCCCTTTTTGCCTTCGTCCACCCCTCTATGCCCTTTTCCAACACTCTTTGCCCTTGTCCGCCCCCTTTGTCCTTGTCCAACCCTCTTTGCCCTTGTCCCGAATTTTCAGCCCTTGTCCGACCCTCTTTGCCCTTGTCCGCCCCTCTTTGCCCTTGTCCGACCCTCTTTGCCCTTGTCCGCCCCTCTTTGCCCTTGTCCGCCCCTCTTTGCCCTTATCTGCCCCTCTTTGCCTTTGTCCCGTATTCTCAGCCTTTGTCCGCCCCTCTTTGCCTTTGTCCCGTATTCTCAGCACTTGTCCCGTATTCGCAGGCCTTATCCAGCCCTCTTTGCCCTTGTCTGGCCCTCTTTGCCCTTGTCCGGCCCTCTTTGCGCTTGTCTGCCCCTCTTTGCCCTTGTGCGCCCCTCTTTGCCCTTGTGCGTCCCTCTTTGCACTTGTCCGCCCCTCTTTGCCCATGTCCGCCCCTCTTTGCCCTTGTCCGCCCCTCTTTGCCCTTGTCCGCCCCTCTTTGCCCTTGTCCCGTATTCTCAGCCCTTTTTCCACCCCTCTTTGCCGTTTTCTGCCACTCTTTGCCCTTGTCCGCCCCTCTTTGCCCTTGTCCGCCCCTCTTTGCCCTTGTCCGCCCCTCTTTGCCCTCGTCCGCCCCTTTTTGCCCTCGTCCAACCCTCTTTGCCCTTGTCCAACACTCTTTGCCCTTGTCCGCCCCCTTTGTCCTTGTCCACCCCTCTTTGCCCTTGTCCCGAATTTTCAGCCCTTGTCCGACCCTCTTTGCCCTTGTCTGCCCCTCTTTGCCCTTGTCCGCCCCTCTTTGCCCTTGTCCGCCCCTCTTTGCCCTTGTCTGCCCCTCTTTGCCTTTGTCCCGTATTCTCAGCCTTTGTCCGCCCCTCTTTGCCTTTGTCCCGTATTCTCAGCACTTGTCCCGTATTCTCAGGCCTTATCCTGCCCTCTTTGCCCTTGTCTGCGCCTCTTTGCCCTTGTCCGCCCCTCTTTGCACTTGTCCCTTATTCTCAACACTTGTCCGCCCCTCTTTGCCCTTGTCCGCCCCTCTTTGCCCTTGTCCGCCCCTCTTTGCCCTTGTCCGCCCCTCTTTGCCCTTGTCCCGTATTCTCAGCAGTTGTCCGCCCCTCTTTGCCCTCGTCCGCACCTCTTTGCCCTCGGCCGCCCCTCTTTGCCCTCGTCCGCCCGTCTCAGCCCTCGGCCGCCCCTCTCAGCCCTCGTCCGCCCCTCTCAGTGTTTCTCCGCCTCTCTCAGACCTCGTCCCGCATTCTCAGCCCTCGTCCGCCCCTCTCAGCCCTCGTCCCGCATTCTCAGCCCTCGTCCGCCCCTCTCAACCCTCGTCCCGGATTCTCAGCCCTCGTCCGCGCCTCTCAGACCTCGTCCTGCATTCTCAGCACTCGTCCGCCCCTGTCAGCCCTCGTTCCGCATTATCAGGCCTTGTCCGCCCCTCTCAGCCCTCGTCCCGCATTCTCAGCCCTCGTCCGCCCCTCTCAGCCCTCGTCCCGCATTCTCAGCCGTCGTCCGCCACTCTCAGCCCTCGTCCCAAATTCTCAGCACTCATCCGACCCTCTCAGCCCTTGTCCCACATTCTCAGCCCTTGTCACGCATTCTCAGCCGTTGTCCGCCCCTCTCAGCCCTTGTCCCAAATTATCAGAACTTGTCCGCCCCTTTCAGCCCTTGTCCGCCCCTTTCAGCCCTTGTCCGCACCTCTCAGCACTTGTCCCGCATTCTCTGCCCTTGTCGGCCCCTCTCAGCCCTTGTCCCGCATTGTCAGTCCTTGTCCGCCCCTCTCAGCCCTTTTCCCACATTCTCAGCTCTTGTCCGCCCCTCTTAGCCCTTGTCCCGCATTCTCAGCCCTTGTCTGCCCCTCTCAGCCTTTGTACCGTATTCTCAGAACTTGTCCCGTATTCTCAGCACTTGTCCGCCCCTCTTTGCCCTTGTCCGCCCCTCTTTGCCCTTGTCCACCCCTCTTTGCCCTTGTCAGCCCCTCTTTGCCCCTGTCCGCCCCTCTTTGCCATTGTTCGCCCCTCTTTGCCCTTGTCACGTATTCTCAGCCCTTGTCCCGTATTCTCAGCATATGTCTGCCCCTCTTTGCCCTTGTCCCGTATTCTCAGAACTTGTCCGACCCTCTTTGTCCTTGTCCTTTATTCTCAGCCCTTGTCCGACCGTCTTTGCCCTTGTCCGCCCCTCTTTGCCCTTGTCAGCCCCTCTTTGCCCTTGTCCGCACCTCTTTGCCCTTGTCCGCCCCTCTTTGCCCTTGTCCGACACTCTTTGCCCTTGTCCGCCCCTCTTTGCACTTGTCCCGTATTCTCAGCCCTTTTCCGCCCCTCTTTGCTCTTGTCCGCCCCTCTTTGCCCTTGTCCGCCCCTCTTTTCACTTGTCCGACGCTCTTTGCCCTTGTCCGCCCGTCTTTGGCCTTGTCCAACCCTCTTTGCCCAAGTCCGCCCCTCTTTGCCGTTGTCCGCCCCTCTTTGCCCTTGTCCGCCCCTCTTTGCCCTTGTCCGCCCCTCTTTGCCCTTGTCTGCCCCTCTTTGCCCTTGTCCCGTTTTCTCAGCCCTTGTCCGCCCCTCTTTGCCCGTGTCCTGTATTCTCAGACCGTATCCCGTATTCTCAGCCCGTGTCCCCTATTATCAGCCCGTGTCCCGTATTCTCAGCCCGTGTCCCGTATTCTCAGACCTTGTCCGCCCCTCTTTGCCCTTGTCAGCCCCTATTTGCACTTGTCCGCCCCTCTTTGCCCTTGTCCGCCCCTCTTTGCCCTTGTCCGCCCCTCTTTGCCCTTGTCCGCCCCTCTTTACCCTTGTCCCGTATTCTCAGCCCTTTTTCCGCCCCTCTTTGCCCTTTTCTGCCACTCTTTGCCCTTGTCCGCCCCTCTTTGCCCTTGTCCGCCCCTCTTTGCCCTTGTCCGCCCCTCTTTGCCCTTGTCCTGTATTCTCAGCCCTTGTCCCGTATTCTCAGCCCTTGTGCGCCCCTCTTTGCCCTTGTCCCGTATTCTCAGCACTTTTCCGCACCTCTTTGCCCTTGTCCCGTATTCTCAGCCCTTGTCAGCCCCTCTTTGCCCTTGTCCGCCCCACTTTGCCCTTGTCCTCTTGTCTTTGCACTTGTCCACCCCTCTTTGCCCTTGTCCGCCCCTCTTTGCCCATGTCCGCCCCTCTTTGCCCTTGTCCGGTATTCTCAGCCCTTGTCCGCCCCTCTTTGCTCTTGTCCGGCCCTCTTTGCCCTTGTCCGCCCCTCTTTGCAACTTGTCCGCCCCTCTTTGCCCTCGTCCGCCCCTTTTTGCCTTCGTCCACCCCTCTTTGCCCTTGTCCACCACTCTTTGCCCTTGTCCGCCCCCTTTGTCCTTGTCCAACCCTCTTTGCCCTTGTCCCGAATTTTCAGCCCTTGTCCGACCCTCTTTGCCCTTGTCCGCCCCTCTTTGCCCTTGTCCGCCCCTCTTTGCCCTTGTCCGCCCCTCTTTGCCCTTGTCCGCCCCTCTTTGCCCTTGTCTGCCCCTCTTTGCCTTTGTCCCGTATTCTCAGCCTTTGTCCGCCCCTCTTTGCCTTTGTCCCGTATTCCCAGCACTTGTCCCGTATTCTCAGGCCTTATCCAGCCCTCTTTGCCCTTGTCTGGCCCTCTTTGCCCTTGTCCGGCCCTCTTTGCGCTTGTCTGCCCCTCTTTGCCCTTGTGCGCCCCTCTTTGCCCTTGTGCGTCCCTCTTTGCACTTGTCCGCCCCTCTTTGCCCATGTCCGCCCCTCTTTGCCCTTGTCCGCCCCTCTTTGCCCTTGTCCGCCCCTCTTTGCACTTGTCCCGTATTCTCAGCCCTTTTTCCGCCCCTCTTTGCCGTTTTCTGCCACTCTTTGCCCTTGTCCGCCCCTCTTTGCCCTTGTCCGCCCCTCTTTGCCCTTGTCCGCCCCTCTTTGCCGTCGTCCGCCCCTTTTTGCCCTCGTCCACCCCTCTTTGCCCTTGTCCAACACTCTTTGCCCTTGTCCGCCCCCTTTGTCCTTGTCCACCCCTCTTTGCCCTTGTCCCGAATTTTCAGCCCTTGTCCGCCCCTCTTTGCCCTTGTCTGCCCCTCTTTGCCCTTGTCCGCCCCTCTTTGCCGTTGTCCGCCCCTCTTTGCCCTTGTCTGCCCCTCTTTGCCTTTGTCCCGTATTCTCAGCCTTTGTCCGCCCCTCTTTGCCTTTGTCCCGTATTCTCAGCACTTGTCCCGTATTCTCAGGCCTTATTTGCCCTCTTTGCCCTTGTCTGCGCCTCTTTGCCCTTGTCCGCCCCTCTTTGCACTTGTCCCTTATTCTCAACACTTGTCCGCCCCTCTTTGCCCTTGTCCGCCCCTCTTTGCCCTTGTCCGCCCCTCTTTGCCCTTGTCCGCCCCTCTTTGCCCCTGTCCGCCCCTCTTTGCCCTTGTCCCTTATTGTCAGCACTTGTCCGCCCCTCTTTGCCCTTGTCCCGTATTCTCAGCAGTTGTCCGCCCCTCTTTGGCCTCGTCCGCCCCTCTTTGCCCTCGTCCGCCCCTCTTTGCCCTCGGCCGCCACTCTTTGCCCTCGTCCGCCCGTCTCAGTCCTCGGCCGCCCCTCTCAGCCCTCGGCCGCCCCTCTCAGCCCTCATCCGCCCCTCTCAGCCCTCGTCCGCCCCTCTCAGCGTTTCTCCGCATCTCTCAGACCTCGTCCCGCATTCTCAGCCCTCGTCCGCCCCTCTCAGCCCTCGTCCCGCATTCTCAGCCCTCGTCCGCCCCTCTCAACCCTCGTCCCGGATTCTCAGCCCTCGTCCGCGCCTCTCAGACCTCGTCCTGCATTCTCAGCACTCGTCCGCCCCTGTCAGCCCTCGTTCCGCATTATCAGGCCTTGTCCGCCCCTCTCAGCCCTCGTCCCGCATTCTCAGCCCTCGTCCGCCCCTCTCAGCCCTCGTCCTGCATTCTCAGCCGTCGTCCGCCACTCTCAGCCCTCGTCCCAAATTCTCAGCACTCGTCCGACCCTCTCAGCCCTTGTCCCACATTCTCAGACCTTGTCACGCATTCTCAGCCGTTGTCCGCCCCTCTCAGCCCTTGTCCCAAATTATCAGACCTTGTCCGCCCCTTTCAGCCCTTGTCCGCACCTCTCAGCCCTTGTCCCGCATTCTCTGCCCTTGTCGGCCCCTCTCAGCCCTTGTCCCGCATTGTCAGTCCTTGTCCGCCCCTCTCAGCCCTTTTCCCGCATTCTCAGCTCTTGTCCGCCCCTCTTAGCCCTTGTCCCGCATTCTCAGCCCTTGTCTGCCCCTCTCAGCCTTTGTACCGTATTCTCAGAACTTGTCCCGTATTCTCAGCACTTGTCCGCCCCTCTATTGCCCTTGTCCGCCCCTCTGTGCCCTTGTCCGCCCCTCTGTGCCCTTGTCCGCCCCTTTGTGCCCTTGTCGGCCCCTCTTTGCCCTTGTCCGCCCCTCTTTGCCTTTGTCCGCCCCTCTTTGCCCTTGTCCGCCCCTCTTTGACCGTGTCCGCCCCTCTTTGCCCATGTCCGCCCCTATTTGCCCTTGTCCGCCCCTATTTGCCCTTGTCCGCCCCTCTTTGCCCTTGTCCGCAACTCTTTCCCCTTGTCCGCCCCTCTTTGCCCTTGTCCGCCCCTCTTTGCCCTTGTCCGCCCCTCTTTGCACTTGTCCGCCCCTCTTTGCCCTTGTCCCATACTCTCAGCATTTGTCCGCCCCTCTCTGCCCTTGTCCGCCCCTCTTTGCCCTTGTCCGCCCCTCTTTGCCTTTGTCCCGTATTCTCATCCCTTCTCCGCCCCTCTTTGTCCTTGTCCCATATTCTCAGCCCTTGTCCGCCCCTCTTTGCCCTTGTCCGCCCCTCTTTGCCCTTGTCCGCCATCTTTGCCCTTGTCCACCCCTCTTTGCCCTTGTCCGCCCCTCTTTGCCCTTGTCCGCCCCTCTTTGCACTTGTCCGCCCCTCTTTGCCCATGTCCCGTATTCTCAGCACTTGTCCACCCCTCTTTGATCTTGTCCCGTATTCTCAGCCCTTGTCCAGCCCTCTTTGCCCTTGTCCGCCCCTCTTTGCCCTTGTCTGCCCCTCTTTGCCATTGTCCGCCCCTCTTTGCACTTCTCCGCCCCTCTTTGCCCTTCTCCGACCCTCTTTGCCCTTGTCCGCCCCTCTTTGCCCTTGTCCGCCCCTCTTTGCCCTTGTCCGCCCCTCCTTGCCCTTGTCCGCCCCTCTTTGCACTTGTCCGCTCCTCTGTGCCCGTGTCCGCCCCTGTGTGCCCTTGTCCGTCCCTCTTTGCCCTTGTCCGCCCCTCTTTGCCCTTGTCCGCACCTCTTTGCCCTTGTCCCGTATTCTCAGCCCTTGTCCGCCACTCTGTGCCCTTGTCCCCTATTCTCAGCCCTTGTTCGCATCTCTGAGCCCTTGTCCGGTATTCTCAGCCCTTCTCCGCACCTCTGTGCCCTTGTCCGCTCTTCTCAGACATTGTCCGCCCCTCTGTGCCCTTGTCCCGTATTCTCAGCCCTTGTCCGCCCCTCTTTGCCCTTCTCCGCCCCTCTTTTCCCTTGTCCGCTTCTATTGGTACTTGTCCGCCCCTCTTTGCCCTTGTCTGCACCTCTTTGCCCTTGTCCGCCACTTTTTGCCCTTGTCCGCCCCTTTTTGCCATTGTCCGCCCATTTTTGCCCTTGTCCGCCCCTCTTTGCCCTTGTCCGCCCCTCTTTGCCCTTGTCCGCCACTCTTTGCCCTCTTCCGCCCCTCTTTGCCCTCTTCCGCCCCTCTTTGCCCTTGTGCGCCCCTCTTTGCACTTGTCCGCCCCTCTTTGCCCTTGTCCCGTATTCTCAGCCCTTGTCCACCCCTCTTTGCTCTTGTCCCGTGTTCTCAGCCCTTGTCCAGCCCTCTTTGCCCTTGTCCGCCCCTCTTTGCCCTTGTCTGCCCCTCTTTGCCATTGTCCGCCCCTCTTTGCACTTCTCCGCCCCTCTTTGCCCTTCTCCGACCCTCTTTGCCCTTGTCCGCCCCTCTTTGCCCTTGTCCGCCCCTCTTTGCCCTTGTCCGCCCCTCCTTGCCCTTGTCCGCCCCTCTTTGCCCTTGTCCGCCCCTCTTTGCACTTGTCCGCACCTCTGTGCCCGTGTCCGCCCCTGTGTGCCCTTGTCCGTCCCTCTTTGCCCTTGTCCGCCCCTCTTTGCCCTTGTCCGCACCTCTTTGCCCTTGTCCCGTATTCTCAGCCCTTGTCCGCCACTCTGTGCCCTTGTCCCCTATTCTCAGCCCTTGTTCGCCACTCTGAGCCCTTGTCCGGTATTCTCAGCCCTTCTCCGCACCTCTGTGCCCTTGTCCGCTCTTCTCAGACATTGTCCGCCACTCTGTGCTCTTGTCCCGTATTCTCAGCCCTTGTCCGCCCCTCTTTGCCCTTCTCCGCCCCTCTTTTCCCTTGTCCGCTTCTATTGGTACTTGTCCGCCCATCTTTGCCCTTGTCTGCACCTCTTTGCCCTTGTCCACCACTTTTTGCCCTTGTCCGCCGCTTTTTGCCATTGTCCGCACATTTTTGCCCTTGTCCGCCCCTCTTTGCCCTTGTCCGCCCCTCTTTGCCCTTGTCCGCCCCTCTTTGCCCTCTTCCGCCCCTCTTTGCCCTTGTCCGCCCCTCTTTGCCCTTGTCCCGTATTCTCAGCCCTTGTCCGCCCCTCTTTGCCCTTCTCCCGTATTCTCAGCCCTTGTCCGCCCCTCTTGCCATTGTCCCGTATTCTCAGACCTTGTCCGCCCCTCTTTGCCCTTGTCCCGTATTCTCAGCCCTTGTCCGACCCTCTTTGCCCTTGTCCCGTATTCTCAGCCCTCGTCCGGCCCTCTTTGCCCTTGTCCTCCCCTCTTTGCCCTTGTCCTTCCCACTTTGCCCTTGTCTGCCCCTCTTTGCCCTTGTGCGTCCCTCTTTGCCCTTGTGCGTCCCTCTTTGCCCTTGTGCGTCCCTCTTTGCCCTTGTCCGCCCCTCTTTGCCCTTGTCCGCCCCTCTTTGCACTTGTCCGCCCCTCTTTGCCCATGTCCGACCCTCTTTGCCCTTGTCCGCCTCTCTTTGCCCTTGTCCGCCCCTCTTTGCCCTTGTCCGCCCCTCTTTGCCCTTGTCCCGTATTCTCAGCCCGTGTCCCATATTCTCAGGCCGTGTCCCGTATTCTCAGCCCGTGTCCCCTATTATCAGCCCATGTTCCCTATTATCAGCCCATGTCCCGTATTCTCAGCCCGCGTCCCGTATTCTCAGCCCTTGTCCGCCCCTCTTTGCCCTTGTCAGCCCCTCTTAGCACTTGTCCGCCCCTCTTTGCCCTTGTCGGCCCTCTTTGCCATTGTCCGCCACTCTTTGCCCTTGTCCGCCCCTCTTTGCCCTTGTCCGCCCCTCTTTGCCCTTGTCCGCCCCTCTTTGCCCTTGTCCCTTATTCTCAGCACTTGTCCGCCCCTCTTTGCTCTTGTCCGCCCCTCTTTGCCCGTGTCCCGTATTCTCAGCCCTTGTCCGCCCCTCTTTGCCCTTGTCCGCCCCTCTTTGCCCTTGTCCGCCCCTCTTTGCCCTTGTCCGCCCCTCTTTGCCCTTGTCCGCCCCTCTTTGCACTTGTCCGCACCTCTTTGCTCTTGTCCCGGATTCTCAGACCCTTTCCGCCCCTCTTTGCCCTTGTCCGCACCTCTTTGCCCTTGTCCGCCCCTCTTTGCCCTTGTCCGCCCCTCTTTGCCCTTGTCCGCCCCTCTTTGCCCTTGTTCGCCCCTCTTTGCCCTTGTCCGCCCTTCTTTGCACTTGTCCGCCCCTCTTTGCCCTTGTCCCGTATTCTCAGCACTTGTCCGCCCCTCTTTGCCCTTGTCCCGTATTCTCAGCCCTTGTCCGACCCTCTTTGGCCTCGTCCGCCCCTCTTTGCCCTCGTCCGCCCCTCTTTGCCCTCGTCCGCCCCTCTTTGCCCTCGTCCGCACCTCTTTGCCCTCGGCCGCCCCTCTCAGCCCTCGTCCGCCCCTCTCAGCCCTCGTCCTCCCCTCTCAGCCCTTCTCCGCCCCTCTCAGCCCTTCTCCGCCCCTCTCAGCCCTCGTCCCGCATTCTCAGCCCTCGTCCGCCCCTGTCAGCCCTCGTTCCGCATTATCAGGCCTTGTCCGCTCCTCTCAGCCCTCGTCCTGCATTCTTAGCCCTCGTCCGCCCTTCTCAGCCCTCGTCCTGCATTCTCAGCCGTCGCCCGCCACTCTCAGCCCTCGTCCCAAATTCTCAGCCCTCGTCCGACCCTCTCAGCCCTTGTCCCACATTCTCAGCCCTTGTCACGCATTCTCAGCTGTTGTCCGCCACTCTCAGCCCTTGTCCCAAATTATCAGCCCTTGTCCGCCCCTCTCAGCCCTTGTCCGCACCTCTCAGCCATTGTCCCGCATTCTCTGCCCTTGTCCGCCCCTCTCAGCCTTTGTCCCGCATTGTCAGTCCTTGTCCGCCCCTCTCAGCCCTTTTCCCGCATTCTCAGCACTTGTCTGCCCCTCTTAGCCCTTGTCCCTCATTCTCAGCCCTTGTCTGCCCCTCTCAGCCTTTGTACCGTATTCTCAGAACTTGTCCCGTATTCTCAGCACTTGTCCGCCCCTCTTTGCCCTTGTCCGCCCCTCTTTGCCCTTGTCCGCCCCTCTTTGCCCTTGTCCGCCCCTCTTTGCCCCTGTCCGCCCCTCTTTGCCCTTGTCCGCCCCTCTTTGCCCTTGTCACGTATTCTCAGCCCTTGTCCCGTATTCTCAGCATATGTCTGCCCCTCTTTGCCCTTGTCCCGTATTCTCAGAACTTGTCCGCCCCTCTTTGTACTTGTCCTGTATTCTCAGACCTTGTCCGCCCCTCTTTGCCCTTGTCCGCCCCTCTTTGCCCTTGTCAGCCCCTCTTTGCCCTTGTCCGCCTCTCTTTGCCCTTGTCCGCCCCTCTTTGCCCTTGTCCGACCCTCTTTGCCCTTGTCCGCCCCTCTTTGCACTTGTCCCGTATTCTCAGCCCTTTTCCGCCCCTCTTTGCTCTTGTCCGCCCCTCTTTGCCCTTGTCCGCCCCTCTTTTCCCTTGTCCGACGCTCTTTGCCTTTGTCCGCCCGTCTTTGGCCTTGTCCAACCCTCTTTGCCCTTGTCCGCCCCTCTTTGCCGTTGTCCGCCCCTCTTTGCCCTTGTCTGCCCCTCTTTGCCCTTGTCCCGTTTTCTCAGCCCTTGTCCGCCCCTCTTTGCCCGTGTCCTGTATTCTCAGACCGTGTCCCGTATTCTCAGCCCGTGTCCCATATTATCAGCCCATGTCCCCTATGCTCAGCCCGTGTCCCGTATTCTCAGCCCGTGTCCCGTACTCTCAGACCTTGTCCGCCCCTCTTTGCCCTTGTCAGCCTCTATTTGCACTTGTCCGCCCCTCTTTGCCCTTGTCCGCCCCTCTTTGCCCTTGTCCGCCCCTCTTTGCCCTTGTCCGCCCCTCTTTACCCTTGTCCCGTATTCTCAGCCCTTTTTCCGCCCCTCTTTGCCCTTTTCTGCCACTCTTTGCCCTTGTCCGCCCCTCTTTGCCCTTGTCCGCCCCTCTTTACCCTTGTCCCGTATTCTCAGCCCTTTTTCCGCCCCTCTTTGCCCTTTTCTGCCACTCTTTGCCCTTGTCCGCCCCTCTTTGCCCTTGTCCGCCCCTCTTTGCCCTTGTCCGCCCCTCTTTGCCCTTGTCCTGTATTCTCAGCCCTTGTCCCGTATTCTCAGCCCTTGTCCGCCCCTCTTTGCCCTTGTCCCGTATTCTCAGCACTTTTCCGCACCTCTTTGCCCTTGTCCCGTATTCTCAGCCCTTGTCAGCCCCTCTTTGCCCTTGTCCGCCCCACTTTGCCCTTGTCCTCTTGTCTTTGCACTTGTCCGCCCCTCTTTGCCCTTGTCCGCCCCTCTTTGCCCATGTCCGCCCCTCTTTGCCCTTGTCGCATATTCTCAGCCCTTGTCCGCCCCTCTTTGCCCTTGTCCCGTATTCTCAGCCCTTGTCCGCCCCTCTTTGCTCTTGTCCGGCCCTCTTTGCCCTTGTCCGCCCCTCTTTGCCCTTGACCGCCCCTCTTTGCCCTCGTCCGCCCCTTTTTGCCTTCGTCCACCCCTCTTTGCCCTTTTCCACCACTCTTTGCCCTTGTCCGCCCCCTTTGTCCTTGTCCAACCCTCTTTGCCCTTGTCCCGAATTTTCAGCCCTTGTCCGACCCTCTTTGCCCTTGTCCGCCCCTCTTTGCCCTTGTCCGACCCTCTTTGCCCTTGTCCGCCCCTCTTTGCCCTTGTCCGCCCCTCTTTGCCCTTGTCCGCCCCTCTTTGCCCTTATCTGCCCCTCTTTGCCTTTGTCCCGTATTCTCAGCCTTTGTCCGCCCCTCTTTGCCTTTGTCCCGTATTCTCAGCACTTGTCCCGTATTCGCAGGCCTTATCCAGCCCTCTTTGCCCTTGTCTGGCCCTCTTTGCCCTTGTCCGGCCCTCTTTGCGCTTGTCTGCCCCTCTTTGCCCTTGTGCGCCCCTCTTTGCCCTTGTGCGTCCCTCTTTGCACTTGTCCGCCCCTCTTTGCCCATGTCCGCCCCTCTTTGCCCTTGTCCGCCCCTCTTTGCCCTTGTCCGCCCCTCTTTGCCCTTGTCCCGTATTCTCAGCCCTTTTTCCACCCCTCTTTGCCGTTTTCTGCCACTCTTTGCCCTTGTCCGCCCCTCTTTGCCCTTGTCCGCCCCTCTTTGCCCTTGTCCGCCCCTCTTTGCCCTTGTCCGCCCCTCTTTGCCCTCGTCCGCCCCTTTTTGCCCTCGTCCAACCCTCTTTGCCCTTGTCCAACACTCTTTGCCCTTGTCCGCCCCCTTTGTCCTTGTCCACCCCTCTTTGCCCTTGTCCCGAATTTTCAGCCCTTGTCCGACCCTCTTTGCCCTTGTCTGCCCCTCTTTGCCCTTGTCCGCCCCTCTTTGCCCTTGTCCGCCCCTCTTTGCCCTTGTCTGCCCCTCTTTGCCTTTGTCCCGTATTCTCAGCCTTTGTCCGCCCCTCTTTGCCTTTGTCCCGTATTCTCAGCACTTGTCCCGTATTCTCAGGCCTTATCCTGCCCTCTTTGCCCTTGTCTGCGCCTCTTTGCCCTTGTCCGCCCCTCTTTGCACTTGTCCCTTATTCTCAACACTTGTCCGCCCCTCTTTGCCCTTGTCCGCCCCTCTTTGCCCTTGTCCGCCCCTCTTTGCCCTTGTCCGCCCCTCTTTGCCCTTGTCCGCCCCTCTTTGCCCCTGTCCGCCCCTCTTTGCCCTTGTCCCTTATTGTCAGCACTTGTCCGCCCCTCTTTGCCCTTGTCCCGTATTCTCAGCAGTTGTCCGCCCCTCTTTGGCCTCGTCCGCCCCTCTTTGCCCTCGTCCGCCCCTCTTTGCCCTCGGCCGCCACTCTTTGCCCTCGTCCGCCCGTCTCAGTCCTCGGCCGCCCCTCTCAGCCCTCGGCCGCCCCTCTCAGCCCTCATCCGCCCCTCTCAGCCCTCGTCCGCCCCTCTCAGCGTTTCTCCGCATCTCTCAGACCTCGTCCCGCATTCTCAGCCCTCGTCCGCCCCTCTCAGCCCTCGTCCCGCATTCTCAGCCCTCGTCCGCCCCTCTCAACCCTCGTCCCGGATTCTCAGCCCTCGTCCGCGCCTCTCAGACCTCGTCCTGCATTCTCAGCACTCGTCCGCCCCTGTCAGCCCTCGTTCCGCATTATCAGGCCTTGTCCGCCCCTCTCAGCCCTCGTCCCGCATTCTCAGCCCTCGTCCGCCCCTCTCAGCCCTCGTCCTGCATTCTCAGCCGTCGTCCGCCACTCTCAGCCCTCGTCCCAAATTCTCAGCACTCGTCCGACCCTCTCAGCCCTTGTCCCACATTCTCAGACCTTGTCACGCATTCTCAGCCGTTGTCCGCCCCTCTCAGCCCTTGTCCCAAATTATCAGACCTTGTCCGCCCCTTTCAGCCCTTGTCCGCACCTCTCAGCCCTTGTCCCGCATTCTCTGCCCTTGTCGGCCCCTCTCAGCCCTTGTCCCGTATTGTCAGTCCTTGTCCGCCCCTCTCAGCCCTTTTCCCGCATTCTCAGCTCTTGTCCGCCCCTCTTAGCCCTTGTCCCGCATTCTCAGCCCTTGTCTGCCCCTCTCAGCCTTTGTACCGTATTCTCAGAACTTGTCCCGTATTCTCAGCACTTGTCCGCCCCTCTATTGCCCTTGTCCGCCCCTCTGTGCCCTTGTCCGCCCCTCTGTGCCCTTGTCCGCCCCTTTGTGCCCTTGTCGGCCCCTCTTTGCCCTTGTCCGCCCCTCTTTGCCCTTGTCCGCCCCTCTTTGCCCTTGTCCGCCCCTCTTTGACCGTGTCCGCCCCTCTTTGCCCATGTCCGCCCCTATTTGCCCTTGTCCGCCCCTATTTGCCCTTGTCCGCCCCTCTTTGCCCTTGTCCGCAACTCTTTCCCCTTGTCCGCCCCTCTTTGCCCTTGTCCGCCCCTCTTTGCCCTTGTCCGCCCCTCTTTGCACTTGTCCGCCCCTCTTTGCCCTTGTCCCATACTCTCAGCACTTGTCCGCCCCTCTTTGCCCTTGTCCGCCCCTCTTTGCCCTTGTCCGCCCCTCTTTGCCTTTGTCCCGTATTCTCATCCCTTCTCCGCCCCTCTTTGTCCTTGTCCCATATTCTCAGCCCTTGTCCGCCCCTCTTTGCCCTTGTCCGCCCCTCTTTGCCCTTGTCCGCCATCTTTGCCCTTGTCCACCCCTCTTTGCCCTTGTCCGCCCCTCTTTGCCCTTGTCCGCCCCTCTTTGCCCTTGTCCGCACCTCTTTGCCCTTGTCCCGTATTCTCAGCCCTTGTCCGCCACTCTGTGCCCTTGTCCCCTATTCTCAGCCCTTGTTCGCATCTCTGAGCCCTTGTCCGGTATTCTCAGCCCTTCTCCGCACCTCTGTGTCCTTGTCCGCTCTTCTCAGACATTGTCCGCCCCTCTGTGCCTTTGTCCCGTATTCTCAGCCCTTGTCCGCCCCTCTTTGCCCTTCTCCGCCCCTCTTTTCCCTTGTCCGCTTCTATTGGTACTTGTCCGCCCCTCTTTGCCCTTGTCTGCACCTCTTTGCCCTTGTCCGCCACTTTTTGCCCTTGTCCGCCCCTTTTTGCCATTGTCCGCCCATTTTTGCCCTTGTCCGCCCCTCTTTGCCCTTGTCCGCCCCTCTTTGCCCTTGTCCGCCACTCTTTGCCCTCTTCCGCCCCTCTTTGCCCTCTTCCGCCCCTCTTTGCCCTTGTGCGCCCCTCTTTGCACTTGTCCGCCCCTCTTTGCCCTTGTCCCGTATTCTCAGCCCTTGTCCACCCCTCTTTGCTCTTGTCCCGTGTTCTCAGCCCTTGTCCAGCCCTCTTTGCCCTTGTCCGCCCCTCTTTGCCCTTGTCTGCCCCTCTTTGCCATTGTCCGCCCCTCTTTGCACTTCTCCGCCCCTCTTTGCCCTTCTCCGACCCTCTTTGCCCTTGTCCGCCCCTCTTTGCCCTTGTCCGCCCCTCTTTGCCCTTGTCCGCCCCTCCTTGCCCTTGTCCGCCCCTCTTTGCCCTTGTCCGCCCCTCTTTGCACTTGTCCGCACCTCTGTGCCCGTGTCCGCCCCTGTGTGCCCTTGTCCGTCCCTCTTTGCCCTTGTCCGCCCCTCTTTGCCCTTGTCCGCACCTCTTTGCCCTTGTCCCGTATTCTCAGCCCTTGTCCGCCACTCTGTGCCCTTGTCCCCTATTCTCAGCCCTTGTTCGCCACTCTGAGCCCTTGTCCGGTATTCTCAGCCCTTCTCCGCACCTCTGTGCCCTTGTCCGCTCTTCTCAGACATTGTCCGCCACTCTGTGCTCTTGTCCCGTATTCTCAGCCCTTGTCGCCCCTCTTTGCCCTTCTCCGCCCCTCTTTTCCCTTGTCCGCTTCTATTGGTACTTGTCCGCCCATCTTTGCCCTTGTCTGCACCTCTTTGCCCTTGTCCACCACTTTTTGCCCTTGTCCGCCGCTTTTTGCCATTGTCCGCACATTTTTGCCCTTGTCCGCCCCTCTTTGCCCTTGTCCGCCCCTCTTTGCCCTTGTCCGCCCCTCTTTGCCCTCTTCCGCCCCTCTTTGCCCTTGTCCGCCCCTCTTTGCCCTTGTCCCGTATTCTCAGCCCTTGTCCGCCCCTCTTTGCCCTTCTCCCGTATTCTCAGCCCTTGTCCGCCCCTCTTGCCATTGTCCCGTATTCTCAGACCTTGTCCGCCCCTCTTTGCCCTTGTCCCGTATTCTCAGCCCTTGTCCGACCCTCTTTGCCCTTGTCCCGTATTCTCAGCCCTCGTCCGGCCCTCTTTGCCCTTGTCCTCCCCTCTTTGCCCTTGTCCTTCCCACTTTGCCCTTGTCTGCCCCTCTTTGCCCTTGTGCGTCCCTCTTTGCCCTTGTGCGTCCCTCTTTGCCCTTGTGCGTCCCTCTTTGCCCTTGTCCGCCCCTCTTTGCCCTTGTCCGCCCCTCTTTGCACTTGTCCGCCCCTCTTTGCCCATGTCCGACCCTCTTTGCCCTTGTCCGACCCTCTTTGCCCTTGTCCACCCCTCTTTGCCCTTGTCCCGAATTTTCAGCCGTTGTCCGCCCCTCTTTGCCCTTGTCCGCCCCTCTTTGCCATTGTCCGCCCCTCTTTGCTCTTGTCCGCCCCTGTTTGCCCTTGTCCCGTATTCTCAGCCCTTGTCCGCCCCTCTTTGCCCTTGTCCGCCCCTCTTTGTCCTTGTCCGCCCCTCTATGAACTTGTCCGCCCCTCTTTGCCCTTGTCCGCCACTCTTTGCCCTTGTCCGCCCCTCTTTGCCCTTGTCCGCCCCTCTTTGTACTTGTCCCGTATTCTCAACACTTGTCCGCCCCTCTTTGCCCTTGTCCGTCCCTCTTTGCCCTTGTCCGCCCCTCTTTGCCCTTGTCCGCACCTCTTTGCCCTTGTCCCGTATTCTCAGCCCTTGTCCGCCACTCTGTGCCCTTGTCCCCTATTCTCAGCCCTTGTTCGCCACTCTGAGCCCTTGTCCGGTATTCTCAGCCCTTCTCCGCACCTCTGTGCCCTTGTCCGCTCTTCTCAGATATTGTCCGCCCCTCTGTGCCCTTGTCCCGTATTCTCAGCCCTTGTCCGCCCCTCTTTGCCCTTCTCCGCCCCTCTTTTCCCTTGTCCGCTTCTATTGGTACTTGTCCGCCCCTCTTTGCCCTTGTCTGCACCTCTTTGCCCTTGTCCGCCACTTTTTGCCCTTGTCCGCCCCTTTTTGCCATTGTCCGCCCATTTTTGCCCTTGTTCGCCCCTCTTTGCCCTTGTCCGCCCCTCTTTGCCCTTGTCCGCCCCTCTTTGCCCTCTTCCGCCCCTCTTTGCCCTTGTCCGCCCCTCTTTGCCCTTCTCCCGTATTCTCAGCCCTTGTCCGCCCCTCTTGCCATTGTCCCGTATTCTCAGCCCTTGTCCGCCCCTCTTTGCCCTTGTCCCGTATTCTCAGCACTTGTCTGACCCTCTTTGCCCTTGTCCCGTATTCTCAGCCCTCGTCCGGCCCTCTTTGCCCTTTTCCTCCCCTCTTTGCCCTTGTCCTTCCCACTTTGCCCTTGTCTGCCCGTCTTTGCCCTTGTGCGCCCCTCTTTGCCCTTGTGCGTCCCTCTTTGCCCTTGTCCGCCCCTCTTTGCCCTTGTCCGCCCCTCTTTGCACTTGTCCGCCCCTCTTTGCCCTTGTCCGACCCTCTTTGCCCTTGTCCGCCCCTCTTTGCCCTTGTCCACCCCTCTTTGCCCTTGTCCCGAATTTTCAGCCCTTGTCCGCCCCTCTTTGCCCTTGTCCGCCCCTCTTTGCCCTTGTCCGCCCCTCTTTGCTCTTGTCCGCCCCTGTTTGCCCTTGTCCCGTATTCTCAGCCCTTGTCCGCCCCTCTTTGCCCTTGTCATCCCCTCTTTGTCCTTGTCCGCCCCTCTATGAACTTGTCCGCCCCTCTTTGCCCTTGTCCGCCACTCTTTGCCCTTGTCCGCCCCTTTTTGCCCTTGTCCGCCCCTCTTTGCACTTGTCCCGTATTCTCAACACTTGTCCGCCCCTCTTTGCCCTTGTCCTGCCCTCTTTGCCCTTGTCCGCCACTCTTTGCCCTTGTCCGCCCCTTTTTGCCCTTGTCCGCCCCTCTTTACCCTTGTCCGCACCTCTTTGCCCTTGTCCGCCCCTCTTTGCCCTTGTCCCGTATTCTCAGCTCTTGTCCGCCCCTCTTTGCCCTTGTCCCTCCTTCTTAGCCCCTGTCCGCCCCTCTTTGCCCTTGTCCGCCCCTCTTTGCCCTTGTCCGCCCCTCTTTGCCCTTGTCCGCCCGTATTTGCCATGTCCCGTATTGTCAGAACTTGTCCGCCTCTCTTTGCCCTTGTCCGCCTCTCTTTGCACTTGTCCGCCCCTCTTTGTCCTTGTCTGCCCCTCTTTGCCCTTGTCCCCTACTCTCAGCAATAGTCCGCCCCTCTTTTTCCTTGTCCGCCCCTCTTTACCCTTGTCTGCCCCTCTTTGCCCTGGTCCGCCCCTCTTTGCCCTTGTCCGCCCCTCTTTGCCTTGTCCTGTATTCTCAGCCCTTGTCCGCCCCTCTTTGCCCTTGTCCCGTATTCTCAGCCCTTGTCCGACCCTCTTTGCCCTTGTCCCGTATTCTCAGCCCTCGTCCGGCCCTCTTTGCCCTTGTCCTCCCCTCTTTGCACTTGTCCGACCTCTTTGCCCTTGTCTGCCCCTCTTTGCCCTTGTGCGCCCCTCTTTGCCCTTGTGCGTACCTCTTTGCCCTTGTGCGTCCCTCTTTGCCCTTGTCCGCCCCTCTTTGCCCTTGTCCGCCCCTCTTTGCACTTGTCCGCCCCTCTTTGCACTTGTCCGCCCCTCTTTGCCCATGTCGACCCTCTTTGCCCTTGTCCGCCCCTCTTTGCCCTTGTCCACCCCTCTTTGCCCTTGTCCCGAATTTTCAGCCCTTGTCCGTACCTCTTTGCCCTTGTCCGCCCCTCTTTGCCCTTGTCCGCCCCTCTTTGCTCTTGTCCGCCCCTGTTTGCCCTTGTCCCGTATTCTCAGCCCTTGTCCGCCCCTCTTTGCCCTTGTCCGACCCTCTTTGTCCTTGTCCGCCCCTCTTTGCCCTTGTCCGCCCCTCTTTGCCCTTGTCCGCCCCTCTTTGCACTTGTCCCGTATTCTCAACACTTGTCCGCCCCTCTTTGCCCTTGTCCTGCCCTCTTTGCCCTTGTCCGCCACTCTTTGCCCTTGTCCGCCCCTTTTTGCCCTTGTCAGCCCCTCTTTACCCTTGTCCGCACCTCTTTGCCCTTGTCCGCCCCTCTTTGCCCTTGTCCCGTATTCTCAGCTCTTGTCCGCCCCTCTTTGCCCTTGTCCCCCCTTCTTAGCCCCTGTCCGCCCCTCTTTGCCCTTGTCCGCCCCTCTTTGCCCTTGTCCGCCCCTCTTTGCCCTTGTCCGCCCGTATTTGCCATGTCCCGTATTCTCAGCACTTGTCCGCCTCTCTTTGCCCTTGTCCGCCTCTCCTTGCACTTGTCCGCCCCTCTTTGTCCTTGTCTGCCCCTCTTTGCCCTTGTCCCCTACTCTCAGCAATAGTCCGCCCCTCTTTTTCCTTGTCTGCCCCTCTTTGCCCTTGTCTGCCCCTCTTTGCCCTGGTCCGCCCCTCTTTGCCCTTGTCCGCCCCTCTTTGCCTTGTCCCGTATTCTCAGCCCTTGTCCGCCCCTCTTTGCACTTGTCCCGTATTCTCAGCCCTTGTCCGACCCTCTTTGCCCTTGACCGTATTCTCAGCCCTCGTCCGGCCCTCTTTGCCCTTGTCCTCCCCTCTTTGCACTTGTCCGACCTCTTTGCCCTTGTCTTCCCCTCTTTGCCCTTGTGCGCCCCTCTTTGCCCTTGTGCGTCCCTCTTTGCCCTTGTCCGCCCCTCTTTGCCCTTGTCCGCCCCTCTTTGCCCTTGTCCGCCCCTCTTTGCCCATGTCCGACCCTCTTTGCCCTTGTCCGCCCCTCTTTGCCCTTGTCCACCCCTCTTTGCCCTTGTCCCGAATTTTCAGCCCTTGTCCGTACCTCTTTGCCCTTGTCCGCCCCTCTTTGCCCTTGTCCGCCCCTCTTTGCTCTTGTCCGCCCCTGTTTGCCCTTGTCCCGTATTCTCAGCCCTTGTCCGCCCCTCTTTGCCCTTGTCCGACCCTCTTTGTCCTTGTCCGCCCCTGTTTGCCCTTGTCCGCCCCTCTTTGCCCTTGTCCGCCCCTCTTTGCCCTTGTCCGACCCTCTTTGCACTTGTCCCGTATTCTCAACACTTGTCCGCCCCTCTTTGCCCTTGTCCTGCCCTCTTTGCACTTGTCCGCCACTCTTTGCACTTGTACGCCCCTTTTTGCCCTTGTCCGCCCCTCCTTACCCTTGTCCGCACCTCTTTGCCCTTGTCCGCCCCTCTTTGCCCTTGTCCCGTATTCTCAGGTCTTGTCCGCCCCTCTTTGCCCTTGTCCCCCCTTCTTAGCCCTTGTCCGCCCCTCTTTGCCCTTGTCCGCCCCTCTTTGCCCTTGTCCGCCCCTCTTTGCCCTTGTCCGCCCCTCTTTGCCCTTGTCCGCCCGTATTTGCCATGTCCCGTATTCTCAGCACTTGTCCGCTCCTCTTTGCCCTTGTCCGCCTCTCTTTGCACTTGTCCGCCCCTCTTTGTCCTTGTCTGCCCCTATTTGCCCTTGTCCCCTACTCTCAGCTATAGTCCGCCCCTCTTTTTCCTTGTCCGCCCCTCTTTGCCCTTGTCTGCCCCTCTTTGCCCTGGTCCGCCCCTCTTTGCCCTTGTCCGCCCCTCTTTGCCTTGTCCCATATCCTCCGCTCTTGTCCGCCCCTCTTTGCCCTTGTCCGCCCCTCTTTGCCCTTGTCCGCCCCTCTTTGCCCTTGTCCGCCCCGCTTTGCTTTTGTCCGCCCCTCTTTGCCTTTTTCCGCCCCTCTTTGCCCTTGTCCGCCCCTCTTTTCACTTGTCCCGTATTCTTAGCACTTGGCAGACCCTCTTTGCCCTTGTCCGCCCCTCTTTGCACTTGTCCGCCCCTCTTTGCACTTGTCCCGTATTCTCAGCACTTTTCTGCCCCTCTTTGCCCTTGTCCACCCCTCTTGGCCCTTGTCTGCCCCTCTTTGCCCTTGTCCGCTCCTCTTTGCCCTTGTCCTGTATTCTCAGCCCTTTTCCGCCCCTCTTTGTACTTTTCTGCCCCTCTTTGCCCTTGTCCGCCCCTCTTTGCCCTTGTCCGCACCTCTTTGCCCTTGTTCGCCCCTCTTTTCACTTGTCCCGTATTCTCAGCCCTTGTCCGCCCCTCTTTGCCCTTGTCCCGTATTCTCAGCACCTGTCCGCCCCTCTTTGCCGTTGTCCCGTATTCTCAGCCCTTGTCAGCCCCTCTTTGCCCTTGTCCGCACCTCTTTGCCCTTGTCCTCTCCTCTTTGCAATTGTCCGCCCCTCTTTGCCCTTGTCCGCCCCTCTTTGCCCATGTCTGCCCCTCTTTGCCCTTGTCTCGTATTCTCAGCCCTTGTCCCGTATTCTCAGCCCTTGTCCGGCCCTCTTTGCCCATGTCCGGCCCTCTTTGCCCTTGTCCGGCCCTCTTTGCCCTTGTCCGCTCCTCTTTGCCTTTGTCTGCCCCTCTTTGTACTTGTCCGCCCCTCTTTGCCCTTGTCCGCCCCTCTTTGCCCTTGTCCCGTATTGTCAGCCCGTTTCCGCCCCTCTTTGACCTTGTCCGATCCTCTTAGCCCTTGTCCCGTATTGTCAGCCCGTTTCCGCCCCTCTTTGACCTTGTCTGCTCCTCTTTGCCCTTGTCCCGTATTCTCAGCACTTGTCCGCCCCTCTTTGCCCTTGTCCCGTATTCTCAGCCCTTGTCCGCCCCTCTTTGCCCTTGTCCACCCCTCTTTGCCCTTGTCCGCCCCACTTTGCCCTTGTCCACCCCGCTTTGCCCTTATCGGCCCCTCTTTGCCCTTGTCCGCCCCGCTTTGCACTTGTCCGCCCCGCTTTGCCCTTGTCCGCTCCGCTTTGCACTTGTCCGCACCTCTTTGCCCTTGTCCACCCCTCTTTGCCCTTGTCCGCCCCTCTTTGCCCTTGTCCGCCCCTCTTTGCCCTTGTCTGCACCTCTTTGCCCTTGTCCGCACTTCTTTGCCCTTGTCCACCTCTCTTTGCCCTTGTCCGCCCCTCTTTGCCCTTGTCCGCCCCTCTTTGCCCTTGTCCGCGCCTCTTTGCCCTTGTCCGCCCCTCTTTGCACTTGTCCGCCCCTCTTTGCCCTTGTCCGCCCCTCTTTGCACTTGTCCCGTATTCTCAACACTTGTCCGCCCCTCTTTGCCCTTGTCCTGCCCTCTTTGCCCTTGTCCGCCACTCTTTGCCCTTGTCCGCCCCTTTTTGCCCTTGTCCGCCCCTATTTACCCTTGTCCGCACCTCTTTGCCCTTGTCCGCCCCTCTTTGCCCTTGTCCCGTATTCTCAGCTCTTGTCCGCCCCTCTTTGCCCTTGTCCCTCCTTCTTAGCCCCTGTCCGCCCCTCTTTGCCCTTGTCCGCCCCTCTTTGCCCTTGTCCGCCCATCTTTGCCCTTGTCCGCCCGTATTTGCCATGTCCCGTATTGTCAGAACTTGTCCGCCTCTCTTTGCCCTTGTCCGCCTCTCTTTGCACTTGTCCGCCCCTCTTTGTCCTTGTCTGCCCCTCTTTGCCCTTGTCCCCTACTCTCAGCAATAGTCCGCCCCTCTTTTTCCTTGTCCGCCCCTCTTTGCCCTTGTCTGCCCCTCTTTGCCTTGGTCCGCCCCTCTTTGCCCTTGTCCGCCCCTCTTTGCCTTGTCCTGTATTCTCAGCCCTTGTCCGCCCCTCTTTGCCCTTGTCCCGTATTCTCAGCCCTTGTCCGACCCTCTTTGCCCTTGTCCCGTATTCTCAGCCCTCGTCCGGCCCTCTTTGCCCTTGTCCTCCCCTCTTTGCACTTGTCCGACCTCTTTGCCCTTGTCTGCCCCTCTTTGCCCTTGTGCGCCCCTCTTTGCCCTTGTGCGTACCTCTTTGCCCTTGTGCGTCCCTCGTTGCCCTTGTCCGCCCCTCTTTGCCCTTGTCCGCCCCTCTTTGCACTTGTCCGCCCCTCTTTGCCCATGTCCGACCCTCTTTGCCCTTGTCCGCCCCTCTTTGCCCTTGTCCACCCCTCTTTGCCCTTGTCCCGAATTTTCAGCCCTTGTCCGTACCTCTTTGCCCTTGTCCGCCCCTCTTTGCCCTTGTCCGCCCCTCTTTGCTCTTGTCCGCCCCTGTTTGCCCTTGTCCCGTATTCTCAGCCCTTGTCCGCCCCTCTTTGCCCTTGTCCGACCCTCTTTGTCCTTGTCCGCCCCTCTTTGCCCTTGTCCGCCCCTCTTTGCCCTTGTCCGCCCCTCTTTGCACTTGTCCCTTATTCTCAACACTTGTCCGCCCCTCTTTGCCCTTGTCCTGCCCTCTTTGCCCTTGTCCGCCACTCTTTGCCCTTGTCCGCCCCTTTTTGCCCTTGTCCGCCCCTCTTTACCCTTGTCCGCACCTCTTTGCCCTTGTCCGCCCCTCTTTGCCCTTCTCCCGTATTCTCAGCTCTTGTCCGCCCCTCTTTGCCCTTGTCCCCCCTTCTTAGCCCCTGTCCGCCCCTCTTTGCTCTTGTCCGCCTTTCTTTGCCCTTGTCCGCCCCTCTTTGCCCTTGTCCGCCCGTATTTGCCATGTCCCGTATTCTCAGCACTTGTCCGCCTCTCTTTGCCCTTGTCCGCCTCTCCTTGCACTTGTCCGCCCCTCTTTGTCCTTGTCTGCCCCTCTTTGCCCTTGTCCCCTACTCTCAGCAATAGTCCGCCCCTCTTTTTCCTTGTCCGCCCCTCTTTGCCCTTGTCTGCCCCTCTTTGCCCTGGTCCGCCCCTCTTTGCCCTTGTCCGCCCCTCTTTGCCTTGTCCCGTATTCTCAGCCCTTGTCCTCCCCTCTTTGCCCTTGTCCCGTATTCTCAGCCCTTGTCCGACCCTCTTTGCCCTTGACCGTATTCTCAGCCCTCGTCCGGCCCTCTTTGCCCTTGTCCTCCCCTCTTTGCACTTGTCCGACCTCTTTGCCCTTGTCTTCCCCTCTTTGCCCTTGTGCGCCCCTCTTTGCCCTTGTGCGTCCCTCTTTGCCCTTGTCCGCCCCTCTTTGCCCTTGTCCGCCCCTCTTTGCACTTGTCCGCCCCTCTTTGACCATGTCCGACCCTCTTTGCCCTTGTCCGCCCCTCTTTGCCCTTGTCCACCCCTCTTTGCCCTTGTCCCGAATTTTCAGCCCTTGTCCGTACCTCTTTGCCCTTGTCCGCCCCTCTTTGCCCTTGTCCGCCCCTCTTTGCTCTTGTCCGCCCCTGTTTGCCCTTGTCCCGTATTCTCAGCCCTTGTCCGCCCCTCTTTGCCCTTGTCCGACCCTCTTTGTCCTTGTCCGCCCCTCTTTGCCCTTGTCCGCCCCTCTTTGCGCTTGTCCGCCCCTCTTTGCCCTTGTCCGACCCTCTTTGCACTTGTCCCGTATTCTCAACACTTGTCCGCCCCTCTTTGCCCTTGTCCTGCCCTCTTTGCACTTGTCCGCCACTCTTTGCACTTGTACGCCCCTTTTTGCCCTTGTCCGCCCCTCCTTACCCTTGTCCGCACCTCTTTGCCCTTGTCCGCCCCTCTTTGCCCTTGTCCCGTATTCTCAGGTCTTGTCCGCCCCTCTTTGCCCTTGTCCCCCCTTCTTAGCCCCTGTCCGCACCTCTTTGCCCTTGTCCGCCCCTCTTTGCCCTTGTCCGCCCCTCTTTGCCCTTGTCCGCCCCTCTTTGCCCTTGTCCGCCCGTATTTGCCATGTCCCGTATTCTCAGCACTTGTCCGCTCCTCTTTGCCCTTGTCCGCCTCTCTTTGCACTTGTCCGCCCCTCTTTGTCCTTGTCTGCCCCTATTTGCCCTTGTCCCCTACTCTCAGCTATAGTCCGCCCCTCTTTTTCCTTGTCCGCCCCTCTTTGCCCTTGTCTGCCCCTCTTTGCCCTGGTCCGCCCCTCTTTGCCCTTGTCCGCCCCTCTTTGCCTTGTCCCATATCCTCCGCTCTTGTCCGCCCCTCTTTGCCCTTGTCCGCCCCTCTTTGCCCTTGTCCGCCCCTCTTTGCCCTTGTGCGCCCCGCTTTGCTTTTGTCCGCACCTCTTTGCCTTTTTCCGCCCCTCTTTGCCCTTGTCCGCCCCTCTTTGCACTTGTCCCGTATTCTTAGCACTTGGCAGACCCTCTTTGCCCTTGTCCGCCCCTCTTTGCCCTTGTCCGCCCCTCTTTGCACTTGTCCGCCCCTCTTTGCACTTGTCCCGTATTCTCAGCACTTTTCTGCCCCTCTTTGCCCTTGTCCACCCCTCTTGGCCCTTGTCTGCCCCTCTTTGCCCTTGTCCGCTCCTCTTTGCCCTTGTCCTGTATTCTCAGCCCTTTTCCGCCCCTCTTTGTACTTTTCTGCCCCTCTTTGCCCTTGTCCGCCCCTCTTTGCCCTTGTCCGCACCTCTTTGCCCTTGTTCGCCCCTCTTTTCACTTGTCCCGTATTCTCAGCCCTTGTCCGCCCCTCTTTGCCCTTGTCCCGTGTTCTCAGCACCTGTCCGCCCCTCTTTGCCGTTGTCCCGTATTCTCAGCCCTTGTCAGCCCCTCTTTGCCCTTGTCCGCACCTCTTTGCCCTTGTCCTCTCCTCTTTGCAATTGTCCGCCCCTCTTTGCCCTTGTCCGCCCCTCTTTGCCCATGTCCGCCCCTCTTTGCCCTTGTCCCGTATTCTCAGCCCTTGTCCCGTATTCTCAGCCCTTGTCCGGCCCTCTTTGCCCATGTCCGGCCCTCTTTGCCCTTGTCCGGCCCTCTTTGCCCTTGTCCGCTCCTCTTTGCCTTTGTCTGCCCCTCTTTGTACTTGTCCGCCCCTCTTTGCCCTTGTCCGCCCCTCTTTGCCCTTGTCCGCCCCTCTTTGCCCTTGTCCGCCCCTCTTTGCCCTTGTCCCGTATTGTCAGCCCGTTTCCGCCCCTCTTTGACCTTGTCCGATCCTCTTAGCCCTTGTCCCGTATTGTCTGCCCGTTTCCGCCCCTCTTTGACCTTGTCTGCTCCTCTTTGCCCTTGTCCCGTATTCTCAGCACTTGTCCGCCCCTCTTTGCCCTTGTCCCGTATTCTCAGCCCTTGTCCGCCCCTCTTTGCCCTTGTCCGCCCCTCTTTGCCCTTGTCCGCCCCACTTTGCCCTTGTCCACCCCGCTTTGCCCTTATCCGCCCCTCTTTGCCCTTGTCCGCCCCGCTTTGCACTTGTCCGCCCCGCTTTGCCCTTGTCCGCTCCGCTTTGCACTTGTCCGCACCTCTTTGCCCTTGTCCACCCCTCTTTGCCCTTGTCCGCCCCTCTTTGCCCTTGTCCGCCCCTCTTTGCCCTTGTCTGCACCTCTTTGCCCTTGTCCGCACTTCTTTGCCCTTGTCCACCTCTCTTTGCCCTTGTCCGCCCCTCTTTGCCCTTGTCCGCCCCTCTTTGCCCTTGTCCGCGCCTCTTTGCCCTTGTCCGCCCCTCTTTGCACTTGTCCGCCCCTCTTTGCCCTTCTCCCGTTTTCTCAGCACTTGTCCGCCCGTCTTTGCCCTTGTCCGCCCCTCTTTGCACTTGTCCGCCCCTCTTTGCCCTTGTCCGCCCCTCTTTGCCCATGTGCCGTATTGTCAGCCCGTTTCCGCCCCTCTTTGACCTTGTCCGCTCCTCTTAGCCCTTGTCCCGTGTTGTCAGCCCGTTTCCGCCCCTCTTTGACCTTGTCCGCTCCTCTTTGCCCTTGTCCCGTATTCTCAGCCCTTGTCCGCCCCTCTTTGCCTTGTCCCGTATTCTCAGCCCGTGTCCCCTCTTATCAGCCCATGTCCCCTATTCTCAGCCCGTGTCCCGTATTCTCAGCCCGTGTCCCATATTCTCAGCCCTTGTCCGCCCCTCTTTGCCTTTGTCCGCACCTCTTTGCCCTTGTCCGCCCCTCTTTGCCCTTGTCCGCCCATCTTTGCTCTTGTCCGCCCCTCTTTGCCCTTGTCCCGTATTCTCAGCCCTTGTCCCGTATTCTCAGCCCTTGTCCGCCCCTCTTTGCCCTTTTCCCGTATTCTCAGCACTTTTCCGCCCCTCTTTGCCCTTGTCCACCCCTCTTTGCCATTGTCCGCCCCTCTTTGCCCTTGTCCGCCCCCTTTCCCCTTGTCCCGTATTCTCAGCACTTTTCCGAACCTCTTTGCCCTTGTCCCGTATTCTCAGCCCTTGTCAGCCCCTCTTTGCCCTTGTCCGCCCCGCTTTGCCCTTGTCCTCTTCTCTTTGCACTTGTCCGCACCTCTTTGCCCTTGTCCGCCCCTCTTTGCCTATGTCCACCCCTCTTTGCCCTTGTCCCATATTCTCAGCCCTTGTCCGCCCATCTTTGCCCTTGTTCTGTATTCTCAGCCCTTGTCCGCCCCTCTTTGCACTTGTCCGCCCCTCTTTGCCCTTGTCCCATATTCTCAGCCTTTGTCCGCCCCTCTTTGCCTATGTCCGCCCCTCTTTGCCCTTGTCCCGTATTCTCAGCCCTTGTCCGGCCCTCTTTGCCCTTGTCCGCCCCTCTTTGCCCTTGTCCGCCCCTCTTTGCCCTTGTCCGCCCCTCTTTGCCCTCGTCCGCCCCTCTTTGCCCTCGTCCGCCCCTCTTTGCCATCGTCCGCCCCTCTTTGCCCTTGTCCACCCCTCTTTGCCCTTGTCTGCACCTCTTTGCCTTTGTCCCGTATTCTCAGCCTTTGTCCGCCCCTCTTTGCCTTTGTCCCGTATTCTCAGCACTTGTCCCGTATTCTCAGCCTATGTCCGCCCCTCTTTGCCCTTGTCCCGTATTCTCAGACCGTGTCCGCCCCTCTTTGTCCTTGTCCTGTATTCTCAGCCCTTTTCCGCCCCTCTTTGCACTTGTCCCGTATTCTCAGCCCTTGTCCGCCCCTCTTTGCCCTTGTCCGCCCCTCTTTTCCATTGTCCGACGCTCATTGCCCTTGTCCGCCCGTCTTTGGCCTTGTCCGCCCCTCTTTGCCCTTGTCCAGCCCTCTTTGCCGTTGTCCGCCCCTCTTTGCCGATGTCCGCCCCTCTTTGCCCTTGTCCGCCACTCTTTGCCCTTGTCTGCCCCTCTTTGTCCTTGTCCTGTATTCTCAGCCCTTGTCCGCCCCTCTTTGCCCTTGTCCGCCCCTCTTTGCCCTTGTCCGCCCCCTTTGCCCTTGTCCCGTATTCTCAGCCCTTTTTCCGCCCCTCTTTGCCCTTTTCTGCCCCTCTTTGCCCTTGTCCGCCCCTCTTTGCCCTTGTCCGACCCTCTTTGCCCTTGTCCGCCCCTCTTTGCCCTTGTCCGCCCCTCTTTCCCTTGTCCCGAATTCTCAACCCTTGTCCCGTATTCTCAGCCCTTGTCCGACCTTCTTTGCCCTTGTCCCGTATTCTCAGCCCTTGTCAGCCCCTCTTTGCTCTTGTCCGCCCCTCTTTGCCCTTGTCCGCCCCTCTTTGCCCTTGTCCGCCCCTCTTTGCCCATGTCCGCCCCTCTTTGCACTTGTCCCATATTCTCAGCCCTTGTCCGCCCCTCTTTGCCCTTGTCCCGAATTTTCAGCCCTTGTCCGCCCCTCTTTGCCCTTGTCCGCCCCTCTTTGCCCTTGTCCGCCCCTCTTTGCCCTCGTCCGCTCCTCTTTGCCCTTGTCCGCCACTCTTTGCCCTTGTCCGCCCCTCTTTGCCCTTGTCCACCCCTCTTTGCCCTTGTCCCGAATTTTCAGCCCTTGTCCAACCCTCTTTGCCCTTGTCCGACCCTCTTTCCCCTTGTCCGCCCCTCTTTGCCCTTGTCCGCCCCTCTTTGCCCTTGTCCGCCCCTCTTTCCCCTTGTCTGCCCCTCTTTTCCTTTGTCCCGTATTCTCAGCCTTTGTCCACCCCTCTTTGCCTTTGTCCCGTATTCTCAGCCCTTGTCCCGTATTCTCAGCCCTTATCCGGCCCTCTTTGCCCTTGTCCAGCCCTCTTTGCCCTTGTCCGGCCCTCTTTGCACTTGTCCGGCCCTCTTTGCCCTTGTCTGCCCCTCTTTGCCCTTGTGCGCCCCTCTTTGCCCTTGTGCGCCCCTCTTTGCCCTTGTGCGTTCCTCTTTGCACTTGTCCGCCCCTCTTTGCCCATGTCCGCCCCTCTTTGCCCATGTATGCCCCTCTTTGCCCTTGTCCTCCCCTCTTTGCCCTTGTCAACCCCTCTTTGCCCTTGTCCCGAATTTTCAGCACTTGTCCGCCCCTCTTTGCCCTTGTCCGCCCCTCTTTGCCATTGTCCGTCCCTCTTTGCCCTTGTCTGCCCCTCTTTGCCCTTGTCCGCCCCTCCTTGCCCTTGTCCGCCCCTCTTTGCCCTTGTCCCGTATTCTCATCACTTGTCCGCCCCTCTTTGCCCTTGTCCGCCCCTCTTTGCCATTGTCCGCCACTCTTTGCCCTTGTCCGCCCTTCTTTTCCATTGTCCGCCCCTCTTTGCCCTTGTGCGCCCTTCTTTGCCCTTGTCCCTTATTCTCAGCCCTTGTCCGCCCCTCTTTGCCCTTGTCTGCCCCTCTTTGCCCTTGTCCCGTATTCTCAGCCCTTGTCCGCCCGTCTTTGCCCTTGTCCGCCCCTCTTTACCCTTGTCCGCCCCTCTTTGCCCTTGTCCGCCCCTCTTTGCACTTGTCCGCACCTCTTTGCTCTTGTCCCGTATTCTCAGACACTTTCCGCCCCTCTTTGTACTTGTCCGCACCTCTTTGCACTTGTCTGCCCCTCTTTGCCCATGTCCGCCCCTCTTTGCCCCTGTCCGCCCCTCTTTGCCCTTGTCCACCCTTCTTTTCCCTTGTCCGCCCCTCTTTGCCCTTGTTCGCCCCTCTTTGCCCTTCTCCGCCACTCTTTGCCCTTGTCTGCCCCTCTTTGCCCTTGTCCGCCCCTCTTTGCACTTGTCCCATATTCTCAGCACTTGTCCGCCCCTCTATGCCCTTGTCCGCCCCTCTTTGCCCTTGTCTGCCCCTCTTTGCCCTTGTCCGCCCCTCCTTGCCTTGTCTGCCCCTCTTTGCCCTTGTACCGTATTCTCAACACTTGTCCGCCCCTCTTTGCCCTTGTCCCCCCCTCTTTGCCATTGTCCGCCACTCTTTGCCCTTGTCCCCCCTTCTTTTCCCTTCTCCGCCCCTCTTTGCCCTTGTGCGCCCCTCTTTGCCCTTGTCCCTTATTCTCAGCCCTTGTCCGCCCCTCTTTGCCCTTGTCTGCCCCTCTTTGCCCTTGTCCCGTATACTCAGCCCTTGTCCGCCCCTCTTTGCCCTTGTCCGCCCCTCTTTACCCTTGTCCGCCCCTCTTTGCCCTTGTCCGCCCCTCTTTGCACTTGTCCGCACCTCTTTGCTCTTGTCTGCCCCTCTTTGCCCATGTCCACCCCTCTTTGCCCCTGTCCGCCCCTCTTTGCCCTTGTCCGCCCCTCTTTGCCCTTGTCCGCCCCTCTTTGCCCTTGTCCCGTATTCTCAGCACTTGTCCGCCCCTCTTTGCCCTTGTCCCGTATTCTCAGCAGTTGTCCGCCCCTCTTTGGCCTTGTCCGCCCCTCATGGGCCTCGTCCGCCCCTCTTTGCCCGTGTCCACTCGTCTTTGACCGTGTCCGCCCCTCTTTGCCCATGTCCCCCCCTATTTCCCCTGTCCGCCCCTATTTGCGCTTGTCCGCCCCTCTTTGCCCATGTCCGCAACTCTTTGTCCTTGTCCGCCCCTCTTTGCCCTTGTCCGCCCCTCTTTGCCTTTGTGCGCCCCTCTTTGCACTTGTCCGCCCCTCTTTGCCCTTGTCCCGTATTCTCAGCCCTTGTCAGCCCCTCTTTGCCCTTGTCCGCCCCGCTTTGCCCTTGTCCTCTTCTCTTTGCACTTGTCCGCACCTCTTTGCCCTTGTCCGCCCCTCTTTGCCTATGTCCACCCCTCTTTGCCCTTGTCCCATATTCTCAGCCCTTGTCCGCCCATCTTTGCCCTTGTTCTGTATTCTCAGCCCTTGTCCGCCCCTCTTTGCACTTGTCCGCCCCTCTTTGCCCTTGTCCCATATTCTCAGCCTTTGTCCGCCCCTCTTTGCCTATGTCCGCCCCTCTTTGCCCTTGTCCCGTTTTCTCAGCCCTTGTCCGGCCCTCTTTGCCCTTGTCCGCCCCTCTTTGCCCTTGTCCGCCCCTCTTTGCCCTTGTCCGCCCCTCTTTGCCCTCGTCCGCCCCTCTTTGCCCTCGTCCGCCCCTCTTTGCCATCGTCCGCCCCTCTTTGCCCTTGTCCACCCCTCTTTGCCCTTGTCCCGAATTTTCAGCCCTTGTCCGACCCTCTTTGCCCTTGTCCACCCCTCTTTGCCCTTGTCCGCCCCTCTTTGCCCTTGTCTGCACCTCTTTGCCTTTGTCCCGTATTCTCAGCCTTTGTCCGCCCCTCTTTGCCTTTGTCCCGTATTCTCAGCACTTGTCCCGTATTCTCAGCCTATGTCCGCCCCTCTTTGCCCTTGTCCCGTATTCTCAGACCGTGTCCGCCCCTCTTTGTCCTTGTCCTGTATTCTCAGCCCTTTTCCGCCCCTCTTTGCACTTGTCCCGTATTCTCAGCCCTTGTCCGCCCCTCTTTGCCCTTGTCCGCCCCTCTTTTCCATTGTCCGACGCTCATTGCCCTTGTCCGCCCGTCTTTGGCCTTGTCCGCCCCTCTTTGCCCTTGTCCAGCCCTCTTTGCCGTTGTCCGCCCCTCTTTGCCGATGTCCGCCCCTCTTTGCCCTTGTCCGCCACTCTTTGCCCTTGTCTGCCCCTCTTTGTCCTTGTCCTGTATTCTCAGCCCTTGTCCGCCCCTCTTTGCCCTTGTCCGCCCCTCTTTGCCCTTGTCCGCCCCCTTTGCCCTTGTCCCGTATTCTCAGCCCTTTTTCCGCCCCTCTTTGCCCTTTTCTGCCCCTCTTTGCCCTTGTCCGCCCCTCTTTGCCCTTGTCCGACCCTCTTTGCCCTTGTCCGCCCCTCTTTGCCCTTGTCCGCCCCTCTTTCCCTTGTCCCGAATTCTCAACCCTTGTCCCGTATTCTCAGCCCTTGTCCGACCTTCTTTGCCCTTGTCCCGTATTCCCAGCCCTTGTCAGCCCCTCTTTGCTCTTGTCCGCCCCTCTTTGCCCTTGTCCGCCCCTCTTTGCCCTTGTCCGCCCCTCTTTGCCCATGTCCGCCCCTCTTTGCACTTGTCCCATATTCTCAGCCCTTGTCCGCCCCTCTTTGCCCTTGTCCCGAATTTTCAGCCCTTGTCCGCCCCTCTTTGCCCTTGTCCGCCCCTCTTTGCCCTTGTCCGCCCCTCTTTGCCCTCGTCCGCTCCTCTTTGCCCTTGTCCGCCCCTCTTTGCCCTTGTCCGCCCCTCTTTCCCCTTGTCTGCCCCTCTTTTCCTTTGTCCCGTATTCTCAGCCTTTGTCCACCCCTCTTTGCCTTTGTCCCGTATTCTCAGCCCTTGTCCCGTATTCTCAGCCCTTATCCGGCCCTCTTTGCCCTTGTCCAGCCCTCTTTGCCCTTGTCCGGCCCTCTTTGCACTTGTCCGGCCCTCTTTGCCCTTGTCTGCCCCTCTTTGCCCTTGTGCGCCCCTCTTTGCCCTTGTGCGCCCCTCTTTGCCCTTGTGCGTTCCTCTTTGCACTTGTCCGCCCCTCTTTGCCCATGTCCGCCCCTCTTTGCCCATGTATGCCCCTCTTTGCCCTTGTCCTCCCCTCTTTGCCCTTGTCAACCCCTCTTTGCCCTTGTCCCGAATTTTCAGCACTTGTCCGCCCCTCTTTGCCCTTGTCCGCCCCTCTTTGCCATTGTCCGTCCCTCTTTGCCCTTGTCTGCCCCTCTTTGCCCTTGTCCGCCCCTCCTTGCCCTTGTCCGCCCCTCTTTGCCCTTGTCCCGTATTCTCATCACTTGTCCGCCCCTCTTTGCCCTTGTCCGCCCCTCTTTGCCATTGTCCGCCACTCTTTGCCCTTGTCCGCCCTTCTTTTCCATTGTCCGCCCCTCTTTGCCCTTGTGCGCCCTTCTTTGCCCTTGTCCCTTATTCTCAGCCCTTGTCCGCCCCTCTTTGCCCTTGTCTGCCCCTCTTTGCCCTTGTCCCGTATTCTCAGCCCTTGTCCGCCCCTCTTTGCCCTTGTCCGCCCCTCTTTACCCTTGTCCGCCCCTCTTTGCCCTTGTCCGCCCCTCTTTGCACTTGTCCGCACCTCTTTGCTCTTGTCCTGTATTCTCAGACACTTTCCGCCCCTCTTTGTACTTGTCCGCACCTCTTTGCACTTGTCTGCCCCTCTTTGCCCATGTCCGCCCCTCTTTGCCCCTGTCCGCCCCTCTTTGCCCTTGTCCACCCTTCTTTTCCCTTGTCCGCCCCTCTTTGCCCTTGTTCGCCCCTCTTTGCCCTTCTCCGCCACTCTTTGCCCTTGTCCGCCCCTCTTTGCCCTTGTCCGCCCCTCTTTGCACTTGTCCCATATTCTCAGCACTTGTCCGCCCCTCTATGCCCTTGTCCGCCCCTCTTTGCCCTTGTCTGCCCCTCTTTGCCCTTGTCCGCCCCTCCTTGCCTTGTCTGCCCCTCTTTGCCCTTGTACCGTATTCTCAACACTTGTCCGCCCCTCTTTGCCCTTGTCCCCCCCTCTTTGCCATTGTCCGCCACTCTTTGCCCTTGTCCCCCCTTCTTTTCCCTTCTCCGCCCCTCTTTGCCCTTGTGCGCCCCTCTTTGCCCTTGTCCCTTATTCTCAGCCCTTGTCCGCCCCTCTTTGCCCTTGTCTGCCCCTCTTTGCCCTTGTCCCGTATACTCAGCCCTTGTCCGCCCCTCTTTGCCCTTGTCCGCCCCTCTTTACCCTTGTCCGCCCCTCTTTGCCCTTGTCCGCCCCTCTTTGCACTTGTCCGCACCTCTTTGCTCTTGTCTGCCCCTCTTTGCCCATGTCCGCCCCTCTTTGCCCCTGTCCGCCCCTCTTTGCCCTTGTCCACCCTTCTTTGCCCTTTTCCGCCCCTCTTTGCTCTTGTTCGCCCCTCTTTGCCCTTGTCCGCCCCTCTTTGCCCTTGTCCGCCCCTCTTTGCCCTTGTCCGCCCCTCTTTGCCCTTGTCCGCCCCTCTTTGCCCTTGTCCCGTATTCTCAGCACTTGTCCGCCCCTCTTTGCCCTTGTCCCGTATTCTCAGCAGTTGTCCGCCCCTCTTTGGCCTTGTCCGCCCCTCATTGGCCTCGTCCGCCCCTCTTTGCCCGTGTCCACTCGTCTTTGACCGTGTCCGCCCCTCTTTGCCCATGTCCCCCCCTATTTCCCCTGTCCGCCCCTATTTGCGCTTGTCCGCCCCTCTTTGCCCATGTCCGCAACTCTTTGTCCTTGTCCGCCCCTCTTTGCCCTTGTCCGCCCCTCTTTGCCTTTGTGCGCCCCTCTTTGCACTTGTCCGCCCCTCTTTGCCCTTGTCCCGTATTCTCAGCATTTGTCCGCCCCTCTTTGCCCTTGTCCGCCCCTCTTTGCCCTTGTCCGCCCCTCTTTGCCCTTGTCCCGTATTCTCATCCCTTCTCCGCCCCTCTTTGTGCTTGTCCCATATTCTCAGCACTTGTCCGCCCCTCTTTGCCCTTGTCCGCCCCTCTTTGCCCTTGTCTGCCCCTCTTTGCCCTTGTCCGCCCCTCTTTGCACTTGTCCGCCCCTCTTTGCCCTTGTCCGCCCCTCTTTGCCCTTGTCGCCCCTCTTTGCCCTTGTCCACCCCTCTTTGCCCTTGTCCGCCCCTCTTTGCCCTTGTCCCGTATTTTCAGCCCTTGTCCGCCCCTCTTTGCCCTTCTCCCATATTGTCAGCACTTGTCCGCCCCTCTTTGGCCTCGTCCGCCCCTCTTTGCCCTCGTCCGCCCCTCTTTGCCCTCGTCCGCCACTCTTTGCCCTCGTCCGACCCTCCCAGACCTCGGCCGCCCCTCTCAGCCCTCGTCAGCCCCTCTCATCCCTCGTTCGCCCCTCTCAGCCCTCGTTCGCCCCTCTCAGCCCTTCTCCGCCCCTCTCAGCCCTCGTCCCGCATTCTCAGCCCTCGTCCGCACCTCTCAGCCCTCGTCCCGCATTCTCAGCCCTCGTCCGCCCCTCTCAGCCCTTGTCCCGCATTATCAGCCCTCGTCCGCCCCTCTCAGACCACGTCCCGCATTCTCAGTACTCGTCCGCCCCTCTCAGCCCTCGTCCCGCATTCTCATCCCTCGTCCGCCCCTCTCAGCCCTCGTCCCACATTCTCAGCCCTCGTCCGCCCCTCTCAGCCCTCGTCCCGCATTCTCAGCCCTCGTCCGCCCCTCTCAGCCCTCTTCCAGCATTCTCAGCCCTCGTCCGCACCTCTCTGTCCTCGTCCCGCATTCTCAGCCCTCGTCCGCCCCTCTCAGCTCTCATCCCGCATTCTCTGCCGTCGTTCGCCACTCTCAGCCATCATACAAAATTCTCAGCCATCGTCCGACCCTCTCAGCCCTTGTCCCATATTCTAAGCCCTTGTCACAAATTCTCAGCCCTTGACCGCCCCTCTCAGCCCTTGTCCCGAATTCTCAGCCGTTGTCCGCCCCTCTCAGCCCTTGTCCGCAACTCTCAGCCCTTGTCCCGCATTCTCTGCCCTTGTCCGCCACTCTCAGGCCTTGTCCCGCATTCTCAGCCCTTGTCCGCCCCTCTCAGCCCTTGTCCGCAACTCTCAGCCCTTGTCCCGCATTCTCAGCACTTGTCCGCCCCTCTCAGCCCTTGTCCCGCATTCTCAGCCCTTGTCCGCACCTCTCAGCCCTTGTCCTGCATTGTCAGCCCATGTCCGCCCCTCTCAGCCCTTTTCCCGCATTCTCAGCACTTGTCCGCCCCTCTTAGCCCTTGTCCCGCATTCTCAGCACTTGTCTGCCCCTCTCAGGCTTTGTACCGTATTCTCAGACCTTGTCCCGTATTCTCAGCGCTTGTCCGCCCCTCTTTGCCCTTGTCCGCCCCTCTTTGCCCTTGTCCGCCCCTCTTTGCCCGTGTCCGCCCCTCTTTGCCCTTGTCCGCCCCTCTTTGCCCTTGTCCGCCCCTCTTTGCCCGTGTCCGCCCCTCTTTGCCTTTGTCCCGTATTCTCATCCCTTCTCCGCCCCTCTTTGCCCTTGTCCCATATTCTCAGCCCTTGTCCGCCCCTCTTTGCCCTTGTCCGCCCCTCTTTGCCCTTGTCCCGTATTATCAGCCCTTGTCCGGCCCTCTTTGCCCTTGTCCGCCCCTCTTTGCCCTTGTCCGCCCCTCTTTGCCTTGTCCGCCCCTCTTTGCCCTCGTCCGCCCCTCTTTGCCCTCGTCCGCCCCTCTTTGCCCTTGTCCGCCACTCTTTGCCCTTGTCCGCCCCTCTTTGCCCTTGTCCACCCCTCTTTGCCCTTGTCCCGAATTTTCAGCCCTTGTCCGACCCTCTTTGCCCTTGTCCACCCCTCTTTGCCCTTGTCCTCCCCTCTTTGCCCTTGTCCGCCCCTCTTTGCCCTTGTCTGCCCCTCTTTGCCTTTGTCCCGTATTCTCAGCACTTGTCCCGTATTCTCAGCCTATGTCCGCCCCTCTTTGCCCTTGTCCCGTATTCGCAGACCTTGTCCGCCCCTCTTTGTCCTTGTCCTGTATTCTCAGCCCTTGTCCGCCCCTCTTTGCCCTTGTCCACCCCTCTTTGCACTTGTCCGCCCCTCTTTGCTCTTGTCCGCCCCTCTTTGCCCTTGTCCGCCCCTCTTTGCACTTGTCCCGTATTCTCAGCCCTTGTCCGCCCCTCTTTGCCCTTGTCCGCCCCTCTTTTCCATTGTCCGACGCTCATTGCCCTTGTCCGCCCGTCTTTGGCCTTGTCCGCCCCTCTTTGCCCTTGTCCGGCCCTCTTTGCCGTTGTCCGCCCCTCTTTGCCGATGTCCGCCCCTCTTTGCCCTTGTCCGCCACTCTTTGCCCTTGTCTGCCCCTCTTTGTCCTTGTCCTGTATTCTCAGCCCTTGTCCGCCCCTCTTTGCCCTTGTCCACCCCTCTTTGCCCTTGTCCGCCCCCTTTGCCCTTGTCCCGTATTCTCAGCACTTTTTCCACCCCTCTTTGCCCTTTTCTGCCCCTCTTTGCCCTTGTCCGCCCCTCTTTGCCCTTGTCCGCCCCTCTTTGCCCTTGTCTGCCCCTCTTTTCCTTTGTCCCGTATTCTCAGACTTTGTCCACCCATCTTTGCCTTTGTCCCGTATTCTCAGCCCTTGTCCCGTATTCTCAGCCCTTATCCGGCCCTCTTTGCCCTTGTCCAGCCCTCTTTGCCCTTGTCCGGCCCTCTTTGCACTTGTCCGGCCCTCTTTGCCCTTGTCTGCCCCTCTTTGCCCTTGTGCGCCCCTCTTTGCACTTGTCCGACCCTCTTTGCCCATGTCCGCCCCTCTTTGCCCATGTCCGCCCCTCTTTGCCCTTGTCCGCCCCTCTTTGCCCTTGTCAACCCCTCTTTGCCCTTGTCCCGAATTTTCAGCCCTTGTCCGCCCCTCTTTGCCCTTGTCCGCCCCTCTTTGCCATTGTCCGTCCCTCTTTGCCCTTGTCCGCCCCTCTATGCCCTTGTCCGCCCCTCTTTGCCCTTGTCCCGTATTCTCAACACTTGTCCGCCCCTCTTTGCCCTTGTCCGCCCCTCTTTGCCATTGTCCGCCACTCTTTGCCCTTGTCCGCCCTTCTTTTCCCTTGTCCGCCCCTCTTTGCCCTTGTGCGCCCCTCTTTGCCCTTGTCCCTTATTCTCAGCCCTTGTCCGCCCCTCTTTGCCCTTCTCTGCCCCTCTTTGCCCTTGTCCCGTATTCTCAGCCCTTGTCCGCCCCTCTTTGCCCTTGTCCGCCCCTCTTTACCCTTGTCCGCCCCTCTTTGCACTTGTCCGCACCTCTTTGCTCTTGTCCCGTATTCTCAGACACTTTCCGACCCTCTTTGTACTTGTCCGCACCTCTTTGCACTTGTCTGCCCCTCTTTGCCCATGTCCGCCCCTCTTTGCCACTGTCCGCCCCTCTTTGCCCTTGTCCACCCTTCTTTGCCCTTGTCCGACCCTCTTTGCCCTTGTTCGCCCCTCTTTGCCCTTGTCCGCCCCTCTTTGCCCTTGTCCGCCCCTCTTTGCCCTTGTCCCGTATTTTCAGCCCTTGTCCGCCCCTCTTTGCCCTTTTCCCATATTGTCAGCACTTGTCCGCCCCTCTTTGGCCTCGTCCGCCCCTCTTTGCACTTGTCCGCCCCTCTTTGCCCTCGTCCGCCACTCTTTTCCCTTGTCCGCCCCTCCCAGACCTCGGCCGCCCCTCTCAGCCCTCGTCAGCCCCTCTCATCCCTCGTTCGCCCCTCTCAGCCCTCGTTCGCCCCTCTCAGCCCTCGTTCGCCCCTCTCAGCCCTTCTCCGCCCATCTCAGCCCTCGTCCCGCATTCTCAGCACTCGTCCGCACCTCTCAGCCCTCGTCCCGCATTCTCAGCCCTCGTCCGCCCCTCTCAGCCCTTGTCCCGCATTCTCAGCCCTCGTCCGCCCCTCTCAGACCTCGTCCCGCATTCTCAGTACTCGTCCGCCCCTCTCAGCCCTCGTCCCGCATTCTCATCCCTCGTCCGCCCCTCTCAGCCCTCGTCCCACATTCTCAGCCCTCGTCCGCCCCTCTCAGCCCTCGTCCCGCATTCTCAGCCCTCGTCCGCCCCTCTCAGCCCTCTTCCAGCATTCTCAGCCCTCGTCCGCCCCTCTCTGTCCTCGTCCCGCATTCTCAGCCCTCGTCCGCCCCTCTCAGCTCTCATCCCGCATTCTCAGCCGTCGTTCGCCACTCTCAGCCCTCATACAAAATTCTCAGCCATCGTCCGACCCTCTCAGCCCTTGTCCCATATTCTCAGCCCTTGTCAAAAATTCTCAGCCCTTGACCGCCCCTCTCAGCCCTTGTCCCGAATTCTCAGCCGTTGTCCACCCCTCTCAGCCCTTGTCCGCAACTCTCAGCCCTTGTCCCGCATTCTCTGCCCTTGTCCGCCACTCTCAGGCCTTGTCCCGCATTCTCAGCCCTTGTCCGCCCCTCTCAGCCCTTGTCCCGCATTCTCAGCCCTTGTCCGCACCTCTCAGCCCTTGTCCTGCATTGTCAGCCCATGTCCGCCCCTCTTAGCCCTTGTCCCGCATTCTCAGAACTTGTCTGCCCCTCTCAGCCTTTGTACCGTATTCTCAGAACTTGTCCCGTATTCTCAGCACTTGTCCGCCCCTCTATTGCCCTTGTCCGCCCCTCTTTGCCCTTGTCCGCCCCTCTTTGCCCGTGTCCGCCCCTCTTTGCCCTTGTCCGCCCCTCTTTGCACTTGTCCGCCCCTCCTTGCACTTGTCCGCCCCTCTTTTCCCTTGTCCCATATTATCAGCACTTGTCCGCCCCTCTTTGCCCTTGTCCGCCCGTCTTTGCCCTTGTCCGCCCCTCTTTGCCTTTGTCCCGTATTCTCATCACTTCTCCGCCCCTCTTTGTCCTTGTCCCATATTCTCAGCCCTTGTCCGCACCTCTTTGCCCTTGTCCACCCCTCTTTGCCCTTGTCAGCCCCTCTTTGCCCTTGTCCCGTATTCTCAGCCCTTGTCTGCACCTCTTTGCCCTTGTCCGCCCCTCTTTGCACTTGTCCGCCCCTCTTTGCCCTTTTCCGCCCCTTTTTGCCCTTGTCCGCCCCTCTTTGCCCTTGTCCGCCCCTCTTTGCCATTGTCCCGTATTCTAAGCCCTTGTCCCGTATTCTCAGCCCTTGTCCGCCCCTCTTTGCCCTTCTCCGCCCCTCTTTGCCCTTGTCCCGTATTATCAGCCCTTGTCCGCCCCTCTTTGAGCTTGTCCGCCTTTCTTTGCTCTTGCCGCCCCTCTTTGCCTTTGTCCGCCCCTCTTTGCCTTTGTCCGCCCCTCTTTGCCCTTGTCCGCCCCTCTTTGCCCTTGTCCCGTATTCTCAGCACTTGTCCGCCCCTCTTTGCACTTGTCGGCCCCTCTTTGCCCTTGTCCACCCCTCTTTGCCCTTGTCCGCCCCTCTTTGCCCTTGTCCCCCCCTCTTTGCCATTGTCCAACCCTCTTTGCCCTTGTCCCCTATTCTCAGCCCCTGTCCGCCCCTCATTGCCCTTGTCCCCTATTCTCAGTCCTTGTCCTCCCCTCTTTGCCCTTGTCCGCCCCTCTTTGCCCTTGTCCGCCTCTCTTTGCCCTTGTCCGCCCCTCTTTGCCCTTGTCCGCCCCTTTTTGCCCTTGTCCAGTATTCTCAGCCCTTGTGCGCCCCTCTTTGCCCTTGTCCGCCCCTCTTTGCCCTTGTCCGCCCCTCTTTGCCCTTTTCCGCCCCTCTTTGCCCTTGTCCACCCCTCTTTGCCCTTGTCCGCCCCTCTTTGCCCTTGTCCGCCCCTCTTTGCCCTTGTCCGCCCCTCTTTGCCCTTGTCCGCCCCTCTTTGCCCTTGTCCGCCCCTCTTTGCTCTTGTCCCCTATTCTCAGCCCTTGTCCGCCACTCATTGCACTTGTCCCCTATTATCAGTCCTTGTCCGCACCTCTTTGCCCTTGTCCGCCCCTCTTTGCACTTGTCCGCCTCTCTTTGCCCTTGTCCGCCCCTCTTTGCCCTTTGTCCGCCCCTCTTTGCCCTTGTCCCGTGTTCTCAGACCGTGTCCCGTGTTCTCAGACCGTGTCCCGTATTCTCAGCCCGTGTCCCGTATTCTCAGCCCGTGTCCCCTATTATCAGCCCACGTCCCCTATTCTCAGCCCGTGTCTCGTATTCTCAGCCCGTGTCCCGTATTCTCAGCCCTTTTCCGCCCCTCTTTGCACTTTTCTGCCCCTCTTTGCCCTTGTTCGCCCCTCTTTGCCCTTGTCCGCCCCTCTTTGCCCTCGTCCCGTATTCTCAGCCCTTGTCCCGTATTCTCAGCCCTTGTCCGCACCTCTTTGCCCTTGTCCCGTATTCTCAGCCCTTGTCCGAACCTTTTTGCCCTTGTCCGCCCCTCTTTGCCCTTGTCCTCCCCTCTTTGCACTTGTCCGACCTCTTTGCCCATGTCCGCCCCTCTTTGCCCATGTCCGCCTCTCTTTGCCCTTGTCCCATATTCTCAGCCCTTGTCCGCCCTTCTTTGCCCTTGTCCCGTATTCTCTGCCCTTGTCCGCCCCTCTTTGCCCTTGTCTGCCCCTCTTTGCCCTTGTCCGCCCCTCTTTGCCCTTGTCCGCCCCTCTTTGCCTTGTCCGCCCCTCTTTGCCCTTGTCCGCCCCTCTTTGCCATTGTCCGCCCCTCTTTGCCCTTGTGCGCCCCTCTTTGCACTTGTCCGCCCCTCTTTGCCTTGTCCGCCCCTCTTTGCCCTTGTCCGCCCCTCTTTGCCATTGTCCGCCCCTCTTTGCCCTTGTCCGCCCCTCTTTGCACTTGTCCGTCCCTCTTTGCACTTGTCCGCCCCTCTTTGCCCTTGTCCGCCCCTCTTTGCACTTGTCCGTCCCTCTTTGCCTTGTCCGCCCCTCTTTGCCCTTGTCCGCCCCTCTTTGCCATTGTCCGCCCCTCTTTGCCCTTGTCCGCCCCTCTTTGCACTTGTCCGTCCCTCTTTGCACTTGTCCGCCCCTCTTTGCCCTTGTCCCGTATTCTCAGCCCTTCTCCGCCCCTCTTTGCCCTTGTCCGGCCCTCTTTGCCCTTGTCCGCCCCTCTTTGCCCTTGTCCGCCCCTCTTTGCCCTTGTCCGCCCCTCTTTGCTTTTGTCTGCCCCTCTTTGCCCTTGTCCTGTATTCTCAGACCTTGTCCGCCCCTCTTTGCCCTTGTCCTTTATTCTCAGCCCTTGTCCGCCCCTCTTTGCCCTTGTCCGCCCCTCTTTGCCCTTGTCCGCCCCTCTTTGCCCTTGTCCGCCCAGCTTTGCCCTTGTCCGCCCCGCTTTGCACTTGTCCGCCCTTCTTTGCCCTTGTCCCATATTGTAAGCCCTTGTTCGCCACTCTTTGCCCTTGTCCGCCCCTCTTTGCCCTTGTCCGCCCGTCTTTGCCCTTGTCCCTTATTCTCAGCACTTGTCCACCCCTCTTTGCCCTTGTCCCGTATTCTCAGCACTTGAACGCCCCTCTTTGCACTTGTCCGCCCCTCTTTGCACTTGTCCGGTATTCTCAGCACTTGTCCGCACCTCTTTGCCCTTGTCCGCCCCTCTTTGCCCTTGTCCTGTATTCTCAGAACTTGTCTGCCCCTCTTTGCCCTTGTCCGCCCCTCTTTGCCCTTGTCCGCACCTCTTTGCCCTTGTCCGCCCCTCTTTGCCCTTGTCCGCCCCTCTCTGCTCTTGTCCGCATGTCTCTGCCCTTGTCCCGTATTCTCAGCCCTTGTCCGCCCCTCTTTGCCCTTGTCCGCCACTCTGTTCCCTCGTTCGCCCCTCTGTGCCCTTGTCTGCCCCTCTGTGCTCTTGTCCCGTATTCTCAGAACTTGTCCGAAACTCTTTGCCCTTGTCCGCACCTCTTTGCCCTTGTCACGTATTCTCAGCCCTTGTCCCGTATTCTCAGCCTATGTCCGCCCCTCTTTGCCCTTGTCCCGTGTTCTCAGACCTTGTCTGCCCCTCTTTGTCCTTGTCCCGTATTCTTAGCCCTTGTCCGCCCCTCTTTGCCCTTGTCCGCCCCTCTTTGCCCTTATCCGCCCCTCTTTGCCCTTGTCCGCCCTTCTTTGCCCTTGTCCGCCCCTCTTTGCCCTTGTCTGCCCCTCTTTACCTTTGTCCCGTATTCTCAGCCTTTGTCCGCCCCTCTTTGCCTTTGTCCCGTATTCTCAGCCCTTGTAGCGTATTCTCAGCCCTTATCCGGCCCTCTTTGCCCTTGTCCGGCCCTCTTTGCATTTGTCCGGCCCTCTTTGCCTTTGTCTGCCCCTCTTTGCCCTTGTGCGCACCCCTTTGCCCTTGTGCGCCCCTCTTTGACCTTGTGCATCCCTCTTTGCCCTTGTCCGTCCCTCTTTGCCCTTGTCCGCCCCTCTTTTCCCATGTCCGCCCCTCTTTTACCTTTTCTGCCCCTCTTTGCCCTTGTCCGCCCGTCTTTGCCCTTGTCCGCCCCTCTTTGCCCTTGTCCGCCCCTCTTTGCCCTTGTCCCGTATTCTCAGCCCTTGTCCGCCCCTCTTTGCCCTTGTCCTGTATTCTCAGCCCTTGTCAGCCCCTCTTTGCACTTGTCCGCCCCTCTTTGCCCTTGTCCTCACCTCTTTGCCCTTGTCCGCCCCTCTTTGCCCTTGTCCGCCCCTCTTTGCCCTTGTCCGCCCCTCTTTGCCTTGTCCGCCCCTCTTTGCCCTTGTCCGCCCCTCTTTGCCATTGTCCGCCCCTCTTTGCCCTTGTTCGCCCCTCTTTGCCCTTGTGCGCCCCTCTTTGACCTTGTGCATCCCTCTTTGCCCTTGTCCGTCCCTCTTTGCCCTTGTCCGCCCCTCTTTGCCCATGTCCGCCCTTCTTTGCCCTTGTCCGCCCCTCTTTGCCCTTGTCCACCCCTCTTTGCCCTTGTCCCGAATTTTCAGCCCTTGTCCGTCCCTCTTTGCCCTTGTCCGACCCTCTTTGCCCTTGTCCGCCCCTCTTTGCCCCTGTCCGCCCCTCTTTGCCCTTGTCCGCCCCTCTTTGCTTTTGTCTGCCCCTCTTTGCACTTGTCCCGTATTCTTACCCCTTGTCCGCCCCTCTTTGCCCTTGTCCCGTATTCTCAGCCCTTGTCCGCCCCTCTTTGCCCTTGTCCGACCCTCTTTGCCCTTGTCCGCCCCTCTTTGACCTTGTCCTCCTCTCTTTGCCCTTGTCCGCACCTCTTTGCCCTTGTCCGCCCCTCTTTGCCCTTGTCTGCCGTTCTTTGCCCTTGACCCGTATTCTCAGCCCTTGTTCTTCCCTCTTTGCTCTTGGTCCGTATTCTCAGCCCTTGTCCACCCCTCTTTGCCCTTGTCCGACCCTCTTTGCCCTTGTCCGCCCCTGTTTGCTCTTGTCCGCCCCTCTTTGCCCTTGTCTGCCCCTCTTTGCCCTTGTCCGACCCACTTTGCCCTTGTCCGCCCCTCTTTGCCCTTGTCCGCCCCTCTTTGCCCTTTTCCGCCCCTCTTTGCCCTTGTCCGCCCCTCTTTGCCCTTGTCCGCCCCTCTTTGCACTTGTCCGTCCCTCTTTGCACTTGTCCGCCCCTCTTTGCCCTTGTCCCGTATTCTCAGCCCTTCTCCGCCCCTCTTTGCCCTTGTCCGGCCCTCTTTGCCCTTGTCCGACCCTGTTTGCCCTTGTCCGCCCCTCTTTGCCCTTGTCCGCCCCTCTTTGCTTTTGTCTTCCCCTCTTTGCCCTTGTCCCGTATTCTCAGACCTTGTCCGCCCCTCTTTGCCCTTGTCCTTTATTCTCAGCCCTTGTCCGCCCCTCTTTGCCCTTGTCCGCCCCTCTTTGCCCTTGTCCGCCCCTCTTTGCCCTTGTCCGCCCAGCTTTGCCCTTGTCCGCCCCGCTTTGCACTTGTCCGCCCTTCTTTGCCCTTGTCCCATATTGTAAGCCCTTGTTCGCCACTCTTTGCCCTTGTCCGCCCCTCTTTGCCCTTGTCCGCCCTTCTTTGCCCTTGTCCCTTATTCTCAGCCCTTGTCCGCCCCTCTTTGCCCTTGTCCCGTATTCTCAGCACTTGAACGCCCCTCTTTGCACTTGTCCGCCCCTCTTTGCACTTGTCCGGTATTCTCAGCACTTGTCCGCACCTCTTTGTCCTTGTCCGCCCCTCTTTGCCCTTGTCCTGTATTCTCAGAACTTGTCTGCCCCTCTTTGCCCTTGTCCGCCCCTCTTTGCCCTTGTCCGCACCTCTTTGCCCTTGTCCGCCCCTCTTTGCCCTTGTCCGCCCCTCTCTGCTCTTGTCCGCATGTCTCTGCCCTTGTCCCGTATTCTCAGCCCTTGTCCGCCCCTCTTTGCCCTTGTCTGCCCCTCTTTGCCCTTGTCTCGTATTCTCAGCCCTTGTCCCGTATTCTCAGCCTATGTCCGCCCCTCTTTGCCCTTGTCCCGTGTTCTCAGACCTTGTCCGCCCGTCTTTGTCCTTGTCCCGTATTCTTACCCCTTGTCCGCCCCTCTTTGCCCTTGTCCGCCCCTCTTTGCCCTTGTCCGCCCCTCTTTGCCCTTGTCCGCTCCTCTTTGCCCTTGTCCGCCCTTCTTTGCCCTTGTCCGCCCCTCTTTGCCCTTGTCTGCCCCTCTTTACCTTTGTCCCGTATTCTCAGCCTTTGTCCGCCCCTCTTTGCCTTTGTCCCGTATTCTCAGCCCTTGTAGCGTATTCTCAGACCTTATCCGGCCCTCTTTGCCCTTGTCTGCCCCTCTTTGCCCTTGTGCGCCCCTCTTTGCCCTTGTGCGCCCCTCTTTGACCTTGTGCATCCCTCTTTGCACTTGTCCGTCCCTCTTTGCCCTTGTCCGCCCCTCTTTGCCCATGTCCGTCCCTCTTTGCCCTTTTCTGTCCCTCTTTGCCCTTGTCCGCCCCTCTTTGCCCTTGTCCGCCCCTCTTTGCCCTTGTCCGCCCCTCTTTGCCCTTGTCCGCCCCTCTTTGCCCTTGTCCCTTATTCTCAGCCCTTGTCCGCCCCTCTTTGCCCTTGTCCCGTATTCTCAGCACTTCTCCGCCCCTCTTTGCCCTTGTCCCGTATTCTCAGCCCTTGTCAGCCCCTCTTTGCACTTGTCCGCCCCTCTTTGCCCTTGTCCTCTCCTCTTTTCCCTTGTCCGCCCCTCTTTGCCCTTGTCCGCCCCTTTTTGCCCTTGTCCGCCCATCTTTGCCCATGTCCGCCCCTCTTTGCCCTGATACCATATTCTCAGCACTTGTCTGCCCCTCTTTGCCCTTGTCCCGTATTCTCAGCCCTTGTCCGCCCCTCTTTGCCCTTGTCCGCCCCTCTTTGCCCTTGTCCGCCCCTCTTTGCCCTAGTCCACCCCTCTTTGCCCTTGTCCGCCCCTCTTTGCCCTTGTCCGCACCTCTTTGCACTTGTCCCGTATTCTCAGCACTTGATCGCCCCTCTTTGCCCTTGTCCGCCCCTCTTTGCACTTGTCCCGTATTCTCAGCACTTGTCCGCACCTCTTTGCCCTTGTCCGCCCCTCTTTGACCTTGTCCTGTATTCTCAGAACTTGTCCGCCCCTCTTTGCCCTTGTCCGCCCCTCTTTGCCCTTGTCCGCCCCTCTTTGCCTTGTCCCATATCCTCCGCTCTTGTCCGCCGCTCTTTGCCCTTGTCCCCCCTCTCTGCTCTTGTCCGCACGTCTCTGCCCTTGTCCCGTATTCTCAGCCCTTGTCCGCCCCTCTTTGCACTTGTCCGTCCCTCTGTTACCTTGTCCGCCCCTCTGTGCCCTTGTCTGCCCCTCTGTGCTCTTGTCCCGTATTCTCAGAACTTGTCCGACCCTCTTTGCCCTTGTCCGCCCCTCTTTGACCTTTCCTCCCCTCTTTGCACTTGTCTGCCCCTCTTTGCCCTTGTCCGCCCCTCTTTGCCCTTGTCCGCCCCTCTTTGCCCTTGTCCGCCCCTCTTTGCCCTTGTCCGCCCCTCTTTGCCCTTGTCCGCCCCTCTTTGCCCTTGTCACGTATTCTCAGCCCTTGTCCCGTATTCTCAGCCTATGTCCGCCCCTCTTTGCCCTTGTCCCTTATTCTCAGCCCTTGTCCGCCCCTCATTGCCTTTGTCCCGTATTCTCAGCCCTTGTAGCGTATTCTCAGCACTTATCGGGCCCTCTTTGCCCTTGTCCGGCCCTCTTTGCCCTTGTCCCGTATTCTAAGCACTTGTCTGCCCCTCTTTGCCCTTTTCCGCCCCTCTTTGCCCTTGTCCGCCCTCTTTGCCCTTGTCCGCCCTCTTTGCCCTTGTCCACCCCTCTTTGCCCTTGTCCCGTATTCTCAGCCCTTGTCCACCCCTCTTTGCTCTTGTCCGCCCCTCTTTGCCCTTGTCCGCCATCTTTGCCCTTGCCCGCCCCTCTTTGCCCTTGTCCGCCCCTCTTTGCCCTTGTCCGCCCCTCTTTGCACTTGTACGCCCCTCTTTGCCCCTGTCCGCCCCCTTTGCCCTTGTCCCGTATTCTCAGCCCTTGTCCACCCCTCTTTGCTCTTGTCCCGTATTCTCAGCACTTGTCCACCCCTCTTTGCCCTTGTCCGCCCCTCTTTGCTCTTGTCTGCCCCTCTTTGCACTTGTCCGCCCCTCTTTGCACTTCTCCGCCCCTCTTTGCCCTTGTCCGCCCCTCTTTGCCCTTGTCCGCCCCTATTTGCCATTTTCCGCCCCTCTTTATCCTTGTCCGCCCCTCTTTGTCCTTGTCCACCCCTCCTTGCCCTTGTCCGCCCCTCTTTGCCCTTGTCCACCCCTCTTTGCCCTTGTCCGCTCCTCTGTTCCCTCGTCCGACCCTGTGTGCCCTTGTCCGCCCCTCTTTGCCCTTGTCCGCCCCTCTTTGCCCTTGTCCGCACCTCTTTGCCCTTGTCCCGTATTCTCAGCCCTTGTCCGCCCCTCTGTGCCCTTGTCCCCTATTCTCAGCCCTTGTTCGCCACTCTGAGCCCTTGTCCGGTATTCTCAGCCCTTCTCCGCACCTCTGTGCCCTTGTCCCCTATTCTCAGACCTTGTCCGCCCCTCTGTGCCCTTGTCCCGTATTCTCAGCCCTTGTCCGCCCCTCTTTGCCCTTGTCCGCCCCTCTTTGCCCTTGTCCGATTCTATTGGCACTTGTCCGCCCCTCTTTGCCCTTGTCCGCACCTTTTTGCCCTTGTCCGCCCCTCTTTGGCCTTGTCCCGTATTCTCAGCCCTTGTCCGCCCCTCTTTACACTTGTCCGCACCTCTTTGCCCTTGTCCGCCCCTCTTTGCCCTTCTCCGCCCCTCTTTGCACTTGTCCGACCCTCTTTGCCCTTGTCACGTATTCTCAGCCCTTGTCCGCCCCTCTTTGCCCTTGTCCGCCCCTCTTTGCCCTTGTCCGCCTCTCTTTGCCCTTCTCCGCCCCTCTTTGCCCTTGTCTGCCCCTCTTTGCCCTTGTCCGTCCCTCTTTGCCCTTGTCCGCCCCTCTTTCCCCTTGTCCGCCCCTCTTTGCCCTTGTCCCGTATTCTCAGCCCTTGTCCGCCCCTCTTTGCCCTTGTCCCGTTTTCTCAGCCCTTGTCCGCCCCTCTTTGCCCTTGTCCCGTATTCTCAGCCCTAGTCCGCCCCTCTTTGCCCTTGTCCCGTATTCTCAGCCCTTGTCCGCCCCTCTTTGCCCTTGTCCCGAATTCTCAGCCCTTATCCGCCCCTCTTTGCACTTGTCTGACCCTCTTTGCCCTTGTCCGCTCTTCTGTGCCCTTGTCCCGTATTCTCAGCCCTTGTCCGCCCCTCTTTGCCCTTGTCCGCCCCTCTTTGCCCTTGTCCGCCCCTCTTTGCCTTTTCCGCCCGTCTTTGCCCTTGTCCGACCGTCTTTGCCCTTGTTTGCCACTCTTTGCCCTTGTCCGCCCCTCTTTGCCCTTGTCCGCCCCTCTTTGCACTTGTCCGCCCCTCTTTGTCCTTGTCCGCCCCTCTTTGCCCTTGTCCGCCCCTCTTTGCCCTTGTCCGCCATTATTTGCCCTTGTCCGCCCCTCTTTGCCCTTGTCCGAACCTCTTTGCCCTTGTCCCTTATTCTCAGCCCTTGTCCCTTATTCTCAGACCATATCCGACCCTCTTTGCCCTTGTCCCGTATTCTCAGCCCTTGTCCGCCCCTCTTTGCCCTTGTCCCGTATTCTCAGCCCTTGTCCGCCCCTCTTTGCCCTTGTCCCGTATTCTCAGCATTTGTCCGCCCCGTTTGCCCTTGTCCGACCCTCTTTGCCATTGTCATGTGTTCTCAGCACTTGTCCGCCCCTCTTTGCCCTTGTCCTCCCCTCTTTGCCCTAGTCCCGTATTCTCAGCGCTTGTCCGCCCCTCTTTGCCCTTCTCCGCGCCTCTTTGCCCTTGTCAGCCCGTCTTTGCCCTTGTCAGCCACTCTTTGCCCTTTTCCGCCCCTCTTTGCAATTGTCCGCTCTTCTTTGCCCTTGTCCCGAATTCTCAGCACTTGTACGCCACTCTTTGCACTTGTCCGCCCCTCTTTGTACTTGTCCGCCCCTCTTTGCCCTTGTCCGCCCCTGTTTGCCATTGTCTGCCCCTCTTTGCACTCTTCCCTTATTCTCAGCACTTGTCCGCTCCTCTTTGCACATGTCCGCCCCTCTTTGACCTTGTCCGCCCCTCTTTGCTCTTGTCCGCCCCTCTTTGCCATTGTTAGAACCTCTTTGCACTTGTCCGCCCCTCTTTGCCCTTGTCCCATATTCTCAGCACTTGTCCGCCCCTCATTGCCCTTGTCCGCCCCTCTTTGCCCTTGTCCGACCCTCTTTGCCCTTGTCCGCCCCTCTTTGCCCTTGTCCCGTATTCTCAGCACTTTTCCGCCCCTCATTTCCCTTGTCCGCCCCTCTTTGCCCTTGTCCGCCCCTCTTTGCAATTGTCCCATTTTCTCAGCACTTGTCCGCACCTGTTTGCCCTTGTCCGCCCCTGTTTTCCCTTGTCCGCCCCTGTTTGCCCTTGTCCGTCCCTGTTTGCCCTTGTCCTCCCCTCTTTGCCCTTGTCCCGTATTCTCAGCACTTGTCCGCCCCTCTTTCCCCTTGTCCGCCCCTCTTTGCCCTTGTCCGCCCCTCTTTCCCCTTGTCCGCCCCTCTTTGCCCTTGTCCGCCCTTCTTTGCCCTTGTCCCGTATTCTCAGCACTTCTCCGTCCCTCTTTGCACTTGTCCGCCCCTGTTGCCCTTGTCCACCCCTCTTTGCCCTGTCCGTCCCTCTTTGCACTTGTCCGCCATTCTTTGCCCTTGTCCGCCCCTCTTTGCCTTTGTCCCGTATTCTAAGCACTTGTCCGCCCGTCTTTGCCCTTGTCCGCCCCTCTGTGCCCTTGTCCGCCCCTCTTTGCCCTTGTCCTGTATTCTCAGCCCTTGTGCGCCTCTCTTTGCCCTTGTCCGCCCCTCTTTGCCCTTTTCTGCCCCTCTTTGCCCTTGTCCACCCCTCTTTGCCCTTGTCCCGTATTCTCCGCACTTGTCCGAACCCTCTTTGCACTTGTCCCAACCCTCTTTGCACTTGTCCCGTATTATCAGCAGTTGTCCGCCCCTCTTTGCCCTTGTCCGCCCCCTTTGCCCTTGTCCACCCCTCTTTGCCCTTGTCCGCCCCTGTTTGCCCTTGTCCCGTATTCTCAGCTTTTGAACGTCTCTCTTTGCCCTTATCCCGTATTCTCAGCATTTGTTCGCCCCTCTTTGACCTTGTCCGCCCCTCTTTGCCGTTGGCCCGTATTCTCAGCACTTGTCCGCCCCTCTTTACCCTTGTCCCCCCCTCCTTGCCCTTATCCCGTATTCTCAGCCCTTGTTCGCCCCTCTTTGACCTTGTCCGCCCCTGTTGGCCGTTGGCCCGTATTCTCAGCACTTGTTGCCCCTCTTTGCCCTTGTCCGCCCCTCTTTGCGCTTGTCCGCCCCTGTTTGCCCTTGTCCGCCCCTCTTTGCCCTTGTCCGCCCCTCTTTGCCCTTGTCCGCCCCTTTTTGCCCTTGTCTGCCCCTCTTTGCCCTTCTCCGCCCCTCTTTGCACTTGTCCCGTATTCTCCGCACTTGTCCGCACCTCTTTGCCCTTGTCCCCCCGTCTTTGCCCTTGTCCTCTCCTCTTTGCCCCTGTCCGCCCCTCTTTCCCCTTGTCCGCCCCTCTTTGCCCTTTTCCTTTGTTCTCAGAACTTGTCCCGTATTCTCAGAACTTGTCCGCCCCTCTTTGCCCTTGTCCGCCCGTCTTTGCCCTTGACCGCCCCTCTTTGCCCTTGTCCGCACCTCTTAGCCCTTGTCCGCAACTCTTTGCACTTGTCCGCCGCTCTTTGCCCTTTTCTGCCCCTCTTTGCCCTTGTCCGCCCCTCTTTGCCCTTGTCCGCCCCTCTTTGCCCTTGTCCCGTATTCTCAGCACTTGTCCGCCCCTCTTTGCACTTGTCCGCACCTCTTTGCACTTGTCCCGTTTTCTCAGCACTTGTCCGCCCCTCTTTGCCCTTGTCCGCTCTTCTTTGCCCTTGTCCGCCCCTCTTTGCACTTGTCCGCCCCTCTTTGGCCTTGTCCGACCCTTTTTGCTGTTGTCCCGTATTCTCATTCCTTGTCCGTCCCTCTTTGCCCTTGTCCTGTATTCTCAGCACTTGTTCGCCCCTCTTTGCCCTTGTCCGGCCCTCTTTGCGCTTGTCCGCCCCTCTTTGCCCTTGTCCGCCCCTCTTTGCCCTTGTCCGCCCCTCTTTGCCCTTGTCCCGTATTCTCAGCACATTTCCGACCCTCTTTGCCCTTGTCCGCCCCTCTTTGCCCTTGTCCCGTATTCTCAGCACATTTCCGACCCTCTTTGCCCTTGTCCGCCCCTCTTTGCGCTGTCCGCCCCTCTTTGCCCTTGTCCCGTATTCTCAGCACTTGTCCGCCTGTCTTTGCCCTTGTCCGGCACTCTTTGCAATTCTCCGCCCCTCTTTGCTCTTGTCCACCCATCTTTGCCCTTGTCCCGTATTCTCAGCACTTGTCTGCCCCTCTTTGGCCTTGTCCACCCCTCTTTGGCCTTGTCTGCCCCTCTTTGCCCTTGTCCGTCCCTCTTTGCACTTTTCCGACACTCTTTGCCCTTGTCCGACCCTCTTTGCCCTTGTCCGCCCCTCTTTGCACTTGTCCGCCCCTCTTTGCCCTTGTCCGCCCCTCTTTGCCCTTCTCCGCCCCTCTTTGCACTTCTCCGCCCCTCTATACACTTTTCCGCCCCTCTTTGCCCTAGTCCCATATTCTCAGCGATTGTCCGCCCCTCTTTGCCCTTTTCCGCCCCTCTTTGCCCTTGTCCGCCCGTCTTTCTCCTTTTCCGCCACTCTTTGCCCTTCTACCGTATTCTCAGCACTTGTCCGCCCCTCTGTGCCATTGTCCGCCCCCTCTTTGTCCTTGTCCGACCCTCTTTGCCCTTGTCCGCCCCTCTTTGCCCTTGTCCGCACCTCCTTGTCCTTGTCCGCCCCTCTTTGCCCTTGTCCAACCCTTTTTACCCTTGTCCACCCTTCTTTGCCCTTGTCCACAACACTTTGCACTTTTCCGCCCCTCTTTGCACTTGTCCGCACCTCGTTGCCCTTCTCCCATATTCTCAGTCCTTGTCCGCCCCTATTTGCCCTTGTCCCGTATTCTAAGCAATTTTCCGCTCCTCTTTCCCCTTCTCCGCCCCTCTTTGCTCTTGTTCGCCTCTCTTTGCCCTTGTCCGCCCCTCTTTACCCTTGTCCCGTATTCTCAGCATTTGTCCGCCCCTCTTTGCCCTTGTCCGCCCCTCTTTGCCCTTGTCCGCCCCTATCTGACTTGTCCGCCACTCTTTGCCCTTGTCCGCACCTCTTTACCCTTCTCCGCCCCTCTTTGCCCTTGTGCGCCCCTCTTTGCTCTTGTCCCGTATTCTCCACAAATATCCGCCCCTATTTGCAATTGTCCGCCCCTCTTTGCCCTTGTTCCATATTCTCAGCACTTGTCCGCCCCTCATTGCACTTGTCCGCCCCTCTTTGCCCTTGTCCGCCCCTCTTTGCCCTTGTCCGCCCCACTTTACCTTTGTCCCGTATTCTCAGCACTTGTCTGCCCCTCTTTGCCCTTGTCTGACCCTCGTTGCCCTTGTCCGCACCTCTTTACACTTGTCCGCCACTCATTGCCATTTTCCGCCCCTCTTTGCCCTTGTCCGCCCCTCTTTGCCCTTGTCCGCCCCTCTTTGCCCTTGTCCCGTATTATTAGCACTTGTCCGCCCCTCACTGCCCTTGTCCGCCCCTCTTTGCCCTTGTCCGCCCCTCTTTGCCCTTGTCCCGTATTATCAGCACTTGTCCGCCCCTCACTGCCCTTGTCCGCACCTCTTTGCCCTTGTCCGCCCCTCTTTGCCCTTGTCCTGTATTCTCAGAACTTGTCCGCCCCTCTTTGCCCTTGTCCGCCCCTCTTTACCCTTGTCCGCCCCTCTTTGCCTTATCCCATATCCTCCGCTCTTGTCCGCCCCTCTTTGCCCTTGTCCGCCCCTCTTTGCCCTTGTCCGCCCCTCTTTGCCCTTGTCCGCCCCTCTCTGCTCTTGTCCGCACGTCTCTGCCCTTGTCCCGTATTCTCAGCCCTTGTGCGCCCCTCTTTGCCCTTGTCCGTCCCTCTGTTCCCTTGTCCGCCCCTCTGTGCCCTTGTCTGCCCCTCTGTGCTCTTGTCCCGTATACTCAGAACTTGTCCGACTCTCTTTGCCCTTGTCCACCCCTCTTTGCCCTTGTCCGCCCCTCTTTGCACTTGTCCGCCCCTCTTTGCCCTTGTCCGCCCCTCTTTGTCCTTGTCCCGTATTCTCAGCCCTTGTCCGCCCCTCTTTGCCCTTGTCCCGTATTCTCAGACCTTGTCCGCCCCTCTTTGTCCTTGTCCCGTATTCTCAGCACTTGTCCGCCCCTCTTTGCCCTTGTCCGCCCCTCTTTGCCCTTGTGCGCCCCTCTTTGCCCTTGTCCGCCCTCTTTGCCCTTGTCCCGTATTCTCAGAACTTGTCCACCCCTCTTTGCCCTTGTCCGCCCCTCTTTGCCCTTGTCCGCCCCTCTTTGCCTTGTCCCATATCCTCCGCTCTTGTCCGCCACTCTTTGCCTTTGTCCGCCCCTCTTTGCACTTGCCCGCCCCTCCTTGCCCTTGTCCCGTTTTCTCAGCACTTCTCTGCCCCTCTTTGCCCTTGTTCGCCCCTCTTTGCCCTTGTCCACCCCTCTTTGCCCTTGTCCGACCGTCTTTGCTCTTTTCCGCCCGTCATTTCCCTTGATCCGAATTCTCAGCACTTGTCCGCCCCTCTTTGCCCTTGTCTGCCCCTCTTTGCCCTTGTCCCCCCCTCTTTGCCCTTGTCCGCCCCTCTTTGCCCTTGTCCGCCCCTCTTTGCACTTGCCCGCCCCTCTTTACCCTTGTCCCGTATTCTCAGCACTTGTCTGCCACTCTTTACCCTTGTCCGCCCCTCTTTGCCCTTGTCCGCCCCTCTTTGCACTTGTCCGCCCATCTTTGCACTTGTCCGCCGCTCTTTCCCCTTGTCCGCCCTACTGTGCAATTGTCCGCCCCTCTTTGCTCTTGTCCGACTCTCTATGCCCTTGTCCCGTATTCTCAGCACTTGTCCGGCCCTCTTTGCCCTTGTCCGCCACTTTTTGCCCTTGTCCCGTATTCTCCGCTATTGTCCGCCCATCTTTGCCCTTGTCCGCCCCTCTTTGCACTTGTCCGCCCCTCTTTGCCCTTCTCCCCTATTCTCAGCACTTGTCCGCCCCTCTTTGCCCTTGTCCGCCCCTCTTTGCCCTTTTCCGCCCCTCTTTACACTTGTCCGCCTCTCTTTGCCCTTGTCTTCCCCTTTTGCCCTTGTCCCATATTCTCAGCACTTGTCCGCCCCTCTTTCCCTTGTCCGCCCCTCTTTGCCCTTGTCTGCCCGTCTTTGCCCTTGTCTGCCCCTCTTTGCCCTTGTCTGCCCCTCTTTGCCCTTGTCTGCCCCTCTTTGCCCTTGTCCGCCCCTCTTTACACTTGTCCGCCCCTCTTTGCCCTTGTCTGCCCCTTTTGCCCTTGTCCCATATTCTCCGCTCTTGTCTGCACCTCTTTCCACTTTTCCGCGCCTCTTTGCCCTTGTCCGCCCCTCTTTGCCCTTGTCCGCCAATATTTGCTATTGTCCGACCCTCTTTTCAATTGTCCGCCCGTCTGTGACCTTGTCCCGTATTCTCAGCACTTGTCCGCCCCTCTTTGCCCTTGTCCGCCCCTCTTTGATCTTATCCCATATTCTCTGCACTTATCCGCCCCTCTTTGCCCTTGTCCGCCCCTCTTTGCCCTTGTCCGCCCCTCTTTGCCCTTGTCCGCCCCTCTTTGCCCTTTTCTGCCCCTCTTTGCCCTTGTCTGCCCCTCTTTGCCCTTGTCCGCCCCTCTTTACACTTGTCAGCCCCTCTTTGCCCTTGTCTGCCCCTTTTGCCCTTGTCCCATATTCTCAGCACTTGTCCGCCCCTCTTTGCCCTTGTCCGCCCCTCTTTGCCCTTGTCCGCCCCTCTTTGCCCTTGTCTGCCCCTCTTTGCCCTTGTCTGCCCCTCTTTGCCCTTGTCCGCCCCTCTTTGCCCTTGTCCCATATTCTCCGCTCTTGTCTGCACCTCTTTCCACTTGTCCGCGCCTCTTTGCCCTTGTCCGCCCCTCTTTGCCCTTGTCCGCCAATATTTGCTATTGTCCGACCCTCTTTTCAATTGTCCGCCCGTCTGTGCCCTTGTCCCGTATTCTCAGCACTTGTCCGCCCCTCTTTGCCCTTGTCCCGTATTCTCAGCCCTTGTCTGCCCCTCTTTGGCCTTGTCTGCCCCTCTTTGGCCTTGTCCGCCACCCTTTGGACTTGTCCGCCCCTCTTTGCCCTTGTCCCGTATTCTCAGCACTTGTCCGCCCCTCTTTGCCCTTGTCCGCCCCTCTTTGCCCTTGTCCGCCCCTCTTCACCCTTGTCCTCCCCTCTTTGCACTTGCCCGCCCCTCTTTGCCCTTGTCCGCCCCTCTTTGCCCTTGTCCCATATGCTCAGCACTTGTCCGCCCCTGTTTGCCCTTGTCCGCCTCTCTTTGCCCTTGTCCCGTATTCTCAGCACTTGTCCGCCCCTCTTTGCCCTTGTCTGACCCTCTTTGCCCTATTCCCGTATTCTCAGCGTTTGTCCGCACCTCTTTGCCCTTGTCCGCCCCTCTTTGCCCTTGTCCGCCCCTCTTTGCACTTGTCCGCCCCTCTTTGCCCTTGTCCCGAATTCTGATTACTTGTCCGCCACTCTTTGCCTTTGTCCGCCCCTCTTTGCACTTGCCCGCCACTCCATGCCCTTTTTCACCCCTCTTTGCCCTTGTCCACCCCTCTTTGCCCTTGTCCGACCGTCTTTGCTCTTGTCTGCCCCTCTTTGCCCTTGACCCGAATTCTCAGCACTTGTCCGCCCCTCTTTGCACTTGTCTGCCCCTCTTTGCCCTTTTCCGCCCCTCTTTGCCCTTGTCCGCCCCTCTTTGCCCTTGTCCGCCCCTCTTTGCACTTGTCCGCCCCTCTTTGCACTTGTCCCGAATTTTCAGCACTTGTCCGCCACTCTTTGCCCTTGTCCGCCACTCTTTGCCCTTGTCCGCTCCTCTTTGCACTTGCCCGCCCCTCTTTGCCCTTGTCCCGTATTCTAAGCACTTGTCTGCCCCTCTTTGCCCTTGTCTGACCCTCGTTGCCATTGTCCGCACCTCTTTACCCTTGTCCGCCACTCTTTGCCATTTTCCGCCCCTCTTTGCCCTTGTCCGCCCCTCTTTGCCCTTGTCCGCCCCTCTTTGCCCTTGTCCGCCCCTCTTTGCCCTTGTCCCGTATTCTCAGACCTTGTCCGCCCCTCTTTGTCCTTGTCCCGTATTCTGAGCACTTGTCCGCCCCTCTTTGCCCTTGTCCGCCCCTCTTTGCCCTTGTCCGCCCCTCTTTGCCTTGTCCCATATCCTCCGCTCTTGTCCGCCACTCTTTTCCTTTGTCCGCCCCTCTTTGCACTTGCCCGCCCCTCCTTGCCCTTGTCCCGTATTCTCAGCACTTCTCTGCCCCTCTTTGCCCTTGTTCGCCCCTCTTTGCCCTTGTCCACCCCTCTTTGCCCTTGTCCGACCGTCTTTGCTCTTTTCCGCCCGTCATTTCCCTTGATCCGAATTCTCAGCACTTGTCCGCCCCTCTTTGCCCTTGTCTGCCCCTCTTTGCCCTTGTCCCCCCCTCTTTGCCCTTGTCCGCCCCTCTTTGCCCTTGTGCGCCCCTCTTTGCACTTGTCCGCCCCTCTTTGCCCTTGTCCCGAATTCTCAGTACTTGTCCGCCACTCTTTGCCCTTGTCCGACCCTCTTTGCCCTTGTCCGCCCCTCTTTGCACTTGTCCGCCCCTCTTTGCCCTTGTCCCGAATTCTCAGTACTTGTCCGCCACTCTTTGCCCTTGTCCGCCACTCTTTGCCCTTGTCCGCCCCTCTTTGCCCATGTCCGCCCCTCTTTGCACTTGTCCGCCCCTCTTTGCTCTTGTCCGACTCTCTATGCCCTTGTCCCGTATTCTCAGCACTTGTCCGGCCCTCTTTGCCCTTGTCCGCCACTTTTTGCCCTTGTCCCGTATTCTCCGCTATTGTCCGCCCATCTTTGCCCTTGTCCGCCCCTCTTTGCACTTGTCCGCCCCTCTTTGCCCTTCTCCCCTATTCTCAGCACTTGTCCGCCCCTCTTTGCCCTTGTCCGCCCCTCTTTGATCTTATCCCATATTCTCTGCACTTATCCGCCCCTCTTTGCCCTTGTCCGCCCCTCTTTGCCCTTTTCTGCCCCTCTTTGCCCTTGTCTGCCCCTCTTTGCCCTTGTCCGCCCCTCTTTACACTTGTCCGCCCCTCTTTGCCCTTGTCTGCCCCTTTTGCCCTTGTCCCATATTCTCAGCACTTGTCCGCCCCTCTTTCCCTTGTCCGCACCTCTTTGCCCTTGTCTGCCCCTCTTTGCCCTTGTCTGCCCCTCTTTGCCCTTGTCCGCCCCTCTTTGCCCTTGTCCCATATTCTCCGCTCTTGTCTGCACCTCTTTCCACTTGTCCGCGCCTCTTTGCCCTTGTCCGCCCCTCTTTGCCCTTGTCCGCCAATATTTGCTATTGTCCGACCCTCTTTTCAATTGTCCGCCCGTCTGTGCCCTTGTCCCGTATTCTCAGCACTTGTCCGCCCCTCTTTGCCCTTGTCCCGTATTCTCAGCCCTTGTCTGCCCCTCTTTGGCCTTGTCCGCCCCTCTTTGGACTTGTCCGCCCCCCTTTGCACTTGTCCTGTATTCTCAGCACTTGTCCGCCCCTCTTTGCCCCTGTCTGCCCCTCTTTGCCCTTGTCCGCCACCCTTTGGACTTGTCCGCCCCTCTTTGCCCTTGTCCCGTATTCTCAGCACTTGTCCGCCCCTCTTTGCCCTTGTCCGCCCCTCTTTGCCCTTGTCCGCCCCTCTTCACCCTTGTCCTCCCCTCTTTGCACTTGCCCGCCCCTCTTTGCCCTTGTCCGCCCCTCTTTGCCCTTGTCCCATATGCTCAGCACTTGTCCGCCCCTGTTTGCCCTTGTCCGCCTCTCTTTGCCCTTGTCCCGTATTCTCAGCACTTGTCCGCCCCTCTTTGCCCTTGTCCGACCCTCTTTGCCCTATTCCCGTATTCTCAGCGTTTGTCCGCACCTCTTTGCCCTTGTCCGCCCCTCTTTGCCCTTGTCCGCCCCTCTTTGCACTTGTCCGCCCCTCTTTGCCCTTGTCCCGAATTCTGATTACTTGTCCGCCACTCTTTGCCTTTGTCCGCCCCTCTTTGCACTTGCCCGCCCCTCCATGCCCTTGTTCACCCCTCTTTGCCCTTGTCCACCCCTCTTTGCCCTTGTCCGACCGTCTTTGCTCTTGTCCGCCCCTCTTTGCCCTTGACCCGAATTCTCAGCACTTGTCCGCCCCTCTTTGCAGTTGTCTGCCCCTCTTTGCCCTTTTCCGCCCCTCTTTGCCCTTGTCCGCCCCTCTTTGCCCTTGTCCGCCCCTCTTTGCTCTTGTCGGCCCCTCTTTGCACTTGTCCCGAATTTTCAGCACTTGTCCGCCACTCTTTGCCCTTGTCCGCCACTCTTTGCCCTTGTCCGCTCCTCTTTGCACTTGCCCGCCCCTCTTTGCCCTTGTCCCGTATTCTAAGCACTTGTCTGCCCCTCTTTGCCCTTGTCCGCCCTCTTTGCCCTTGTCCACCCTTCTTTGCCCTTGTCCGCCCGTCTTTGCTCTTGCCCGCCCCTCTTTGCCCTTGTCCCGTATTCTCAGCACTTTTCCGCACCTCTTTGCCCTTGTCCCGTATTCTCAGCACTTATCCGCCCCTCTTTGCCCTTGTCCGCCCCTCTTTCCCTTGTCCGCCCCTCTTTTCCCTTGTCCGCCCCTCTTTGCCCTTGTCTGCCCCTCTTTGCCCATGTCTGCCCCTCTTTGCCCTTGTCCGCCCCTCTTTGCCCTTGTCCGCCCCTCTTTGCCCTTGTCCGCCCCTCTTTGCCCTTGTCCCATATTCTCCGCTCTTGTCTGCACCTCTTTCCACTTGTCCGCCCCTCTTTGCCCTTGTCCGCCAATATTTGCCGTTGTCCGCCCCTTTTTGCACTTGTCCGTCCCTCTTTGAAATTGTCCGCCCGTCTTTGCCCTTGTCCCGTATTCTCAGCACTTGTCCGCCCCTCTTTGCCCTTGTCCGCCCCTCTTTTATCTTGTCCCATATTCTCAGCACTTGTCCGCCCCACTTTGCCCTGGTCCGCCCCTCTTTGCCCTTGTCCGCCCCTCTTTGCCCTTGTCCGACCCTCTTTGCCCTTGTCCGCCCCTCTTTGCCCTTGTCCGCCCCTCTTTGCCCTTGTCCGCCCCTTTTTGCACTTGTCCGTCCCTCTTTGCACTTGTCCGCCCCTCTTTGCCCTTTTCCGCCCCTGTTTGCCCTTGTCCGCCCCTCTTTGCCCTTGTCCCGTATTCTCAGCATTTGTCCGCCCCTGTTTGCCCTTGTCCGACCCTCTTTGCCATTGTCCCGTATTCTCAGCACTTGTCCGCCCCTCTTTGCCCTTCTCCGTCCCTCTTTGCCCTTGTCATGTGTTCTCAGCACTTGTCCGGCCCTCTTTGCCCTTGTCCTCCCCTCTTTGCCCTAGTCCCGTATTCTCAGCGCTTGTCCGCCCCTCTTTGCCCTTCTCCGCGCCTCTTTGCCCTTGTCAGCCCGTCTTTGCCCTTGTCAGCCCGTCTTTGCCCTTGTCAGCCCCTCTTTGCCCTTTTCCGCCCCTCTTTGCAATTGTCCGCTCTTCTTTGCCCTTGTCCCGAATTCTCAGCACTTGTACGCCACTCTTTGCACTTGTCCGCCCCTCTTTGTACTTGTCCGCCCCTCTTTGCCCTTGTCCGCCCCTCTTTGCCATTGTCTGCCCCTCTTTGCACTCTTCCCTTATTCTCAGCACTTGTCCGCTCCTCTTTGCACTTGTCCGCCCCTCTTTGACCTTGTCTGCCCCTCTTTGCCATTGTTAGAACCTCTTTGCACTTGTCCGCCCCTCTTTGCCCTTGTCCCATATTCTCAGCACTTGTCCGCCCCTCATTGCCCTTGTCCGCCCCTCTTTGCCCTTGTCCGCCCCTCTTTGCCCTTGTCCGCCCCTCTTTGCCCTTGTCCCGTATTCTCAGCACTTTTCCGCCCCTCATTGCCCTTGTCCGCCCCTCTTTGCCCTTGTCCGCCCCTCTTTGCACTTGTCCCATTTTCTCAGCACTTGTCCGCACCTGTTTGCCCTTGTCCGCCCCTGTTTGCCCTTGTCCGCCCATGTTTGCCCTTGTCCGTCCCTGTTTGCCCTTGTCCTCCCCTCTTTGCCCTTGTCCCATATTCTCAGCACCTGTCCGCCCCTCTTTACCCCTGCTCCGCCCCTCTTTGCCCTTGTCCGCCCCTCTTTCCCGTTGTCCGCCCCTCTTTGCCCTTGTCCGCCCTTCTTTGCCCTTGTCCCGTATTCTCAGCACTTCTCCGTCCCTCTTTGCACTTGACCGCCCCTGTTGCCCTTGTCCACCCCTCTTTGCCCTGTCCGTCCCTCTTTGCACTTGTCCGCCATTCTTTGCCCTTGTCCGCCCCTCTTTGCCCTTGTCCCGTATTCTAAGCACTTGTCCGCCCGTCTTTGCCCTTGTCCGCCCCTCTGTGCCCTTGTCCGCCCCTCTTTGCCCTTGTCCTGTATTCTCAGCCCTTGTGCGCCTCTCTTTGCCCTTGTCCGCCCCTCTTTGCCCTTGTCTGCCCCTCTTTGCCCTTGTCCACCCCTCTTTGCCCTTGTCCCGTATTCTCCGCACTTGTCCGAACCCTCTTTGCACTTGTCCCAACCCTCTTTGCACTTGTCCCGTATTCTCAGCACTTGTCCGCCCCTCTTTGCCCTTGTCTGCCCCCTTTGCCCTTGTCCACCCCTCTTTGCCCTTGTCCGCCCCTGTTTGCCCTTGTCCCGTATTCTCAGCTTTTGTCCGTCTCTCTTAGCCCTTGTCCCGAATTCTCAGTACTTGTCCGCCACTCTTTGCCCTTGTCCGCCACTCTTTGCCCTTGTCCGCCCCTCTTTGCCCATGTCCGCCCCTCTTTGCACTTGTCCGCCCCTCTTTGCTCTTGTCCGACTCTCTATGCCCTTGTCCCGTATTCTCAGCACTTGTCCGGCCCTCTTTGCCCTTGTCCGCCACTTTTTGCCCTTGTCCCGTATTCTCCGCTATTGTCCGCCCATCTTTGCCCTTGTCCGCCCCTCTTTGCACTTGTCCGCCCCTCTTTGCCCTTCTCCCCTATTCTCAGCACTTGTCCGCCCCTCTTTGCCCTTGTCCGCCCCTCTTTGATCTTATCCCATATTCTCTGCACTTATCCGCCCCTCTTTGCCCTTGTCCGCCCCTCTTTGCCCTTGTCCGCCCCTCTTTGCCCTTGTCCGCCCCTCTTTGCCCTTTTCTGCCCCTCTTTGCCCTTGTCCGCCCCTCTTTACACTTGTCCGCCCCTCTTTGCCCTTGTCTGCCCCTTTTGCCCTTGTCCCATATTCTCAGCACTTGTCCGCCCCTCTTTCCCTTGTCCGCACCTCTTTGCCCTTGTCTGCCCCTCTTTGCCCTTGTCTGCCCCTCTTTGCCCTTGTCCGCCCCTCTTTGCCCTTGTCCCATATTCTCCGCTCTTGTCTGCACCTCTTTCCACTTGTCCGCGCCTCTTTGCCCTTGTCCGCCCCTCTTTGCCCTTGTCCGCCAATATTTGCTATTGTCCGACCCTCTTTTCAATTGTCCGCCCGTCTGTGCCCTTGTCCCGTATTCTCAGCACTTGTCCGCCCCTCTTTGCCCTTGTCCCGTATTCTCAGCCCTTGTCTGCCCCTCTTTGGCCTTGTCCGCCCCTCTTTGGCCTTGTCCGCCCCCCTTTGCACTTGTCCTGTATTCTCAGCACTTGTCCGCCCCTCTTTGCCCCTGTCTGCCCCTCTTTGCCCTTGTCCGCCACCCTTTGGACTTGTCCGCCCCTCTTTGCCCTTGTCCCGTATTCTCAGCACTTGTCCGCCCCTCTTTGCCCTTGTCCGCCCCTCTTTGCCCTTGTCCGCCCCTCTTCACCCTTGTCCTCCCCTCTTTGCACTTGCCCGCCCCTCTTTGCCCTTGTCCGCCCCTCTTTGCCCTTGTCCCATATGCTCAGCACTTGTCCGCCCCTGTTTGCCCTTGTCCGCCTCTCTTTGCCCTTGTCCCGTATTCTCAGCACTTGTCCGCCCCTCTTTGCCCTTGTCCGACCCTCTTTGCCCTATTCCCGTATTCTCAGCGTTTGTCCGCACCTCTTTGCCCTTGTCCGCCCCTCTTTGCCCTTGTCCGCCCCTCTTTGCACTTGTCCGCCCCTCTTTGCCCTTGTCCCGAATTCTGATTACTTGTCCGCCACTCTTTGCCTTTGTCCGCCCCTCTTTGCACTTGCCCGCCCCTCCATGCCCTTGTTCACCCCTCTTTGCCCTTGTCCACCCCTCTTTGCCCTTGTCCGACCGTCTTTGCTCTTGTCCGCCCCTCTTTGCCCTTGACCCGAATTCTCAGCACTTGTCCGCCCCTCTTTGCACTTGTCTGCCCCTCTTTGCCCTTTTCCGCCCCTCTTTGCCCTTGTCCGCCCCTCTTTGCCCTTGTCCGCCCCTCTTTGCACTTGTCGGCCCCTCTTTGCACTTGTCCCGAATTTTCAGCACTTGTCCGCCACTCTTTGCCCTTGTCCGCCACTCTTTGCCCTTGTCCGCTCCTCTTTGCACTTGCCCGCCCCTCTTTGCCCTTGTCCCGTATTCTAAGCACTTGTCTGCCCCTCTTTGCCCTTGTCCGCCCTCTTTGCCCTTGTCCACCCTTCTTTGCCCTTGTCCGCCCGTCTTTGCTCTTGCCCGCCCCTCTTTGCCCTTGTCCCGTATTCTCAGCACTTTTCCGCACCTCTTTGCCCTTGTCCCGTATTCTCAGCACTTATCCGCCCCTCTTTGCCCTTGTCCGCCCCTCTTTCCCTTGTCCGCCCCTCTTTTCCCTTGTCCGCCCCTCTTTGCCCTTGTCTGCCCCTCTTTGCCCATGTCTGCCCCTCTTTGCCCTTGTCCGCCCCTCTTTGCCCTTGTCCGCCCCTCTTTGCCCTTGTCCGCCCCTCTTTGCCCTTGTCCCATATTCTCCGCTCTTGTCTGCACCTCTTTCCACTTGTCCGCGCCTCTTTGCACTTGTCCGCCCCTCTTTGCCCTTGTCCGCCAATATTTGCCGTTGTCCGCCCCTTTTTGCACTTGTCCGTCCCTCTTTGCAATTGTCCGCCCGTCTTTGCCCTTGTCCCGTATTCTCAGCACTTGTCCGCCCCTCTTTGCCCTTGTCCGCCCCTCTTTTATCTTGTCCCATATTCTCAGCACTTGTCCGCCCCTCTTTGCCCTGGTCCGCCCCTCTTTGCCCTTGTCCGCCCCTCTTTGCCCTTGTCCGACCCTCTTTGCCCTTGTCCGCCCCTCTTTGCCCTTGTCCGCCCCTCTTTGCCCTTGTCCGCCCCTTTTTGCACTTGTCCGTCCCTCTTTGCACTTGTCCGCCCCTCTTTGCCCTTTTCCGCCCCTGTTTGCCCTTGTCCGCCCCTCTTTGCCCTTGTCCCGTATTCTCAGCATTTGTCCGCCCCTGTTTGCCCTTGTCCGACCCTCTTTGCCATTGTCCCGTATTCTCAGCACTTGTCCGCCCCTCTTTGCCCTTCTCCGTCCCTCTTTGCCCTTGTCATGTGTTCTCAGCACTTGTCCGGCTTTCTTTGCCCTTGTCCTCCCCTCTTTGCCCTAGTCCCGTATTCTCAGCGCTTGTCCGCCCCTCTTTGCCCTTCTCCGCGCCTCTTTGCCCTTGTCAGCCCGTCTTTGCCCTTGTCAGCCCGTCTTTGCCCTTGTCAGCCCCTCTTTGCCCTTTTCCGCCCCTCTTTGCAATTGTCCGCTCTTCTTTGCCCTTGTCCCGAATTCTCAGCACTTGTACGCCACTCTTTGCACTTGTCCGCCCCTCTTTGTACTTGTCCGCCCCTCTTTGCCCTTGTCCGCCCCTCTTTGCCATTGTCTGCCCCTCTTTGCACTCTTCCCTTATTCTCAGCACTTGTCCGCTCCTCTTTGCACTTGTCCGCCCCTCTTTGACCTTGTCTGCCCCTCTTTGCCATTGTTAGAACCTCTTTGCACTTGTCCGCCCCTCTTTGCCCTTGTCCCATATTCTCAGCACTTGTCCGCCCCTCATTGCCCTTGTCCGCCCCTCTTTGCCCTTGTCCGCCCCTCTTTGCCCTTGTCCGCCCCTCTTTGCCCTTGTCCCGTATTCTCAGCACTTTTCCGCCCCTCATTGCCCTTGTCCGCCCCTCTTTGCCCTTGTCCGCCCCTCTTTGCACTTGTCCCATTTTCTCAGCACTTGTCTGCACCTGTTTGCCCTTGTCCGCCCCTGTTTGCCCTTGTCCGCCCATGTTTGCCCTTGTCCGTCCCTGTTTGCCCTTGTCCTCCCCTCTTTGCCCTTGTCCCGTATTCTCAGCACTTGTCCGCCCCTCTTTCCCCTTGTCCGCCCCTCTTTGCCCTTGTCCGCCCCTCTTTCCCGTTGTCCGCCCCTCTTTGCCCTTGTCCGCCCTTCTTTGCCCTTGTCCCGTATTCTCAGCACTTCTCCGTCCCTCTTTGCACTTGACCGCCCCTGTTGCCCTTGTCCACCCCTCTTTGCCCTGTCCGTCCCTCTTTGCACTTGTCCGCCATTCTTTGCCCTTGTCCGCCCCTCTTTGCCCTTGTCCCGTATTCTAAGCACTTGTCCGCCCGTCTTTGCCGTTGTCCGCCCCTCTGTGCCCTTGTCCGCCCCTCTTTGCCCTTGTCCTGTATTCTCAGCCCTTGTGCGCCTCTCTTTGCCCTTGTCCGCCCCTCTTTGCCCTTGTCTGCCCCTCTTTGCCCTTGTCCACCCCTCTTTGCCCTTGTCCCGTATTCTCCGCACTTGTCCGAACCCTCTTTGCACTTGTCCCAACCCTCTTTGCACTTGTCCCGTATTCTCAGCACTTGTCCGCCCCTCTTTGCCCTTGTCTGCCCCCTTTGCCCCTGTCCACCCCTCTTTGCCCTTGTCCGCCCCTGTTTGCCCTTGTCCCGTATTCTCAGCTTTTGTCCGTCTCTCTTAGCCCTTGTCCCGAATTCTCAGTACTTGTCCGCCACTCTTTGCCCTTGTCCGCCACTCTTTGCCCTTGTCCGCCCCTCTTTGCCCATGTCCGCCCCTCTTTGCACTTGTCCGCCCCTCTTTGCTCTTGTCCGACTCTCTATGCCCTTGTCCCGTATTCTCAGCACTTGTCCGGCCCTCTTTGCCCTTGTCCGCCACTTTTTGCCCTTGTCCCGTATTCTCCGCTATTGTCCGCCCATCTTTGCCCTTGTCCGCCCCTCTTTGCACTTGTCCGCCCCTCTTTGCCCTTCTCCCCTATTCTCAGCACTTGTCCGCCCCTCTTTGCCCTTGTCCGCCCCTCTTTGCCCTTGTCCCGTATTCTCAGCATTTGTCCGCCCCTGTTTGCCCTTGTCCGACCCTCTTTGCCATTGTCCCGTATTCTCAGCACTTGTCCGCCCCTCTTTGCCCTTCTCCGTCCCTCTTTGCCCTTGTCATGTGTTCTCAGCACTTGTCCGGCTTTCTTTGCCCTTGTCCTCCCCTCTTTGCCCTAGTCCCGTATTCTCAGCGCTTGTCCGCCCCTCTTTGCCCTTCTCCGCGCCTCTTTGCCCTTGTCAGCCCGTCTTTGCCCTTGTCAGCCCGTCTTTGCCCTTGTCAGCCCCTCTTTGCCCTTTTCCGCCCCTCTTTGCAATTGTCCGCTCTTCTTTGCCCTTGTCCCGAATTCTCAGCACTTGTACGCCACTCTTTGCACTTGTCCGCCCCTCTTTGTACTTGTCCGCCCCTCTTTGCCCTTGTCCGCCCCTCTTTGCCATTGTCTGCCCCTCTTTGCACTCTTCCCTTATTCTCAGCACTTGTCCGCTCCTCTTTGCACTTGTCCGCCCCTCTTTGACCTTGTCTGCCCCTCTTTGCCATTGTTAGAACCTCTTTGCACTTGTCCGCCCCTCTTTGCCCTTGTCCCATATTCTCAGCACTTGTCCGCCCCTCATTGCCCTTGTCCGCCCCTCTTTGCCCTTGTCCGCCCCTCTTTGCCCTTGTCCGCCCCTCTTTGCCCTTGTCCCGTATTCTCAGCACTTTTCCGCCCCTCATTGCCCTTGTCCGCCCCTCTTTGCCCTTGTCCGCCCCTCTTTGCACTTGTCCCATTTTCTCAGCACTTGTCCGCACCTGTTTGCCCTTGTCCGCCCCTGTTTGCCCTTGTCCGCCCATGTTTGCCCTTGTCCGTCCCTGTTTGCCCTTGTCCTCCCCTCTTTGCCCTTGTCCCGTATTCTCAGCACTTGTCCGCCCCTCTTTACCCCTGGTCCGCCCCTCTTTGCCCTTGTCCGCCCTTCTTTGCCCTTGTCCCGTATTCTCAGCACTTCTCCGTCCCTCTTTGCACTTGACCGCCCCTGTTGCCCTTGTCCACCCCTCTTTGCCCTGTCCGTCCCTCTTTGCACTTGTCCGCCATTCTTTGCCCTTGTCCGCCCCTCTTTGCCCTTGTCCCGTATTCTAAGCACTTGTCCGCCCGTCTTTGCCGTTGTCCGTCCCTCTGTGCCCTTGTCCGCCCCTCTTTGCCCTTGTCCTGTATTCTCAGCCCTTGTGCGCCTCTCTTTGCCCTTGTCCGCCCCTCTTTGCCCTTGTCTGCCCCTCTTTGCCCTTGTCCACCCCTCTTTGCCCTTGTCCCGTATTCTCCGCACTTGTCCGAACCCTCTTTGCACTTGTCCCAACCCTCTTTGCACTTGTCCCGTATTCTCAGCACTTGTCCGCCCCTCTTTGCCCTTGTCTGCCCCCTTTGCCCTTGTCCACCCCTCTTTGCCCTTGTCCGCCCCTGTTTGCCCTTGTCCCGTATTCTCAGCTTTTGTCCGTCTCTCTTAGCCCTTGTCCCGAATTCTCAGTACTTGTCCGCCACTCTTTGCCCTTGTCCGCCACTCTTTGCCCTTGTCCGCCCCTCTTTGCCCATGTCCGCCCCTCTTTGCTCTTGTCCGACTCTCTATGCCCTTGTCCCGTATTCTCAGCACTTGTCCGGCCCTCTTTGCCCTTGTCCGCCACTTTTTGCCCTTGTCCCGTATTCTCCGCTATTGTCCGCCCATCTTTGCCCTTGTCCGCCCCTCTTTGCACTTGTCCGCCCCTCTTTGCCCTTCTCCCCTACTCTCAGCACTTGTCCGCCCCTCTTTGCCCTTGTCCGCCCCTCTTTGATCTTATCCCATATTCTCTGCACTTATCCGCCCCTCTTTGCCCTTGTCCGCCCCTCTTTGATCTTATCCCATATTCTCTGCACTTATCCGCCCCTCTTTGCCCTTGTCCGCCCCTCTTTGCCCTTGTCCGCCCCTCTTTGCTCTTGTCCGACTCTCTATGCCCTTGTCCCGTATTCTCAGCACTTGTCCGGCCCTCTTTGCCCTTGTCCGCCACTTTTTGCCCTTGTCCCGTATTCTCCGCTATTGTCCGCCCATCTTTGCCCTTGTCCGCCCCTCTTTGCACTTGTCCGCCCCTCTTTGCCCTTCTCCCCTATTCTCAGCACTTGTCCGCCCCTCTTTGCCCTTGTCCGCCCCTCTTTGATCTTATCCCATATTCTCTGCACTTATCCGCCCCTCTTTGCCCTTGTCCGCCCCTCTTTGCCCTTGTCCGCCCCTCTTTGCCCTTGTCCGCCCCTCTTTGCCCTTTTCTGCCCCTCTTTGCCCTTGTCTGCCCCTCTTTGCCCTTGTCCGCCCCTCTTTACACTTGTCCGCCCCTCTTTGCCCTTGTCTGCCCCTTTTGCCCTTGTCCCATATTCTCAGCACTTGTCCGCCCCTCTTTCCCTTGTCCGCACCTCTTTGCCCTTGTCTGCCCCTCTTTGCCCTTGTCTGCCCCTCTTTGCCCTTGTCCGCCCCTCTTTGCCCTTGTCCCATATTCTCCGCTCTTGTCTGCACCTCTTTCCACTTGTCCGCGCCTCTTTGCCCTTGTCCGCCCCTCTTTGCCCTTGTCCGCCAATATTTGCTATTGTCCGACCCTCTTTTCAATTGTCCGCCCGTCTGTGCCCTTGTCCCGTATTCTCAGCACTTGTCCGCCCCTCTTTGCCCTTGTCCCGTATTCTCAGCCCTTGTCTGCCCCTCTTTGGCCTTGTCCGCCCCTCTTTGGCCTTGTCCGCCCCCCTTTGCACTTGTCCTGTATTCTCAGCACTTGTCCGCCCCTCTTTGCCCCTGTCTGCCCCTCTTTGCCCTTGTCCGCCACCCTTTGGACTTGTCCGCCCCTCTTTGCCCTTGTCCCGTATTCTCAGCACTTGTCCGCCCCTCTTTGCCCTTGTCCGCCCCTCTTTGCCCTTGTCCGCCCCTCTTCACCCTTGTCCTCCCCTCTTTGCACTTGCCCGCCCCTCTTTGCCCTTGTCCGCCCCTCTTTGCCCTTGTCCCATATGCTCAGCACTTGTCCGCCCCTGTTTGCCCTTGTCCGCCTCTCTTTGCCCTTGTCCCGTATTCTCAGCACTTGTCCGCCCCTCTTTGCCCTTGTCCGACCCTCTTTGCCCTATTCCCGTATTCTCAGCGTTTGTCCGCACCTCTTTGCCCTTGTCCGCCCCTCTTTGCCCTTGTCCGCCCCTCTTTGCACTTGTCCGCCCCTCTTTGCCCTTGTCCCGAATTCTGATTACTTGTCCGCCACTCTTTGCCTTTGTCCGCCCCTCTTTGCACTTGCCCGCCCCTCCATGCCCTTGTTCACCCCTCTTTGCCCTTGTCCACCCCTCTTTGCCCTTGTCCGACCGTCTTTGCTCTTGTCCGCCCCTCTTTGCCCTTGACCCGAATTCTCAGCACTTGTCCGCCCCTCTTTGCACTTGTCTGCCCCTCTTTGCCCTTTTCCGCCCCTCTTTGCCCTTGTCCGCCCCTCTTTGCCCTTGTCCGCCCCTCTTTGCACTTGTCGGCCCCTCTTTGCACTTGTCCCGAATTTTCAGCACTTGTCCGCCACTCTTTGCCCTTGTCCGCCACTCTTTGCCCTTGTCCGCTCCTCTTTGCACTTGCCCGCCCCTCTTTGCCCTTGTCCCGTATTCTAAGCACTTGTCTGCCCCTCTTTGCCCTTGTCCGCCCTCTTTGCCCTTGTCCACCCTTCTTTGCCCTTGTCCGCCCGTCTTTGCTCTTGCCCGCCCCTCTTTGCCCTTGTCCCGTATTCTCAGCACTTTTCCGCACCTCTTTGCCCTTGTCCCGTATTCTCAGCACTTATCCGCCCCTCTTTGCCCTTGTCCGCCCCTCTTTCCCTTGTCCGCCCCTCTTTTCCCTTGTCCGCCCCTCTTTGCCCTTGTCTGCCCCTCTTTGCCCATGTCTGCCCCTCTTTGCCCTTGTCCGCCCTCCTTTGCCCTTGTCCGCCCCTCTTTGCCCTTGTCCGCCCCTCTTTGCCCTTGTCCCATATTCTCCGCTCTTGTCTGCACCTCTTTCCACTTGTCCGCGCCTCTTTGCACTTGTCCGCCCCTCTTTGCCCTTGTCCGCCAATATTTGCCGTTGTCCGCCCCTTTTTGCACTTGTCCGTCCCTCTTTGCAATTGTCCGCCCGTCTTTGCCCTTGTCCCGTATTCTCAGCACTTGTCCGCCCCTCTTTGCCCTTGTCCGCCCCTCTTTGCCCTTGTCCGACCCTCTTTGCCCTTGTCCGCCCCTCTTTGCCCTTGTCCGCCCCTCTTTGCCCTTGTCCGCCCCTTTTTGCACTTGTCCGTCCCTCTTTGCACTTGTCCGCCCCTCTTTGCCCTTTTCCGCCCCTGTTTGCCCTTGTCCGCCCCTCTTTGCCCTTGTCCCGTATTCTCAGCATTTGTCCGCCCCTGTTTGCCCTTGTCCGACCCTCTTTGCCATTGTCCCGTATTCTCAGCACTTGTCCGCCCCTCTTTGCCCTTCTCCGTCCCTCTTTGCCCTTGTCATGTGTTCTCAGCACTTGTCCGGCCCTCTTTGCCCTTGTCCTCCCCTCTTTGCCCTAGTCCCGTATTCTCAGCGCTTGTCCGCCCCTCTTTGCCCTTCTCCGCGCCTCTTTGCCCTTGTCAGCCCGTCTTTGCCCTTGTCAGCCCGTCTTTGCCCTTGTCAGCCCCTCTTTGCCCTTTTCCGCCCCTCTTTGCAATTGTCCGCTCTTCTTTGCCCTTGTCCCGAATTCTCAGCACTTGTACGCCACTCTTTGCACTTGTCCGCCCCTCTTTGTACTTGTCCGCCCCTCTTTGCCCTTGTCCGCCCCTCTTTGCCATTGTCTGCCCCTCTTTGCACTCTTCCCTTATTCTCAGCACTTGTCCGCTCCTCTTTGCACTTGTCCGCCCCTCTTTGACCTTGTCCGCCCCTCTTTGCCCTTGTCCGCCCCTCTTTGCCCTTGTCCGCCCCTCTTTGCCCTTGTCCCGTATTCTCAGCACTTGTCCGCCCCTCATTGCCCTTGTCCGCCCCTCTTTGCCCTTGTCCGCCCCTCTTTGCACTTGTCCCATTTTCTCAGCACTTGTCCGCACCTGTTTGCCCTTGTCCGCCCCTGTTTGCCCTTGTCCGCCCATGTTTGCCCTTGTCCGTCCCTGTTTGCCCTTGTCCTCCCCTCTTTGCCCTTGTCCCGTATTCTCAGCACTTGTCCGCCCCTCTTTACCCCTGGTCCGCCCCTCTTTGCCCTTGTCCGCCCCTCTTTCCCGTTGTCCGCCCCTCTTTGCCCTTGTCCGCCCTTCTTTGCCCTTGTCCCGTATTCTCAGCACTTCTCCGTCCCTCTTTGCACTTGACCGCCCCTGTTGCCCTTGTCCACCCCTCTTTGCCCTGTCCGTCCCTCTTTGCACTTGTCCGCCATTCTTTGCCCTTGTCCGCCCCTCTTTGCCCTTGTCCCGTATTCTAAGCACTTGTCCGCCCGTCTTTGCCGTTGTCCGCCCCTCTGTGCCCTTGTCCGCCCCTCTTTGCCCTTGTCCTGTATTCTCAGCCCTTGTGCGCCTCTCTTTGCCCTTGTCCGCCCCTCTTTGCCCTTGTCTGCCCCTCTTTGCCCTTGTCCACCCCTCTTTGCCCTTGTCCCGTATTCTCCGCACTTGTCCGAACCCTCTTTGCACTTGTCCCAACCCTCTTTGCACTTGTCCCGTATTCTCAGCACTTGTCCGCCCCTCTTTGCCCTTGTCTGCCCCCTTTGCCCTTGTCCACCCCTCTTTGCCCTTGTCCGCCCCTGTTTGCCCTTGTCCCGTATTCTCAGCTTTTGTCCGTCTCTCTTAGCCCTTATCCCGTATTCTCAGCACTTGTCCGCCCCTCTTTACCCTTGTCCCCCCCTCCTTGCCCTTATCCCGTATTCTCAGCCCTTGTTCGCCCCTCTTTGACCTTGTCCGCCCCTCTTTGCCGTTGGCCCGTATTCTCAGCACTTGTCCGCCCCTCTTTGCCCTTGTCCGCCCCTCTTTGCCCTTGTCCGCCCCTGTTTGCCCTTGTCCGCCCCTCTTTGCCCTTGTCCGCCTCTCTTTGCCCTTGTCCGCCCCTTTTTGCCCTTGTCTGCCCCTCTTTGCCATTCTCCGCCCCTCTTTGCAGTTGTCCCGTATTCTCCGCACTTGTCCGCCCCTCTTTGCCCTTGTCCCCCCGTCTTTGCCCTTGTCCTCTCCTCTTTGCCCCTGTCCGCCCCTCTTTCCTCTTGTCCGCCCCTCTTTGCCCTTTTCCTTTGTTCTCAGAACTTGTCCCGTATTCTCAGAACTTGTCCGCCCCTCTTTGCCCTTGTCCGCCCCTCTTTGCCCTTGACCGCCCCTCTTTGCCCTTCTCCGCACATCTTAGCCCTTGTCCGCAACTCTTTGCACTTGTCCGCCGCTCTTTGCCCTTTTCTGCCCCTCTTTGCCCTTGTCCGCCCCTCTTTGCCCTTGTCCGCCCCTCTTTGCCTTTGTCCCGTATTCTCAGCACTTGTCCGCCCCTCTTTGCACTTGTCCGCACCTCTTTGCACTTGTCCCGTTTTCTCAGCACTTGTCCGCCCCTCTTTGCCCTTGTCCGCTCTTCTTTGCCCTTGTCCGCCCCTCTTTGCACTTGTCCGCCCCTCTTTGGCCTTGTCCGACTCTTTTTGCTGTTGTCCCGTATTCTCATTCCTTGTCCGTCCCTCTTTGCCCTTGTCCTGTATTCTCAGCACTTGTTCGCCCCTCTTTGCCCTTGTCCGGCCCTCTTTGCGCTTGTCCGCCCCTCTTTGCCCTTGTCCGCCCCTCTTTGCCCTTGTCCGCCCCTCTTTGCCCTTGTCCGCCCCTCTTTGCCCTTGTCCTGTATTCTCAGCACATTTCCGACCCTCTTTGCCCTTGTCCGCCCCTCTTTGCCCTTGTCCCGTATTCTCAGCACATTTCCGACCCTCTTTGCCCTTGTCCGCCCCTCTTTGCGCTGTCCGCCCCTCTTTGCCCTTGTCCCGTATTCTCAGCACTTGTCCGCCTGTCTTTGCCCTTGTCCGGCCCTGTTTGCACTTCTCCGCCCCTCTTTGCTCTTGTCCGCCCCTCTTTGCCCTTGTCCCGTATTCTCAGCACTTGTCCGCCCCTCTTTGGCCTTGTCCTCCCCTCTTTGGCCTTGTCTGCCCCTCTTTGCCCTTGTCCAACCCTCTTTGCCCTTGTCCGCCCCTCTTTGCACTTGTCCTGTATTCTCAGCACTTGTCTGCCCCTCTTTTACACTTGTCCGCCCCTCTTTGCCCTTTCCACCCGTCTTTGGCCTTGTCCGCCCCCCTTTGCACTTGTCCGCCCCTCTTTGCCCTTGTCCTTCCCTCTTTGCCCTTCTCCGCCCCTCTTCGCAATTGTCCGCCCCTCTTTGCCCTTGTCCGTCCCTCTTTGCACTTTTCCGACACTCTTTGCCCTTTTCCGACCCTCTTTGCCCTTGTCCGCCCCTCTTTGCCCTTGTCCGCCCCTCTTTGCCCTTGTCCGCCCCTCTTTGCCCTTCTCCGCCCCTCTTTGCACTTCTCCTCCCCTCTATACCCTTTTCCGCCCCTCTTTGCCCTAGTCCCATATTCTCAGCGCTTGTCCGCCCCTCTTTGCCCTTTTCCGCCCCTCTTTGCCCTTGTCCGCCCGTCTTTCTCCTTTTCCGCCACTCTTTGCACTTCTCCCGTATTCTCAGCACTTGTCCGCCCCTCTTTGCCATTGTCCGCCCCCTCTTTGTCCTTGTCCGCCCCTCTTTGCCCTTGTCCGCACCTCCTTGTCCTTGTCCGCCCCTCTTTGCCCTTGTCCAACCCTCTTTACCCTTGTCCTCCCTTCTTTGCCCTTGTCCACAACACTTTGCACTTTTCCGCCCCTCTTTGCCCTTGTCCGCACCTCGTTGCCCTTCTCCCGTATTCTCAGTCCTTGTCCGCCCCTATTTGCCCTTGTCCCGTATTCTCAGCAATTTTCCGCTCCTCTTTCCCCTTCTCCGCCCCTCTTTGCTCTTTTTCGCCTCTCTTTGCCCTTGTCCGCCCCTCTTTACCCTTGTCCCGTATTCTCAGCATTTGTCCGCCCCTCTTTGCCCTTGTCCGCCCCTCTTTGCCCTTGTCCGCCCCTATCTGACTTGTCCGCCACTCTTTGCCCTTGTCCGCACCTCTTTACCCTTGTCCGCCCCTCTTTGCCCTTGTGCGCCCCTCTTTGCTCTTGTCCCGTATTCTCCACAAATATCCGCACCTCTTTGCAATTGTCCGCCCCTCTTTGCCCTTGTTCCATATTCTCAGCACTTGTCCGCCCCTCATTGCACTTGTCCGCCCCTCTTTGCCCTTTTCCGCCCCTCTTTGCCCTTGTCCGCCCCACTTTACCTTTGTCCCGTATTCTCAGCACTTGTCTGCCCCTCTTTGCCCTTGTCTGCCCCTCGTTGCCCTTGTCCGCACCTCTTTACCCTTGTCCGCCACTCTTTGCCATTTTCCGCCCCTCTTTGCTCTTGTCCCGTATTCTCCGCACATGTCCGCCCCTCATTGCACTTGTCCGCCCCTTTTTGCCCTTGTCCGCCCCTCTTTGCTCTTGTCCGCCCCTCTTTGCCCTTGTCCGCCCCTCTTTGCCCTTGTCCCGTATTATTAGCACTTGTCCGCCCCTCACTGCCCTTGTCCGCCCCTCTTTGCTCTTGTCCGCCCCTCTTTGCCCTTGTCCCGTGTTATCAGCACTTGTCCGCCCCTCACTGCCCTTGTCCGCACCTCTTTGCCCTTGTCCGCCCCTCTTTGCCCTTGTCCTGTATTCTCAGAACTTGTCCGCCCCTCTTTGCCCTTGTCCGCCCCTCTTTACCCTTGTCCGCCCCTCTTTGCCTTGTCCCATATCCTCCGCTCTTGTCCGCCCCTCTTTGCCCTTGTCCGCCCCTCTTTGCCCTTGTCCGCCCCTCTCTGCTCTTGTCCGCACGTCTCTGCCCTTGTCCCGTATTCTCAGCCCTTGTGCGCCCCTCTTTGCCCTTGTCCGCCCCTCTGTTCCCTTGTCCGCCCCTCTGTGCCCTTGTCTGCCCCTCTGTGCTCTTGTCCCGTATACTCAGAACTTGTCCGACTCTCTTTGCCCTTGTCCGCCCCTATTTGCCCTTGTCCTCCCCTCTTTGCCCTTGTCTGCCCCTCTTTGCCCTTGTCCGCCCCTCTTTGCACTTGTCCGCCCCTCTTTGCCCTTGTCCGCCCCTCTTTGCCCTTGTCACGTATTCTCAGCCCTTGTCTCATATTCTCAGCCTATGTCCGCCCCTCTTTGTCCTTGTCCCGTATTCTCAGCCCTTGTCCGCCCCTCTTTGCCCTTGTCCGCCCCTATCTGACTTGTCCGCCACTCTTTGCCCTTGTCCGGACCTCTTTACCCTTGTCCGCCCCTCTTTGCCCTTGTGCGCCCCTCTTTGCTCTTGTCCCGTATTCTCCACAAATATCCGCCCCTCTTTGCAATTGTCCGCCCCTCTTTGCCCTTGTTCCATATTCTCAGCACTTGTCCGCCCCTCATTGCACTTGTCCGCCCCTCTTTGCCCTTTTCAGCCCCTCTTTGCCCTTGTCCGCCCCACTTTACCTTTGTCCCGTATTCTCAGCACTTGTCTGCCCCTCTTTGCCCTTGTCTGACCCTCGTTGCCCTTGTCCGCACCTCTTTACCCTTGTCCGCCACTCTTTGCCATTTTCCGCCCCTCTTTGCTCTTGTCCCGTATTCTCCGCACATGTCCGCCCCTCATTGCACTTGTCCGCCCCTTTTTGCCCTTGTCCGCCCCTCTTTGCTCTTGTCCGCCCCTCTTTGCCCTTGTCCGCCCCTCTTTGCCCTTGTCCCGTATTATTAGCACTTGTCCGCCCCTCACTGCCCTTGTCCGCCCCTCTTTGCTCTTGTCCGCCCCTCTTTGCCCTTGTCCCGTGTTATCAGCACTTGTCCGCCCCTCACTGCCCTTGTCCGCACCTCTTTGCCCTTGTCCGCCCCTCTTTGCCCTTGTCCTGTATTCTCAGAACTTGTCCGCCCCTCTTTGCCCTTGTCCGCCCCTCTTTGCCCTTGTCCGCCCCTCTTTACCCTTGTCCGCCCCTCTTTGCCTTGTCCCATATCCTCCGCTCTTGTCCGCCCCTCTTTGCCCTTGTCCGCCCCTCTTTGCCGTTGTCCGCCCCTCTCTGCTCTTGTCCGCACGTCTCTGCCCTTGTCCCGTATTCTCCGCTCTTGTCCGCCCCTCTTTGCCCTTGTCCGTCCCTCTGTTCCCTTGTCCGCCCCTCTGTGCCCTTGTCTGCCCCTCTGTGCTCTTGTCCCGTATACTCAGAACTTGTCCGACTCTCTTTGCCCTTGTCCGCCCCTATTTGCCCTTGTCCTCCCCTCTTTGCCCTTGTCTGCCCCTCTTTGCCCTTGTCCGCCCCTCTTTGCCCTTGTCCGCCCGTTTTTGTCCTTGTCCACCCCTCTTTGTCCTTGTCCGCCCCTCTTTGCACTTGTCCGCCCCTCTTTGCCCTTGTCCGCCCCTCTTTGCCCTTGTCACGTATTCTCAGCCCTTGTCTCATATTCTCAGCCTATGTCCGCCCCTCTTTGTCCTTGTCCCGTATTCTCAGCCCTTGTCCGCCCCTCTTTGCCCTTGTCCCGTATTCTCAGACCTTGTCCGCCCCTCTTTGTCCTTGTCCCGTATTCTCAGCACTTGTCCGCCCCTCTTTGCCCTTGTCCGCCCCTCTTTGCCCTTGTCCGCCCCTCTTTGCCCTTGTCCGCCCCTCTTTGCCCTTCTCCGACCCTCTTTGCCCTTGTCTGCCCCTCTTTGCCCTTGTCCGCCCTCTTTGCCCTTGTCCCGTATTCTCAGAACTTGTCCGCCCCTCTTTGCCCTTGTCCGCCCCTCTTTGCCGTTGTCCGCCCCTCTTTACCTTGTCCCATATCCTCCGCTCTTGTCCGCCCCTCTTTGCCCTTGTCCGCCCCTCATTGCCCTTGTCCGCCCCTCTTTGCCCTTGTCCGCCCCTCTCTGATCTTGTCCGCCCGTCTCTGCCCTTGTCCCGTATTCTCAGCCCTTGTCCGCCCCTCTTTGTCCGTGTCCCGTATTCTCAGCCCGTGTCCCGTATTCTCAGCCCGTGTCCCCTATTATCAGCCCATGTCCCCTATGCTCAGCCCGTGTCCCGTATTCTCAGCCCGTGTCCCGTATTCTCAGCCCTTGTCCGCCCCTCTTTGCCCTTGTCAGCCCCTCTTTGCACTTGTACGCATATCTTTGCCCTTGTCCGCACCTCTTTGGCCTTGTCCGCCCGTCTTTGCCCTTGTCCCATATTCTCAGCCCTTTTTCCGCCCCTCTTTGCCCTTTTCTGCCCCTCTTTGCCCTTGTCAGCCCCTCTTTGCACTTGTGCGCCTCTCTTTGCCCTTGTCCGCCCCTCTTTGCCCTTGTCTGCCCCTCTTTGCCCTTGTCCACCCCTCTTTGCCCTTGTCCCGTATTCTCCGCACTTGTCCGAACCCTCTTTGCACTTGTCCCAACCCTCTTTGCACTTGTCCCGTATTCTCAGCACTTGTCCGCCCCTCTTTGCCCTTGTCTGCCCCCTTTGCCCTTGTCCACCCCTCTTTGCCCTTGTCCGCCCCTGTTTGCCCTTGTCCCGTATTCTCAGCTTTTGTCCGTCTCTCTTAGCCCTTATCCCGTATTCTCAGCACTTGTCCGCCCCTCTTTACCCTTGTCTCCCCCTCCTTGCCCTTATCCCGTATTCTCAGCCCTTGTTCGCCCCTCCTTGACCTTGTCCGCCCCTCTTTGCCGTTGGCCCGTATTCTCAGCACTTGTCCGCCCCTCTTTGCCCTTGTCCGCCCCTCTTTGCCCTTATCCGCCCCTGTTTGCCCTTGTCCGCCCCTCTTTGCCCTTGTCCGCCTCTCTTTGCCCTTGTCCGCCCCTTTTTGCCCTTGTCTGCCCCTCTTTGCCATTCTCCGCCCCTCTTTGCACTTGTCCCGTATTCTCCGCACTTGTCCGCCCCTCTTTGCCCTTGTCCCCCCGTCTTTGCCCTTGTCCTCTCCTCTTTGCCCCTGTCCGCCCCTCTTTCCTCTTGTCCGCCCCTCTTTGCCCTTTTCCTTTGTTCTCAGAACTTGTCCCGTATTCTCAGAACTTGTCCGCCCCTCTTTGCCCTTGTCCGCCCCTCTTTGCCCTTGACCGCCCCTCTTTGCCCTTCTTCGCACATCTTAGCCCTTGTCCGCAACTCTTTGCACTTGTCCGCCGCTCTTTGCCCTTTTCTGCCCCTCTTTGCCCTTGTCCGCCCCTCTTTGCCCTTGTCCGCCCCTCTTTGCCTTTGTCCCGTATTCTCAGCACTTGTCCGCCCCTCTTTGCACTTGTCCGCACCTCTTTGCCCTTGTCCCGTTTTCTCAGCACTTGTCCGCCCCTCTTTGCCCTTGTCCGCTCTTCTTTGCCCTTGTCCGCCCCTCTTTGCACTTGTCCGCCCCTCTTTGGCCTTGTCCGACTCTTTTTGCTGTTGTCCCGTATTCTCATTCCTTGTCCGTCCCTCTTTGCCCTTGTCCTGTATTCTCAGCACTTGTTCGCCCCTCTTTGCCCTTGTCCGGCCCTCTTTGCGCTTGTCCGCCCCTCTTTGCCCTTGTCCGCCCCTCTTTGCCCTTGTCCGCCCCTCTTTGCCCTTGTCCGCCCCTCTTTGCCCTTGTCCCGTATTCTCAGCACATTTCCGCCCCTCTTTGCTCTTGTCCGCCCCTCTTTGCCCTTGTCCCGTATTCTCAGCACTTGTCCGCCCCTCTTTGGCCTTGTCCTCCCCTCTTTGGCCTTGTCTGCCCCTCTTTGCCCTTGTCCAACCCTCTTTGCCCTTGTCCGCCCCTCTTTGCACTTGTCCTGTATTCTCAGCACTTGTCTGCCCCTCTTTACACTTGTCCGCCCCTCTTTGCCCTTTCCACCCCTCTTTGGCCTTGTCCGCCCCCCTTTGCACTTGTCCGCCCCTCTTTGCCCTTGTCCTTCCCTCTTTGCACTTCTCCGCCCCTCTTCGCAATTGTCCGCCCCTCTTTGCCCTTGTCCGTCCCTCTTTGCACTTTTCCGACACTCTTTGCCCTTTTCCGACCCTCTTTGCCCTTGTCCGCCCCTCTTTGCCCTTGTCCGCCCCTCTTTGCCCTTGTCCGCCCCTCTTTGCCCTTCTCCGCCCCTCTTTGCACTTCTCCGCCCCTCTATACCCTTTTCCGCCCATCTTTGCCCTAGTCCCATATTCTCAGCGCTTGTCCGCCCCTCTTTGCCCTTTTCCGCCCCTCTTTGCCCTTGTCCGCCCGTCTTTCTCCTTTTCCGCCACTCTTTGCACTTCTCCCGTATTCTCAGCACTTGTCCGCCCCTCTTTGCCATTGTCCGCCCCCTCTTTGTCCTTGTCCGCCCCTCTTTGCCCTTGTCCGCACCTCCTTGTCCTTGTCCGCCCCTCTTTGCCCTTGTCCAACCCTCTTTACCCTTGTCCTCCCTTCTTTGCCCTTGTCCACAACACTTTGCACTTTTCCGCCCCTCTTTGCCCTTGTCCGCACCTCGTTGCCCTTCTCCCGTATTCTCAGTCCTTGTCCGCCCCTATTTGCCCTTGTCCCGTATTCTCAGCAATTTTCCGCTCCTCTTTCCCCTTCTCCGCCCCTCTTTGCTCTTTTTCGCCTCTCTTTGCCCTTGTCCGCCCCTCTTTACCCTTGTCCCGTATTCTCAGCATTTGTCCGCCCCTCTTTGCCCTTGTCCGCCCCTCTTTGCCCTTGTCCGCCCCTATCTGACTTGTCCGCCACTCTTTGCCCTTGTCCGCACCTCTTTACCCTTGTCCGCCCCTCTTTGCCCTTGTGCGCCCCTCTTTGCTCTTGTCCCGTATTCTCCACAAATATCCGCACCTCTTTGCAATTGTCCGCCCCTCTTTGCCCTTGTTCCATATTCTCAGCACTTGTCCGCCCCTCATTGCACTTGTCCGCCCCTCTTTGCCCTTTTCCGCCCCTCTTTGCCCTTGTCCGCCCCACTTTACCTTTGTCCCGTATTCTCAGCACTTGTCTGCCCCTCTTTGCCCTTGTCTGACCCTCGTTGCCCTTGTCCGCACCTCTTTACCCTTGTCCGCCACTCTTTGCCATTTTCCGCCCCTCTTTGCTCTTGTCCCGTATTCTCCGCACATGTCCGCCCCTCATTGCACTTGTCCGCCCCTTTTTGCCCTTGTCCGCCCCTCTTTGCTCTTGTCCGCCCCTCTTTGCCCTTGTCCGCCCCTCTTTGCCCTTGTCCCGTATTATTAGCACTTGTCCGCCCCTCACTGCCCTTGTCCGCCCCTCTTTGCTCTTGTCCGCCCCTCTTTGCCCTTGTCCCGTGTTATCAGCACTTGTCCGCCCCTCACTGCCCTTGTCCGCACCTCTTTGCCCTTGTCCGCCCCTCTTTGCCCTTGTCCTGTATTCTCAGAACTTGTCCGCCCCTCTTTGCCCTTGTCCGCCCCTCTTTACCCTTGTCCGCCCCTCTTTGCCTTGTCCCATATCCTCCGCTCTTGTCCGCCCCTCTTTGCCCTTGTCCGCCCCTCTTTGCCCTTGTCCGCCCCTCTCTGCTCTTGTCCGCACGTCTCTGCCCTTGTCCCGTATTCTCCGCTCTTGTCCGCCCCTCTTTGCCCTTGTCCGTCCCTCTGTTCCCTTGTCCGCCCCTCTGTGCCCTTGTCTGCCCCTCTGTGCTCTTGTCCCGTATACTCAGAACTTGTCCGACTCTCTTTGCCCTTGTCCGCCCCTATTTGCCCTTGTCCTCCCCTCTTTGCCCTTGTCTGCCCCTCTTTGCCCTTGTCCGCCCCTCTTTGCCCTTGTCCGCCCGTTTTTGTCCTTGTCCACCCCTCTTTGCCCTTGTCCGCCCCTCTTTGCACTTGTCCGCCCCTCTTTGCCCTTGTCCGCCCCTCTTTGCCCTTGTCACGTATTCTCAGCCCTTGTCTCATATTCTCAGCCTATGTCCGCCCCTCTTTGTCCTTGTCCCGTATTCTCAGCCCTTGTCCGCTCCTCTTTGCCCTTGTCCCGTATTCTCAGACCTTGTCCGCCCCTCTTTGTCCTTGTCCCGTATTCTCAGCACTTGTCCGCCCCTCTTTGCCCTTGTCCGCCCCTCTTTGCCCTTGTCCGCCCCTCTTTGCCCTTGTCCGCCCCTCTTTGCCCTTCTCCGACCCTCTTTGCCCTTGTCTGCCCCTCTTTGCCCTTGTCCGCCCTCTTTGCCCTTGTCCCGTATTCTCAGAACTTGTCCGCCCCTCTTTGCCCTTGTCCGCCCCTCTTTGCCGTTGTCCGCCCCTCTTTGCCTTGTCCCATATCCTCCGCTCTTGTCCGCCCCTCTTTGCCCTTGTCCGCCCCTCATTGCCCTTGTCCGCCCCTCTTTGCCCTTGTCCGCCCCTCTCTGATCTTGTCCGCCCGTCTCTGCCCTTGTCCCGTATTCTCAGCCCTTGTCCGCCCCTCTTAGTCCGTGTCCCGTATTCTCAGCCCGTGTCCCGTATTCTCAGCCCGTGTCCCCTATTATCAGCCCATGTCCCCTATGCTCAGCACGTGTCCCGTATTCTCAGCCCGTGTCCCGTATTCTCAGCCCTTGTCCGCCCCTCTTTGCCCTTGTCAGCCCCTCTTTGCACTTGTACGCACATCTTTGCCCTTGTCCGCACCTCTTTGCCCTTGTCCGCCCGTCTTTGCCCTTGTCCCATATTCTCAGCCCTTTTTCCGCCCCTCTTTGCCCTTTTCTGCCCCTCTTTGCCCTTGTCAGCCCCTCTTTGCCCTTGTCCGCCCCTCTTTGCCCTTGTCCGCCCCTCTTTGCCCTTGTCCCGTATTCTCAGCAATTTTCCGCACCTCTTTGCCCTTGTCCCGTATTCTCAGCCCTTGTCAGCCCCTCTTTGCCCTTGTCCGCCCCTCTTTGCCCTTGTCCTCTTCTCTTTGCACTTGTCCGCCCCTCTTTGCCCTTGTCCGCCCCTCTTTGCCCATATCCGCCCCTGTTTGACCTTGTCCCATATTCTCAGCCCTTGTGCGCCCCTCTTTGCCCTTGTCCCGTATTCTCAGCCCTTGTCCGCCCCTCTTTGCCCTTGTCCGCCCCTCTTTGCCCTTGTCCGCCCCTCTTTGCCCTCGTCCGCCCCTCTTTGCCCTTGTCCGCCACTCTTTGCCCTTGTCCGCCACTCTTTGCCCTTGTCCACCCCTCTTTGCCCTTGTCCCGAATTTTCAGCCCTTGTCCGACCCTCTTTGCCCTTGTCCGACCCTCTTTGCACTTGTCCGCCCCTCTTTGCCCTTGTCCGCCCCTCTTTGCCCTTGTGCGTCCCTCTTTGCCCTTGTCCGCCCCTCTTTGCCCTTGTCCGCCCCTCTTTTCCCATGTCCGCCCCTCTTTGCCCTTGTCCGTCCCTCTTTGCCCTTGTCCGCCCCTCTTTGACCTTGTCCGCCCCTCTTTGACCTTGTCCGCCCCTCTTTGCCCTTGTCCCTTATTCTCAGCCCTTGTCCGCCCCTCTTTGCCCTTGTCCGCCCCTCTTTGCCCTTGTCCCGTATTCTCAGCCCTTGTCCGCCCCTCTTTGCCCTTGTCCGCCCCTCTTTACCCTTGTCCGCCCCTCTTTGCCCTTGTCCGACCCTCTTTGCCCTTGTCCGCCCCTCTTTGCTCTTGTCCGCACCTCTTTGATCTTGTCCCGTATTCTTAGACCCTTTCCGTCCCTCTTTGTACTTGTCCGCCCCTCTTTGCCCTTGTCCGCCCCTCTTTGCCCTTGTCCGCCCCTCTTTGCCCTTGTCTGCCCCTCTTCGCCCTTGTGCGCTCCTCTTTGCCCTTGTCCGCCCCTCTTTGCCCTTGTCCGCCCCTCTTTGCCCTTGACCCGTATTCTCAGCCCTTGTCCGCCCCTCTTTGCCCTTTTCCCGTATTCTCAGCAGTTGTCCGCCCCTCTTTGCCCTCGTCCGCCCCTCTCAGCCCTCGTCCGCCCCTCTCAGCCCTCGTCCGCCCCTCTCAGCCCTTCTCCGCCCCTCTCAGCCCTTCTCCGCCCCTCTCAGCCCTCGTCCTGCATTCTCAGCCCTCGTCCGCCCCTCTCAGCCCTCGTCGTGCATTCTCAGCCCTCGTCCGCCCCTCTCAGCCCTCGTCCCGCATTATCAGGACTTGTCCGCCCCTCTCAGCCCTCGTCCCGCATTCTCAGCCCTCGTCCGCCCCTCTCAGCCCTCGTCCCGCATTCTCAGCCGTCGTCCGCCCCTCTCAGCCCTCGTCCCGCATTCTCAGCCCTCGTCCGCCCCTCTCTGTCCTCGTCCCGCATTCTCATCCCTCGTCTGCCCCTCTCAGCCCTCGTCCCGCATTCTCAGCCGTCGTCCGCCACTCTCAGCCCTCGTCCCAAATTCTCCGCCCTCGTCCAACCCTCTCAGCCCTTGTCCCACATTCTCAGCCCTTGTCACACATTCTCAGCCGTTGTTCGACCCTCTCAACCCTTGTCCCGAATTCTCAGCCCTTGTCCGCCCCTCTCAGCCCTTGTCCGCACCTCTCAGCCCTTGTCCCGCATTCTCTGCCCTTGTCCGCCCCTCTCAGCCCTTGTCCCGCATTGTCAGTCCTTGTCCGCCCCTCTCAGCCCTTGTCCCGCATTCTCAGCCCTTGTCTGCCCCTCTCAGCCTTTGTACCGTATTCTCAGAACTTGTCCCGTATTCTCAGTACTTGTCCGCCCCTCTTTGCCCTTGTCCGCACCTCTCTGCCCTTGTCCACCCCTCTGTGCACTTGTCCACCCCTCTTTGCCCTTGTCGGCCCCTCTTTGCCCTTGTCCGCCCCTCTTTGCCCTTGTCGGACCCTCTTTGCCATTGTCCGGACCTCTTTGCACTTGTCCCGTATTCTCAGCACTTGTCCGACCCTCTTTGCCCGTGTCCGTCCCTCTTTGCCCGTGTCCGCCCCTCTTTGACCATGTCCGCCCCTATTTGCCCTTCTCCGCCCCTATTTGCAATTGTCCGCCCCTCTTTGCCCTTGTCCGCCCCTCTTTGCCCTTGTCCCGTATTCTCATCCCTTCTCCGCCCCTCTTTGTCCTTGTCCCATATTCTCAGCCCTTGTCCGCCCCTCTTTGCCCTTGTCCGCCCCTCTTTGCCCTTGTCCGCCCCTCTTTGCCCTTGTCCGCCCCTCTTTGCCCTTGTCCGCCCCTCTTTGCCCTTGTCCGCCCCTCTTTGCCCTTGTCCGCCCCTCTTTGCCCTTGTCCGCCCCTCTTTGCCCTTGTCCCGTATTCTCAGCCCTTGTCCGCCCCTCTCTGCCCTTGTCCCGTATTCTCAGCTCTCGTCCGCCCCTCTTTGCCCTCGTCCGCCCCTCTTTGCCCTCGTCCGCCCCTCTCAGCCCTCGTCCGCCCCTCTCAGCCCTCGTCCGCCCCTCTCAGCCCTTGTCAGCCCCTCTCAGCCCTCGTCAGCCCCTCTCAGCCCTCGTCAGCCCCTCTCAGCCCTCGTTCGCCCCTCTCAGCCCTTCTCCGCCCCTCTCAGCCCTCGTCCCGCATTCTCAGCCCTCGTCCGCCCCTCTCAGCCCTTGTCCCGCATTCTCAGCCCTCGTCCGCCCCTCTCAGCCCTCGTCCCGCATTCTCAGCCCTCGTCCGCCCCTCTCAGACCTCGTCCCGCATTCTCAGTACTCATCCGCCCCTCTCAGCCCTCGTCCCGCATTCTCAGCCCTCGTCCCGCATTCTCAGCCCTCGTCCGCCCCTCTCAGCCCTCGTCCCGCATTCTCAGCCCTCGTCCGCCCCTCTCAGCCCTCGTCCCGCATTCTCAGCCCTCGTCCGCCCCTCTCATCTCTCGTCCCGCATTCTCAGCCGTCGTTCGCCACTCTCAGCCCTCGTCCAAAATTCTCAGCCCTCGTCCTACCCTCTCAGCCCTTGTCCCATATTCTCAGCTCTTGTCCCGCATTCTCAGCCCTTGTCCGCCCCTCTCAGCCCTTGTCCCGAATTCTCAGCCCTTGTCCGCCCCTCTCAGCCCTTGTCTGCACCTCTCAGCCCTTGTCCCGCATTCTCTGCCCTTGTCCGCCACTCTCAGCCCTTGTCCCGCATTCTCAGCCCTTGTCCGCCCCTCTCAACTCTTGTCCCGCATTCTCAGCCCTTGTCCGCACCTCTCAGCCCTTGTCCTGCATTGTCAGCCCTTGTCCGCCCCTCTCAGCCCTTTTCCCGCATTCTCAGCCCTCGTCCGCCCCTCTCAGCCCTTGTCCCGCATTCTCAGCCCTCGTCCGCCCCTCTCAGCCCTCGTCCCGCATTCTCAGCCCTCGTCCGCCCCTCTCTGTCCTCGTCCCGCATTCTCAGCCCTCGTCCGCCCCTCTCAGCTCTCGTCCCGCATTCTCAGCCGTCGTTCGCCACTCTCAGCCCTCGTCCAAAATTCTCAGCCCTCGTCCTACCCTCTCAGCCCTTGTCCCATATTCTCAGCTCTTGTCCCGCATTCTCAGCCTTTGTCCGCCCCTCTCAGCCCTTGTCCCGATTTCTCAGCCCTTGTCCGACCCTCTCAGCCCTTGTCCGCACCTCTCAGCCCTTGTCCCGCATTCTCTGCCCTTGTCCGCCACTCTCAGACCTTGTCCCGCATTCTCAGCCCTTGTCCGCCCCTCTCAACCCTTGTCCCGCATTCTCAGCCCTTGTCCGCACCTCTCAGCCCTTGTCCTGCATTGTCAGCCCTTGTCCGCCCCTCTCAGCCCTTTTCCCGCATTCTCAGCCCTTGTCTGCCCCTCTCAGCCTTTGTACCGTATTCTCAGAACTTGTCCCGTATTCTCAGCACTTGTCCGCCTCTCTATTGCCCTTGTCCGCCCCTCTTTGCCCTTGTCCGCCCCTCTTTGCCCTTGTCCGCCCCTCTTTGCCCTTTTCAGCCCCTCTTTGCCCGTGTCCGCCCCTCTTTGCCCGTGTCCGCCCCTCTTTGCCCGTGTCCGCCCCTCTTTGCCCTTGTCCGCCCCTCTTTGCCCTTGTCCGCCCCTCTTTGCCCTTGTCCGCCCCTCTTTGCCCTTGTCCGCCCCTCTTTGCACTTGTCCGCCCCTCTTTGCCCTTGTCCGCCCCTCTTTGCCTTTGTCCCGTATTCTCATCCCTTCTCCGCCCCTCTTTTTCCTTGTCCCATATTCTCAGCCCTTGTCCGCCCCTCTTTGCCCTTGTCCGCCCCTCTTTGCCCTTGTCCGCCCCTCTTTGCCCTTGTCCGCCATCTTTGCCCTTGTCCGCCCCTCTTTGCACTTTTCCGCCCCTCTTTGCCCTTGTCCGCCCCTCTTTGCCCTTGTCCCGTATTCTCAGCCCTTGTCCACCCCTCTTTGCTCTTGACCCGTATTCTCCGCCTTTGTCCACCCCTCTTTCCCTTGTCCGCCCCTCTTTGCCCTTGTCCGCCCCTATTTGCCCTTGTCCGCCCCTCTCTGCCCTTGTCCGCCCCTCTTTGCCCTTGTCCGCCCCTCCTTACCCTTGTCCGCCCCTCTTTGCCCTTGTCCGCACCTCTTTGCCCTTGTCCGCCCCTCTTTGCCGTTGTCCGCACCTCTTTGCCCTTGTCCCGTATTCTCAGCCCTTGTCCGAACCCTCTGTGCCCTTGTCCCCTATTCTCAGCCGTTGTCCGCCACTCTGAGACCTTGTCCGGTATTCTCAGCACTTCTCCACACCTCTGTGCCCTTGTCCCGTATTCTCAGCCCTTGTCCGCCCCTCTTTGCCCTTGTCCGCCCCTCTTTGCCCTTGTCCGCTTCTATTGGCACTTGTCCGACCCTCTTTGCCCTTGTCCGCCCCTCTTTGCCCTTGTCCGCCCCTTTTTGCCCTTGTCCGCCCCTTTTTGCCATTGTCCGCCCCTTTTTGCCCTTGTCCGCCCCTCTTTGCCCTTGTCCCGAATTCTCAGCCCTTGTCCGCCCCTCTTTGCCCTTGTCCCTTATTCTCAGCCCTTGTCCGCCCCTCTTTGCCCTTGTCCCGTATTCTCAGCCCTTGTCCGCCCCTCTTTGCCCTTGTCCCATATTCTAAGCCCTTGTCCGCCCCTCTTTGCCCTCGTCCACCCCTCTTTGCCCTCGTCCGCCCCTCTCAGCCCTCGTCCGCCCCTCTCAGCCCTCGTCAGCCCCTCTCAGCCCTCGTTCGCCCCTCTCAGCCCTCGTTCGCCCCTCTCAGCCCTCGTTCGCCCCTCTCAGCCCTTCTCCGCCCCTCTCAGCCCTCGTCCCGCATTCTCAGCCCTCGTCCGCCACTCTCAGCCCTTGTCCCGCATTCTCAGCCCTCGTTCGCCCATCTCAGCCCTCGTCCCGCATTCTCAGCCCTCGTCCGCCCCTCTCAGACCTCGTCCAAAATTCTCAGCCCTCGTCCGACCCTCTCAGCCCTTGTCCCATATTCTCAGCCCTTGTCCCGCATTCTCAGCCCTTGTCCGCACCTCTCAGCCCTTGTCCTGCATTGTCAGCCCTTGTCCGCCCCTCTCAGCCCTTTTCCCGCATTCTCAGCACTTGTCCGCCCCTCTTAGCCCTTGTCCCGCATTCTCAGCCCTTGTCTACCCCTCTCAGCCTTTGTACCGTATTCTCAGACCTTGTCCCGTATTCTCAGCACTTGTCCGCCCCTCTATTGCCCTTGTCCGCCCCTCTTTGCCCTTGTCCGCACCTCTTTGCCCTTGTCCGCCCCTCTTTGCCCTTTTCCGCCCCTCTTTGCCCATGTCCGCCCCTCTTTGCCCGTTTCCGCCCCTCTTTGCCCTTGTCCGCCCCTTTTTGCACTTCTCCGCCCCTCTTTGCCCTTGTCCCATATTCTCAGCACTTCTCCGCCCCTCTTTGCCCTTGTCCGCCCCTCTTTGCCCTTGTCCGCCCCTCTTTGCCTTTGTCCCGTATTCTCATCCCTTCTCCGCCCCTCTTTGTCCTTGTCCCATATTCTCAGCCCTTGTCCGCCCCTCTTTGCCCTTGTCCGCCCCTCTTTGCCCTTGTCCGCCCCTCTTTGCCCTTGTCCGCCCCTCTTTGCCCTTGTCCGCCCCTCTTTGCCCTTGTCCGCCCCTCTTTGCCCTTGTCCGCCCCTCTTTGCACTTGTCCGACCCTCTTTGCCCCTGTCCGCCCCTCTTTGCCCTTGTCCCGTATTCTCAGCCCTTGTCCACCCCTCTTTGCTCTTGTCCCGTATTCTCTGTCCTTGTCCACCCCTCTTTGCCTTTGTCCGCCCCTCTTTGCCCTTGTCTGCCGCTCTTTGCCCTTGTCCGCCCCTCTTTGCACTTCTCCGCCCCTCTTTCCCCTTCTCCGCCCCTCTTTGCCCTTGTCCGCCCCTCTTTGCCCTTGTCCGCCCCTCTTTGCCCTTGTCCGCCCCTCTTTGCACTTGTCCGCCCCTCTTTGCCCTTGTCCGCCCCTCCTTGCCCTTGTCCGCCCCTCTTTGCCCTTGTCCGCCCCTCTTTGCCCTTGTCCGCCCCTCTTAGCCGTTGTCCGCACCTCTTTGCCCTTGTCCCGTATTCTCAGCCCTTGTCCGAACCCTCTGTGCCCTTGTCCCCTATTCTCAGCCCTTGTCCGCCACTCTGAGCCCTTGTCCGGTATTCTCAGCCCTTCTCCGCACCTCTGTTCCCTTGTCCCCTATTCTCAGACCTATTCCGCCCCTCTGTGCCCTTGTCCCGTATTCTCAGCCCTTGTCCGCCCCTCTTTGCCCTTGTCCGCACCTCTTTGCCCTTGTCCGCTTCTGTTGGCACTTGTCCGCCCCTCTTTGCCCTTGTCCGCCCCTCTTTGCCCTTGTCCACCCCTTTTTGCCCTTGTCCGCCCCTTTTTGCCTTTGTCCGCCCCTTTTTGCCCTTGTTCGTCCCTCTTTGCCCGTGTCCGCCCCTCTTTGCTCTTGTCCCGAATTCTCAGCCCTTGTCCGCCCCTCTTTGCCCTTGTCCCGTATTCTCAGCCCTTGTCCACCCCTCTTTGCTCTTGTCCCGTATTCTCAGCACTTGTCCACCCCTCTTTGCCCTTGTCCGCCCCTCTTTGCCCTTGTCTGCCCCTCTTTGCACTTGACCGCCCCTCTTTTCACTTCTCAGCCCCTCTTTGCCCTTGTCCGCCCCTCTTTGCCCTTGTCCGCCCCTATTTGCCCTTGTCCGCCCCTCTCTGCCCTTGTCCGCCCCTCTTTGCCCTTGTCCGCCCCTCCTTACCCTTGTCCGCCCCTCTTTGCCCTTGTCCGCCCCTCTTTGCCCTTGTCCACTCCTCTGTGCCCTCGTCCGACCCTGTGTGCCCTTGTCCGCCCCTCTTTGCCCTTGTCCGCCCCTCTTTGCCGTTGTCCGCACCTCTTTGCCCTTGTCCCGTATTCTCAGCCCTTGTCCGAAACCTCTGTGCCCTTGTCCCCTATTCTCAGCCCTTGTCCGCCACTCTGAGCCCTTGTCCGGTATTCTCAGCCCTTCTCCACACCTCTGTGCCCTTGTCCCCTATTCTCAGACCTATTCCGCCCCTCTGTGCCCTTGTCCCGTATTCTCAGCCCTTGTCCGCCCCTCTTTGCACTTGTCCGCCCCTCTTTGCCCTTGTCCGCTTCTATTGGCACTTGTCCGACCCTCTTTGCCCTTGTCCGCCCCTCTTTGCCCTTGTCCGCCCCTCTTAGCCGTTGTCCGCACCTCTTTGCCCTTGTCCCGTATTCTCAGCCCTTGTCCGAACCCTCTGTGCCCTTGTCCCCTATTCTCAGCCCTTGTCCGCCACTCTGAGCCCTTGTCCGGTATTCTCAGCCCTTCTCCGCACCTCTGTTCCCTTGTCCCCTATTCTCAGACCTATTCCGCCCCTCTGTGCCCTTGTCCGCACCTCTTTGCCCTTGTCCGCTTCTGTTGGCACTTGTCCGCCCCTCTTTGCCCTTGTCCGCCCCTCTTTGCCCTTGTCCACCCCTTTTTGCCCTTGTCCGCCCCTTTTTGCCTTTGTCCGCCCCTTTTTGCCCTTGTTCGTCCCTCTTTGCCCGTGTCCGCCCCTCTTTGCTCTTGTCCCGAATTCTCAGCCCTTGTCCGCCCCTCTTTGCCCTTGTCCCGTATTCTCAGCCCTTGTCCACCCCTCTTTGCTCTTGTCCCGTATTCTCAGCACTTGTCCACCCCTCTTTGCCCTTGTCCGCCCCTCTTTGCCCTTGTCTGCCCCTCTTTGCACTTGACCGCCCCTCTTTTCACTTCTCAGCCCCTCTTTGCCCTTGTCCGCCCCTCTTTGCCCTTGTCCGCCCCTATTTGCCCTTGTCCGCCCCTCTCTGCCCTTGTCCGCCCCTTTTTGCCCTTGTCCGCCCCTCCTTACCCTTGTCCGCCCCTCTTTGCCCTTGTCCGCCCCTCTTTGCCCTTGTCCACTCCTCTGTGCCCTCGTCCGACCCTGTGTGCCCTTGTCCGCCCCTCTTTGCCCTTGTCCGCCCCTCTTTGCCGTTGTCCGCACCTCTTTGCCCTTGTCCCGTATTCTCAGCCCTTGTCCGAACCCTCTGTGCCCTTGTCCCCTATTCTCAGCCCTTGTCCGCCACTCTGAGCCCTTGTCCGGTATTCTCAGCCCTTCTCCACACCTCTGTGCCCTTGTCCCCTATTCTCAGACCTATTCCGCCCCTCTGTGCCCTTGTCCCGTATTCTCAGCCCTTGTCCGCCCCTCTTTGCCCTTGTCCGCCCCTCTTTGCCCTTGTCCGCTTCTATTGGCAATTGTCCGACCCTCTTTGCCCTTGTCCGCCCCTTTTTGCCCTTGTCCGCCCCTTTTTGCCATTTTCCGCCCCTTTTTGCCCTTGTTCGTCCCTCTTTGCCCTTGTCCGCCCCTCTTTGCCCTTGTCCCGAATTCTCAGCCCTTGTCCGCCCCTCTTTGCCCTTGTCCCGTATTCTCAGCCCTTGTCCGCCCCTCTTTGCCCTTGTCCCATATTCTAAGCCCTTGTCCGCCCCTCTTTGCACTTGTCCACCCCTCTTTGCCCTCGTCCGCCACTCTTTGCCCTCGTCCGCCCCTCTCAGCCCTCGTCCGCCCCTCTCAGCCCTCGTCAGCCCCTCTCAGCCCTCGTTCGCACCTCTCAGCCCTCGTTCGCCCCTCTCAGCCCTTCTCCGCCCCTCTCAGCCCTCGTCCCGCATTCTCAGCCCTCGTCCGCCCCTCTCAGCCCTTGTCCCGCATTCTCAGCCCTCGTCCGCCCATCTCAGCCCTCGTCCCGCATTCTCAGCCCTCGTCCGCCCCTCTCAGACCTCGTCCAAAATTCTCAGCCCTCGTCCGACCCTCTCAGCCCTTGTCCCATATTCTCAGCCCTTGTCACGCATTCTCAGCCCTTGTCCGCCCCTCTCAGCCTTTGTCCCGAATTCTCAGCCCTTGTCCGCCCCTCTCAGCCCTTGTCCGCACCTCTCAGCCCTTGTCCCGCATTCTCTGCCCTTGTCCGCCACTCTCAGCCCTTGTCCCGCATTCTCAGCCCTTGTCCGCTCCTCTCAGCCCTTGTCCCGCATTCTCAGCCCTTGTCCGCACCTCTCAGCCCTTGTCCTGCATTGTCAGCCCTTGTCCGCCCCTCTCAGCCCTTTTCCCGCATTCTCAGCACTTGTCCGCCCCTCTTTGACCTTGTGCCGCATTCTCAGCCATTGTCTGCCCCTCTCAGCCTTTGTACCGTATTCTCAGACCTTGTCCCGTATTCTCAGCACTTGTCCGCCCCTCTATTGCCCTTGTCCGCCCCTCTTTGCCCTTGTCCGCCCCTCTTTGCCCTTGTCCGCCCCTCTTTGCCCTTTTCCGCCCCTCTTTGCCCATGTCCGCACCTCTTTACCCGTTTCCGCCCCTCTTTACCCTTGTCCGCCCCTCTTTGCCCTTGTCCGCCCCTCTTTGCACTTGTCCGCCCCTCTTTGCCCTTGTCCCATATTCTCAGCACTTGTCCGCCCCTCTTTGCCCTTGTCCGCCCCTCTTTGCCCTTGTCCGCCCCTCTTTGCCTTTGTCCCGTATTCTCATCCCTTCTCCGCCCCTCTTTGTCCTTGTCCCATATTCTCAGCCCTTGTCCGCCCCTCTTTGCCCTTGTCCGCCCCTCTTTGCCCTTGTCCGCCCCTCTTTGCCCTTGTCCGCCATCTTTGCCCTTGTCCGCCCCTCTTTGCCCTTGTCCGCCCCTCTTTGCCCTTGTCCACCCCTCTTTGCACTTGTCCGCCCCTCTTTGCCCCTGTCCGCCCCTCTTTGCCCTTGTCCCGTATTCTCAGCCCTTGTCCACCCCTCTTTGCTCTTGTCCCGTATTCTCTGTCCTTGTCCACCCCTCTTTGCCTTTGTCCGCCCCTCTTTGCCCTTGTCTGCCGCTCTTTGCCCTTGTCCGCCCCTCTTTGCACTTCTCCGCCCCTCTTTCCCCTTCTCCGACCCTCTTTGCCCTTGTCCGCCCCTCTTTGCCCTTGTCCGCCTCTCTTTGCCCTTGTCCGCCCCTCTTTGCCCTTGTCCGCCCCTCTTTGCCCTTGTCTGCCCCTCCTTGCCCTTGTCCGCCCCTCTTTGCCCTTGTCCGCCCCTCCTTGCCCTTGTCCGCCCCTCTTTGCCCTTGTCCGCCCCTCTTAGCCGTTGTCCGCACCTCTTTGCCCTTGTCCCGTATTCTCAGCCCTTGTCCGAACCCTCTGTGCCCTTGTCCCCTATTCTCAGCCCTTGTCCGCCACTCTGAGCCCTTGTCCGGTATTCTCAGCCCTTCTCCGCACCTCTGTGCCCTTGTCCCCTATTCTCAGACATATTCCGCCCCTCTGTGCCCTTGTCCCGTATTCTCAGCACTTGTCCGCCCCTCTTTGCCCTTGTCCGCCCCTCTTTGAACTTCTCCGCCCCTCTTTGCCCTTCTCCGCCCCTCTTTGCCCTTGTCCGCCCCTCTTTGCACTTGTCCACCCCTCTTTGCCCTTGTCCGCCCCTCTTTGGCCTTGTCCGCCCCTCATTGCCCTTGTCCCCTATTCTCAGTCCTTGTCCGCACCTCTTTGCCCTTATCCGCCCCTCTTTGCCCGTGTCCCGTATCCTCAGCCCGTGTCCCGTATCCTCAGCCCGTGTCCCGTATCCTCAGCCCGTGACCCGTATTCTCAGCCTTGTCCGCCTCTCTTTGCCCTTGTCGGCCCCTCTTTGCCATTGTCCGCCCCTCTTTGCCCTTGTCCCGTATTCTCAGCCCGTGTCTCGTTTTCTAAGCCCATGTCCAGTATTCTCTGCCCTTGTCCGCCCCTCTTTGCCCTTGTCCGCCCCTCTTTGTCCTTGTCCGCCCATCTTTGTCCTTGTCCGCCCCTCTTTGTCCTTGTCCGCCCATCTTTGTCCTTGTCCGCCCCTCTTTGCCCTTGTCCGCCCCTCTTTGCCCTTGTCCGCCCCTCTTTGCCATTGTCCGCCCCTCTTTGCCCTTGTCCCGTATTCTCAGCCCTTGTCCGCCCCTCTTTGCCCTTGTCCGCCCCTCTTTGACCTTGTCCCCTATTCTCAGCCCTTGTCCGCCCCTCTTTGCCCTTGTTCCGTGTTCTCAGCCCTTGTCCGCCCCTCTTTGCCCTTGTCCGCCCCTCTTTGCCCTTGTCCCGTATTCTCAGCCCTTGTCCGCCCCTCTTTGCCCTTGTCCCGAATTCTCAGCCCTTATCCGCCCCTCTTTGCACTTGTCCGAACCTCTTTGCCCTTGTCCATTATTCTCAGAACTTGTCCGCCCCTTTTTGCCCTTGTCCGCCCCTCTTTGCCCTTGTCCGCCCGTCTTTGCCCTTGTCCCGTATTCTCAGCCCGTGTCCCGTATTCTCAGCCCGTGTCCCCTATTATCAGCCAATGTCCCCTATTCTCATCCCGTGTGCCGTATTCTCAGCCCGTGTCCCGTATTCTCAGCCCTTGTCCGCCCCTCTTTGCCCTTGTCCGCCCCTCTTTGCCCTTGTCCGCCCCTCTTTGCCCTTGTCCGCCCCTCTTTGCCATTGTCCGCCCCTCTTTGCCCTTGTCCCGTATTCTCGGCACTTTTCCGCCCCTTTTTGCCATTGTCCGCTACTCTTTGTCCTTGTCCGCCACTCTTTGCACTTGTCCGACCCTCTTTGTCCTTGTCCGCCCCTTTTTGCCCTTGTCCGCCCCTCTTTGCCATTGTCCGCCCCTCTTTGCCCTTGTCTTTTATTCTCAGCAGTTGTCCGCCCCTCTTTGACATTGTCCGCCCCTTTTTGCCCTTGTCCCATATTCTCATCACTTGTCCGCCCCTCTGTGACCTTGTCCGCACCTCTTAGCCCTTGTCTGCACCTCTTTGCCCTTGTCCGCTCCTCTTTGCCCTTTTCCCGACCTATTTGCCCTTGTCCGCCCCTCTTTGCCCTTGTCCGCCCCGCTTTCCCTTGTCAGCCCCTCTTTGCCCTTTTCCGGTATTCTCTGCTTTGGTTCCCCTCTTTGCCCTTGTCCGCCCCTCTTTGCCCTTGTCCGCCCCTCTTTGCCCTTGTCCGCCCCTCTTTGCACTTGTCCCGTATTCTCAGCACTTGTCCGCCCCTCTTTGCCATTGTCCGCCCCTCTTTGCCATTGTCCACCACTCCTTGCCCTTCTCCTCTATTCTCAGCACTTGTCCGACCCTCTTTGCCCTTGTCCGAACATCTTTGCACTTGTCCGCCCCTCTTTGCAATTGTCCGCCCCTCTTTGACCTTGTCCGCCCGTATTTGCACTTGTCCGATCCTCTTTGCATTTGTCCGCCCCTTTTTGCAATTGTCCGCCCCTCTTTGCCCTTGTCCGCCCCTATTTGCACTTGTCCGCTCCTCTTTGCACTTGTCCGCCCCTTTTTGCCATTTTCCGCCCCTCTTTTCCCTTGTCCGACCTTCTTTGACCTTGTCCCGTATTCTCAACACTTGTCCGCCCCTCTTTGGCTTGTCCGCCCCTCCTTGCCCTTGTCCGCCCCTCTTTGCCCTTCTCCGCCCCTCTTTGCCCTTGTCCGCCCCTCTTTGCCCTTGTCCGCCCATCTTTGCCCTAGCCCAACCCTCTTTGCCCTTGTCTGCCTCTCTTTGTTCTTGTCCGCCCGTCTTTGCCCTTCTCCACCCCTCTTTGCCCTTGTCCGCCCCTCTTTGCCCTTGTCCGCCCCTCTTTGCCCTTGTCCCGTATTCTCAGGAGTTGTCCGCCCCTCTTTGCACTTTACCGCCCCTCTTTGCCCTTGTCCCGTATTCTCCGCACTTCTCAGACCCTCTTTGCCCTTGTCCGCCCCTCTTTGCCCTTGTCCGCCCCTCTTTGCCCTTGTCCGCCCCTCTTTGCCCTTTTCCGCCCCTCTTTGCCGTTGTCTGCCCCTCTTTGCACTCTTCCCTTATTCTCAGCACTTGTCCGCCCCTCTTTACCCTTGTCCGCCCCTCTTTGCCATTGTCTGCCCCTCTTTGCCCTTGTCTGCCCCTCTTTGCCCTTGTCCGCCCCTCTTTGCCCTTGTCCGCCGCTCTTTGCAGTTGTCCGCCCCTCTTTGCCATTGTCCGAACCTCTTTCCCCTTGTCCGCCCCTCTTTGCCCTTGTCCGCCCCTCTTTGCACTTGTCCACCCCTCTTTGCCCTTGTCCGCCCCTCTTTGGCCTTGTCCGCCCCTCATTGCCCTTGTCCCCTATTCTCAGTCCTTGTCCGCACCTCTTTGCCCTTATCCGCCCCTCTTTGCCCGTGTCCCGTATCCTCAGCCCGTGTCCCGTATCCTCAGCCCGTGTCCCGTATCCTCAGCCCGTGACCCGTATTCTCAGCCTTGTCCGCCTCTCTTTGCCCTTGTCGGCCCCTCTTTGCCATTGTCCGCCCCTCTTTGCCCTTGTCCCGTATTCTCAGCCCGTGTCTCGTTTTCTAAGCCCATGTCCAGTATTCTCTGCCCTTGTCCGCCCCTCTTTGCCCTTGTCCGCCCCTCTTTGTCCTTGTCCGCCCATCTTTGTCCTTGTCCGCCCCTCTTTGTCCTTGTCCGCCCATCTTTGTCCTTGTCCGCCCCTCTTTGCCCTTGTCCGCCCCTCTTTGCCCTTGTCCGCCCCTCTTTGCCATTGTCCGCCCCTCTTTGCCCTTGTCCCGTATTCTCAGCCCTTGTCCGCCCCTCTTTGCCCTTGTCCGCCCCTCTTTGACCTTGTCCCCTATTCTCAGCCCTTGTCCGCCCCTCTTTGCCCTTGTTCCGTGTTCTCAGCCCTTGTCCGCCCCTCTTTGCCCTTGTCCGCCCCTCTTTGCCCTTGTCCCGTATTCTCATCCCTTGTCCGCCCCTCTTTGCCCTTGTCCCGAATTCTCAGCCCTTATCCGCCCCTCTTTGCACTTGTCCGAACCTCTTTGCCCTTGTCCATTATTCTCAGAACTTGTCCGCCCCTTTTTGCCCTTGTCCGCCCCTCTTTGCCCTTGTCCGCCCGTCTTTGCCCTTGTCCCGTATTCTCAGCCCGTGTCCCGTATTCTCAGCCCGTGTCCCCTATTATCAGCCAATGTCCCCTATTCTCATCCCGTGTGCCGTATTCTCAGCCCGTGTCCCGTATTCTCAGCCCTTGTCCGCCCCTCTTTGCCCTTGTCCGCCCCTCTTTGCCCTTGTCCGCCCCTCTTTGCCCTTGTCCGCCCCTCTTTGCCATTGTCCGCCCCTCTTTGCCCTTGTCCCGTATTCTCAGCCCTTGTCCGCCCCTCTTTTCCCTTGTCCGCCCCTCTTTGCGCTTGTCCGCCCCTCTTTGCCCTTGTCCCGTATTCTCAGCACTTGTCCGCCTCTCTTTGCCTTTGTCCGCTCCTCTTTGCCCTTGTGCCGTATTCTCAGCACTTGTCCGCACCTCTTTGTACTTGTCCGCCCCTCTTTGCCCTTGTCCCGTATTCTCGGCACTTTTCCGCCCCTTTTTGCCATTGTCCGCTACTCTTTGTCCTTGTCCGCCACTCTTTGCACTTGTCCGACCCTCTTTGTCCTTGTCCGCCCCTTTTTGCCCTTGTCCGCCCCTCTTTGCCATTGTCCGCCCCTCTTTGCCCTTGTCTTTTATTCTCAGCAGTTGTCCGCCCCTCTTTGACATTGTCCGCCCCTTTTTGCCCTTGTCCCATATTCTCATCACTTGTCCGCCCCTCTGTGACCTTGTCCGCACCTCTTAGCCCTTGTCTGCACCTCTTTGCCCTTGTCCGCTCCTCTTTGCCCTTTTCCCGACCTATTTGCCCTTGTCCGCCCCTCTTTGCCCTTGTCCGCCCCGCTTTCCCTTGTCAGCCCCTCTTTGCCCTTTTCCGGTATTCTCTGCTTTGGTTCCCCTCTTTGCCCTTGTCCGCCCCTCTTTGCCCTTGTCCGCCCCTCTTTGCCCTTGTCCGACCCTCTTTGCACTTGTCCCGTATTCTCAGCACTTGTCCGCCCCTCTTTGCCATTGTCCGCCCCTCTTTGCCATTGTCCACCACTCCTTGCCCTTCTCCTCTATTCTCAGCACTTGTCCGACCCTCTTTGCCCTTGTCCGAACATCTTTGCACTTGTCCGCCCCTCTTTGCAATTGTCCGCCCCTCTTTGACCTTGTCCGCCCGTATTTGCACTTGTCCGATCCTCTTTGCATTTGTCCGCCCCTTTTTGCAATTGTCCGCCCCTCTTTGCCCTTGTCCGCCCCTATTTGCACTTGTCCGCTCCTCTTTGCACTTGTCCGCCCCTTTTTGCCATTTTCCGCCCCTCTTTTCCCTTGTCCGACCTTCTTTGACCTTGTCCCGTATTCTCAACACTTGTCCGCCCCTCTTTGGCTTGTCCGCCCCTCCTTGCCCTTGTCCGCCCCTCTTTGCCCTTCTCCGCCCCTCTTTGCCCTTGTCCGCCCCTCTTTGCCCTTGTCCGCCCATCTTTGCCCTAGCCCAACCCTCTTTGCCCTTGTCTGCCTCTCTTTGTTCTTGTCCGCCCGTCTTTGCCCTTCTCCACCCCTCTTTGCCCTTGTCCGCCCCTCTTTGCCCTTGTCCGCCCCTCTTTGCCCTTGTCCCGTATTCTCAGGAGTTGTCCGCCCCTCTTTGCACTTTACCGCCCCTCTTTGCCCTTGTCCCGTATTCTCCGCACTTCTCAGACCCTCTTTGCCCTTGTCCGCCCCTCTTTGCCCTTGTCCGCCCCTCTTTGCCCTTGTCCGCCCCTCTTTGCCCTTTTCCGCCCCTCTTTGCCGTTGTCTGCCCCTCTTTGCACTCTTCCCTTATTCTCAGCACTTGTCCGCCCCTCTTTACCCTTGTCCGCCCCTCTTTGCCATTGTCTGCCCCTCTTTGCCCTTGTCTGCCCCTCTTTGCCCTTGTCCGCCCCTCTTTGCCCTTGTCCGCCGCTCTTTGCAGTTGTCCGCCCCTCTTTGCCATTGTCCGAACCTCTTTCCCCTTGTCCGCCCCTCTTTGCCGTTGTCCGCCCCTCTTTGCCCTTGTCCCATATTCTCAGAACTTGTCCGCCCCTCACTGCCCTTGTCCGCCCCTCTTTGATCTTGTCCCATATTCTCAGCACTTATCCGCCCCTCTTTGCCCTTGTCCGCCCCTATTTGCCCTTGTCCGACCGTCTTTGCCCTTGTCCGCCCCTCTTTGCCCTTGTCCGCCCCTCTTTGCCCTTGTCGCCCCTCTTTGCACTTGTCCGTCCCTCTTTGCACTTTTCCGCCACTCTTTGCCCTTTTCCGCCCCTGTTTGCCTTTGTCCGCCCCTCTTTGCCCTTGTCCCGTATTCTCAGCATTTGTCCGCCCCTGTTTGCCCTTTTCCGACCCTCTTTGCCCTTGTCCCGTATTCTCAGCACTTGTCCGCCCCTCTTTGCCCTTGTCCGTCCCTCTTTGCCCTTGTCATGTGTTCTCAGCACTTGTCCGACCCTCTTTGCCCTTGTCCTCCTCTCTTTGCCCTAGTCCCGTATTCTCAGCGCTTGTCCGCCCCTCTTTGCCCTTGTCCGCGCCTCTTTGCCCTTGTCAGCCCGTCTTTGCCCTTGTCAGCCACTCTTTGCACTTTTCCGCCCCTCTTTGCCATTGTCCGCTCCTCTTTGCCCTTGTCCCGAATTCTCAGCACTTGTCCGTCCCTCTTTGCACTTGTCCCGAATTCTCAGCACTTGTCCGCCACTCTTTGCCCTTGTCCGCCCCTCTTTGTACTTGTTCGCCCCTCTTTGCCCTTGTCCGCCCCTCTTTGCCATTTTCTGCCCCTCTTTGCACTCTTCCCTTATTCTCAGCACTTGTCCGCTCCTCTTTGCATATGTCCGCCCCTCTTTGACCTTGTCCACCCCTGTTTGACCTTGTCCGCCCCTCTTTGCACTTGTCCGCCCCTCTTTGCCATTGTTAGAACCTCTTTGCACTTGTCCGCCCCTCTTTGCCCTTGTCCCATATTCTCAGCACTTGTCCGCACCTGTTTGCTCTTGTCCGCCCCTGTTTGCCCTTGTCCGCCCCTGTTTGCCCTTGTCCGCCCCTCTTTGCCCTTGTTCCTTATTCTCAGCACTTGTCCGCCCCTCTGTGACCTTGTCCGCACCTCTTAACCCTTGTCTGCACCTCTTTGCCCTTGTCCGCTCCTCTTTGCCCTTTTCCCGACCTATTTGCCCTTTTCCGCCCCTCTTTGCCCTTGTCCGCCCCTCTTTCCCTTGTCCGCCCCTCTTTGCACTTGTCCCGTATTCTCCGCTTTTGTCCGCCCCTCTTTGCCGTTGTCCGCCCCTCTTTGCCCTTGTCCGCTCCTCTTTGCCCTTGTCCCGTATTCTCAGCACTTGTCCGCCCCTCTTTGCCATTGTCCGCCCCTCTTTGCTATTGTCCACCCCTCTTTGCCATTGTCCACCCCTCCTTGCCCTTCTCCTTTATTCTCAGCACTTGTCCGACCCTCCTTGCTCTTGTCCGATCCTCTTTGCTCTTGTCCGCCCCTCTTTGCCCTTGTCCGCCCCTCTTTGCACTTGTCCGCCCCTCTTTGCACTTGTCCGCTCCTCTTTGCACTTGTCTGCCCCTCTTTGCCATTTTCCGCCCCTCTTTTCCCTTGTCCAACCCTCTTTGACCTTGTCCGCCCATCTTTGCCCTTGTCCGCCCCTCTTTGCACTTGTCCGCCCCTCTTTGCCCTTGTCCGCCCCTCTTTGCTCTTGTCCGCCCCTCTTTGCCCTTGTCCGCACCTCTTTCCCCTTGTCCCGTATTCTCAGCAGTTCTCCGCCCCTCTTTGCCCTTGTCGGCCCCTCTTTGCCCTTGTCCGTCCCTCTTTGCCCTTGTCCGCCCCTCTTTGCCCTTGTCCGCCCCTCTTTGCACTTGTCCGCCCCTCTTTGCACTTGTCCCCTATTCTCAGCCCTTGTCCGCCCCTCATTGCCCTTGTCCCCTATTCTAAGTCCTTGTCCGCCCCACTTTGCCGTTGTCCGCCCCTCTTTGCCCTTGTCCGCCCCTCTTTGCCCTTTTCCGCCGCTCTTTGCCCTTTTCCGCACCTTTTTGCCTTTATCCCGTATTCTCAGCCCTTGTCCGCCCCTCTTTGCCCTTGTCCGCCCCTCTTTCCCCTTGTCCGCCCCTCTTTGCCCTTGTCCCGTATTATCAGCCCTTGTCCGCCACTCTTTGCCCTTGTCCCGTATTCTCAGCCCTTGTGTGCCCCTCTTTGCCCTTGTTCCGTGTTCTCAGCCCTTGTCTGCCCCTCTTTGCACTTGTCCTGTATTCTCAGCCCTAGTCCGCCCCTCTTACCCCTTGTCCCGTATTCTCAGCCCTTGTCCGCCCCTCTTTGCCCTTGTCCCGAATTCTCAGCCCTTATCCGCCCTTCTTTGCACTTGTCTGACCCTCTTTGCCCTTGTCCGCTCTTCTGTGCCCTTGTCCCGTATTCTCGGCCCTTGTCCGCCCCTCTTTGCACTTGTCCGCCCCTCTTTGCCCTTGTCCGCCCCTCTTTGCCCTTGTCCGCCCGTCTTTGCCCTTGTCCGACCGTATTTGCCCTTGTTTGCCACTCTTTGCACTTGTCCGCCCCTCTTTGCCCTTGTCCGACCCTCTTTCCACTTGTCCACCCCTCTTTGCCCTTGTCCGCCCCTCTTTGCCCTTGTCCGCCTCTCTTTGCCCTTGTCCGCCCCTCTTTGCCCTTGTCCGCCTCTCTTTGCCCTTGTCCGAACCTCTTTGCCCTTGTCCCTTATTCTCAGCCCTTGTCCCTTATTCTCAGACCATATCCGACCCTCTTTGCACTTGTCCCGTATTCTCAGCCCTTGTCCGCCCCTCTTTGCTCTTGTCCCGTATTCTCAGCCCTTGTCCGCCCGTCTTTGCCCTTGTCCCGTATTCTCAGCCCTTGTCCGCCCCTCTTTGCCCTTGTACGCCCCTCTTTGCCCTTGTCCCATATTCTCAGCACTTGTCCGCCCCTCACTGCCCTTGTCCGCCCCTCTTTGATCTTGTCCCATATTCTCAGCACTTATCCGCCCCTCTTTGCCCTTGTCCGCCCCTATTTGCCCTTGTCCGACCGTCTTTGCCCTTGTCCGCCCCTCTTTGCCCTTGTCCGCCCCTCTTTGCCCTTGTCGCCCCTCTTTGCACTTGTCCGTCCCTCTTTGCACTTTTCCGCCACTCTTTGCCCTTGTCTTTTATTCTCAGCAGTTGTCCGCCCCTCTTTGACATTGTCCGCCCCTTTTTGCCCTTGTCCCATATTCTCATCACTTGTCCGCCCCTCTGTGACCTTGTCCGCACCTCTTAGCCCTTGTCTGCACCTCTTTGCCCTTGTCCGCTCCTCTTTGCCCTTTTCCCGACCTATTTGCCCTTGTCCGCCCCTCTTTGCCCTTGTCCGCCCCGCTTTCCCTTGTCAGCCCCTCTTTGCCCTTTTCCGGTATTCTCTGCTTTGGTTCCCCTCTTTGCCCTTGTCCGCCCCTCTTTGCCCTTGTCCGCCCCTCTTTGCCCTTGTCCGCCCCTCTTTGCACTTGTCCCGTATTCTCAGCACTTGTCCGCCCCTCTTTGCCATTGTCCGCCCCTCTTTGCCATTGTCCACCCCTCCTTGCCCTTCTCCTCTATTCTCAGCACTTGTCCGACCCTCTTTGCCCTTGTCCGAACATCTTTGCACTTGTCCGCCCCTCTTTGCAATTGTCCGCCCCTCTTTGACCTTGTCCGCCCGTATTTGCACTTGTCCGATCCTCTTTGCATTTGTCCGCCCCTTTTTGCAATTGTCCGCCCCTCTTTGCCCTTGTCCGCCCCTATTTGCACTTGTCCGCTCCTCTTTGCACTTGTCCGCCCCTTTTTGCCATTTTCCGCCCCTCTTTTCCCTTGTCCGACCTTCTTTGACCTTGTCCCGTATTCTCAACACTTGTCCGCCCCTCTTTGGCTTGTCCGCCCCTCCTTGCCCTTGTCCGCCCCTCTTTGCCCTTCTCCGCCCCTCTTTGCCCTTGTCCGCCCCTCTTTGCCCTTGTCCGCCCATCTTTGCCCTAGCCCAACCCTCTTTGCCCTTGTCTGCCTCTCTTTGTTCTTGTCCGCCCGTCTTTGCCCTTCTCCACCCCTCTTTGCCCTTGTCCGCCCCTCTTTGCCCTTGTCCGCCCCTCTTTGCCCTTGTCCCGTATTCTCAGGAGTTGTCCGCCCCTCTTTGCACTTTACCGCCCCTCTTTGCCCTTGTCCCGTATTCTCCGCACTTCTCAGACCCTCTTTGCCCTTGTCCGCCCCTCTTTGCCCTTGTCCGCCCCTCTTTGCCCTTGTCCGCCCCTCTTTGCCCTTTTCCGCCCCTCTTTGCCGTTGTCTGCCCCTCTTTGCACTCTTCCCTTATTCTCAGCACTTGTCCGCCCCTCTTTACCCTTGTCCGCCCCTCTTTGCCATTGTCTGCCCCTCTTTGCCCTTGTCTGCCCCTCTTTGCCCTTGTCCGCCCCTCTTTGCCCTTGTCCGCCCCTCTTTGCACTTGTCCGCCCCTCTTTGCACTTGTCCCCTATTCTCAGCCCTTGTCCGCCCCTCATTGCCCTTGTCCCCTATTCTAAGTCCTTGTCCGCCCCACTTTGCAGTTGTCCGCCCCTCTTTGCCCTTGTCCGCCCCTCTTTGCCCTTTTCCGCCGCTCTTTGCCCTTTTCCGCACCTTTTTGCCTTTATCCCGTATTCTCAGCCCTTGTCCGCCCCTCTTTGCCCTTGTCCGCCCCTCTTTCCCCTTGTCCGCCCCTCTTTGCCCTTGTCCCGTATTATCAGCCCTTGTCCGCCACTCTTTGCCCTTGTCCCGTATTCTCAGCCCTTGTGTGCCCCTCTTTGCCCTTGTTCCGTGTTCTCAGCCCTTGTCTGCCCCTCTTTGCACTTGTCCTGTATTCTCAGCCCTAGTCTGCCCCTCTTACCCCTTGTCCCGTATTCTCAGCCCTTGTCCGCCCCTCTTTGCCCTTGTCCCGAATTCTCAGCCCTTATCCGCCCTTCTTTGCACTTGTCTGACCCTCTTTGCCCTTGTCCGCTCTTCTGTGCCCTTGTCCCGTATTCTCGGCCCTTGTCCGCCCCTCTTTGCACTTGTCCGCCCCTCTTTGCCCTTGTCCGCCCCTCTTTGCCCTTGTCCGCCCGTCTTTGCCCTTGTCCGACCGTATTTGCCCTTGTTTGCCACTCTTTGAACTTGTCCGCCCCTCTTTGCCCTTGTCCGACCCTCTTTCCACTTGTCCACCCCTCTTTGCCCTTGTCCGCCCCTCTTTGCCCTTGTCCGCCTCTCTTTGCCCTTGTCCGCCCCTCTTTGCCCTTGTCCGCCTCTCTTTGCCCTTGTCCGAACCTCTTTGCCCTTGTCCCTTATTCTCAGCCCTTGTCCCTTATTCTCAGACCATATCCGACCCTCTTTGCACTTGTCCCGTATTCTCAGCCCTTGTCCGCCCCTCTTTGCTCTTGTCCCGTATTCTCAGCCCTTGTCCGCCCGTCTTTGCCCTTGTCCCGTATTCTCAGCCCTTGTCCGCCCCTCTTTGCCCTTGTACGCCCCTCTTTGCCCTTGTCCCATATTCTCAGCACTTGTCCGCCCCTCACTGCCCTTGTCCGCCCCTCTTTGATCTTGTCCCATATTCTCAGCACTTGTCCGCCCCTCTTTGCCCTTGTCCGCCCCTATTTGCCCTTGTCCGACCCTCTTTGCCCTTGTCCGCCCCTCTTTGCCCTTGTCCGCCCCTCTTTGCCCTTGTCGCCCCTCTTTGCACTTGTCCGTCCCTCTTTGCACTTGTCCGCCCCTCTTTGCCCTTTTCCGCCCCTTTTTGCCCTTGTCCGCCCCTCTTTGCCCTTGTCCCGTATTCTCAGCATTTGTCCGCCCCTGTTTGCCCTTGTCCGACCCTCTTTGCCCTTGTCCCGTATTCTCAGCACTTGTCCGCCCCTCTTTGCCCTTGTCCGTCCCTCTTTGCCATTGTCATGTGTTCTCAGCACTTGTCCGACCCTCTTTGCCCTTGTCCGCCCCTCTTTGCCCTTGTCCTCCCCTCTTTGCCCTAGTCCCGTATTCTCAGCGCTTGTCCGCCCCTCTTTGCCCTTGTCCGCGCCTCTTTGCCCTTGTCAGCCCGTCTTTGCCCTTGTCAGCCACTCTTTGCTCTTTTCCACCCCTCTTTGCCATTGCACGCTCCTCTTTGCCCTTGTCCCGAATTCTCAGCCCTTGTCCGCCACTCTTTGCCCTTGTCCGCCCCTCTTTGCCCTTTTCCGCCCCTCTTTGCCCTTGTCCGCCCCTCTTTGCAATTGTCTGCCCCTCTTTGCACTCTTCCCTTATTCTCAGCACTTGTCCGATCCTCTTTGCATATGTCCGCCCCTCTTTGACCTTGTCCACCCCTCTTTGACCTTGTCTGCCCCTCTTTGCACTTGTCCGCCCCTCTTTGCCATTGTAAGAACCTCTTTGCACTTGTCCGCCCCTCTTTGCCCTTGTCCCATATTCTCAGCACTTGTCCGCCCCTCATTGCCCTTGTCCGCACCTCTTTGCACTTGTCCGCCCCTCTTTGCCCTTGTCCCGTATTCTCAGCACTTGTCCGCCCCTCATTGCCCTTGTCCGCCCCTCTTTGCCCTTGTCCGCCTCTCTTTGCACTTGTCCCGTGTTCTCAGCACTTGTCCGCACCTGTTTGCCATTGTCCGCCCCTGTTTGCCCTTGTCCGCCCCTCTTTGCCCTTGTCCGCCCCTCTTTGCCCTTGTTCCGCATTCTCAGCACTTGTCCACCCCTCTGTGACCTTGTCCGCACCTCTTAGACCTTGTCTGCACCTCTTTGCCCTTGTCCGCTCCTCTTTGCTCTTTTCCCGACCTATTTGCCCTTTTCCGCCCCTCTTTGCCCTTTTCCGCCCCTCTTTCCCTTGTCCGCCCCTCTTTGCCCTTGTCCCGTATTCTCCGCTTTTGTCCGCCCCTCTTTGCCCTTGTCCGCCCCTGTTTGCCCTTGTCCGCCCCTCTTTGCCCTTGTACCGAATTCTCAGCACTTGTCCGCCCCTCTTTGGCATTGTCCGCCCCTCTTTGCCATTGTCCACCCTTTCTTGCCCTTCTCCTGTATTCTCAGCACTTGTCCGACTCTCTTTGCCCTTGTCCGAACCTCTTTGCACTTGTCCGCACCTCTTTGCCCTTGTCCGCCCCTCTTTGCCATTGTCCGCCCCTCTTTCCACTTGTCCGCCCCTCTTTTCCCTTGTCCGCCCCTCTTTGCGCTTGTCCGCCCCTCTTTGCCCTTGTCCCGTATTCTCAGCACTTGTCCGCCTCTCTTTGCCTTTGTCCGCTCCTCTTTCCCCTTGTCCCGTATTCTCAGCAGTTGTCCGCCCCTCTTTGCCCTTGTCCGTCCCTCTTTGCCCTTGTCCACCCCTCTTTGCCCTTGTCCGCCCCTCTTTGCACTTGTCCGCCCCTCATTGCCCTTGTCCACTATTCTAAGTCCTTGTCCGCCCCTCTTTGCCCTTGTCCGCCCCTCTTTGCCCTTGTCCGCCCCTCTTTGCACTTGTCCGCCCCTCCTTGCCCTTTTCCGCCGCTCTTTGCCCTTGTCCGCCCCTTTTTGCCTTTGTCCCGTATTCTCAGCCCTTGTCCGCCCGTCTTTGCCCTTGTCCGCCCCTCTTTGACCTTGTCCGCCCCTCTTCGCCCTTGTCCCGTATTCTCAGCCCTTGTCCGCCCCTCTTTGCCCTTGTTCCGTGTTCTCAGCCCTTGTCTGCCCCTCTTTGCCCTTGTCACGTATTCTCAGCACTTGTCCGCCTCTCTTTGCCCTTGTCCGCCCCTCTTTGCACTTGTCCGCCCCTCTTTGATCTAGTCCCTTATTCTCAGCACATGTCCGCCCCTCTTTGCCCTTGTCCGCCCCTCTTTGCCCTTGTCCCCTATTCTCAGCACTTGTCCACCCCTCTTAGCCCTTGTCCGTCCCTCTTTGCACTTGTCCGCCCCTCTTTGATCTAGTCCCGTATTCTCAGCACATGTCCGCCCCTCTTTGCCCTTGTCCGCCCCTCTTTGCCCTTGTCCGCCCCTCTTTGCCCTTGTCTGCCCCTCTTTGTTCTTGTCCGCCCGTCTTTGCCCTTGTCCGCCCCTCTTTGCCCTTGTCCGCACCTCTTTGCCCATGTCCGCCCCTCTTTGCCCTTGTCAGCCCCTCTTTGCCCTTGTCCCGTATTCTCAGGAGTTGTCCGCCCCTCTTTGCACTTTACCGCCCCTCTTTGCCCTTGTCCGCCCCTCTTTCCACTTGTCCACTCCTCTTTGCACTTGTCCGCCCCTCTTTGCCATTTTCCGCCCCTCTTTTCCCTTGTCCGACCCTCTTTGCACTTGTCCGCCCCTCTTGGCCCTTGTCCGCCCCTCTTTGCCCTTGTCCACCCCTCTTTGCTCTTGTCCGCCCCTCTTTGCACTTGTCCGCCCCTCTTTCCCTTGTCCCGTATTCTCAGCAGTTGTCCGCCCCTCTTTGCCCTTGTCCGACCCTCTTTGCCCTTGTCCGCCCCTCTTTGCCCTTGTCCGCCCCTCTTTGCACTTGTCCGCCCCTCATTGCCCTTGTCCACTATTCTAAGTCCTTGTCCGCCCCTCTTTGCCCTTGTCCGCCCCTCTTTGCCCTTGTCCGCCCCTCTTTGCCCTTGTCCGCCCCTCTTTGCACTTGTCCGCCCCTCTTTGCCCTTTTCCGCCGCTCTTTGCCCTTGTCCGCCCCTTTTTGCCTTTGTCCCGTATTCTCAGCCCCTGTCCGCCCCTCTTTGCCCTTGTCCGCCCCTCTTTGCCCTTGTCCGCCCCTCTTCGCCCTTGTCCCGTATTCTCAGCCCTTGTCCGCCCCTCTTTGCCCTTGTTCCGTGTTCTCAGCCCTTGTCTGCCCCTCTTAGCCCTTGTCCCGTATTCTCAGCCCTTGTCCGCCCCTCTTTGCCCTTGTCCCGAATTCTCAGCACTTATCCGCCCCTCTTTGCACTTGTCCGCCCCTCTTTGCCCTTGTTTGCCACTCTTTGCATTTGTCCGCCCCTCTTTGCCCTTGTCCGCCCCTCTTTGCCCTTGTCCGCCCCTCTTTGCCCTTGTCCGCCCCTCTTTGCCCTTGTCCGCCTCTCTTTGCCCTTGTCTGCCCCTCTTTGCCCTTGTCCGCCCCTCTTTGCCCTTGTCCGCCCCTCTTTGCCCTTGTCCGAACCTCTTTGCCCTTGTCCCTTATTCTCAGCCCTTGTCCCTTATTCTCAGACCATATCCGACCCTCTTTGCACTTCTCCCGTATTCTCAGCCCTTTTCCTCCCTCTTTGCCCTTGTCCCGTATTCTCAGCCCTTGTCCGCCCGTCTTTGCCCTTGTCCCGTATTCTCAGCCCTTGTCCGCCCCTCTTTGCACTTGTCCGCCCCTCTTTGCCCTTGTCCGCCCCTCTTTGCCCTTGTCCGCCCCTCTTTGCCCTTGTCCGCCCCTCTTTGCCCTTGTCCCATTTTTTCCGCCCTTGTCCGCCCCTCTTTGCACTTTTCCGCCCCTCTTTGCTATTGTCCGCCCCTCTTTGCCATTGTCCGCCCCTCTTTGCCCTTGTCCCGTATCTCAGCCCTTGTCCGCCCCTCTTTGCCCTTGTCCCGAATTCTCAGCCCTTATCCGCCCCTCTTTGCACTTGTCCGAACCTCTTTGCCCTTGTCCGCACTTCTGTGCACTTGTCCCGTATTCTCAGCCCTTGTCCGCCCCTCTGTGCCCTTGTCCGCCCCTCTGTGCCCTTGTCCGCCCCTCTGTGCCCTTGTCCGCCCCTCTTTGTCCTTGTCCCTTATTCTCAGAACTTGTCTGCCCCTCTTTGCCCTTGTCCGCCCCTCTTTGCCCTTGTCCGCCCCTCTTTGCCATTGTCCGCCCCTCATTGCACTTGTCCCGTATTCTCAGCCCTTGTCCACCCCTCTTTGCCCTTGTCCGCTTCTCTTTGCCCTAGTCCGCCTCTCTTTGCCCTAGTCCGCCTCTCTTTGCCCTTGTCCGCCCCTCTTTGCTCTTGTCCGCCCCTCTTTGCCCATGTCCCGTATTCTCAGCACTTGTCCGCCTCTCTTTGCCCTTGTCCGCCCCTCTTTGCACTTGTCCGCCCCTCTTTGATCTAGTCCCTTATTCTCAGCACATGTCCGCCCCTCTTTGCCCTTGTCCGCCCCTCTTTGCCCTTGTCCCCTATTCTCAGCACTTGTCCACCCCTCTTAGCCCTTGTCCGCCCCTCTTTGCACTTGTCCGCCCCTCTTTGATCTAGTCCCGTATTCTCAGCACATGTCCGCCCCTCTTTGCCCTTGTCCGCCCCTCTTTGCCCTTGTCCGCCCCTCTTTGCCCTTGTCTGCCCCTCTTTGTTCTTGTCCACCCGTCTTTGCACTTGTCCGCCCCTCTTTGCCCTTGTCCGCACCTCTTTGCCCTTGTCCGCCCCTCTTTGCACTTGTCAGCCCCTCTTTGGCCTTTTCCCGTATTCTCAGGAGTTGTCCGCCCCTCTTTGCACTTTACCGCCCCTCTTTGCCCTTGTCCCGTATTCTCCGCACTTCTCAGCTCCTCTTTTCCCTTGTCCGCCCCTCTTTGCCCTTGTCCGCCCCTCTTTGCCCTTGTCCGCCCATCTTTGCCCTTGTCCGCCCATCTTTGCCCTTGTCCGCCCCTCTTTGCCCTTGTCCGCAGCTCTTTGCACTTGTCCGCCCCTCTTTGCCCTTGTTCGCCCCTCTTTGACCTTGTCCGCCCCTCTTTGCTCTTGTCCGCCCCACTTTGCCCTTGTCCCGTATTCTCAACACTTTTCCGCCCCTCTTTGGCTTTGTCCGCCCCTCTTTGCCCTTTTCCGCCCCTCTTTGCCGTTGTCTGCCCCTCTTTGCACTCTTCCCTTATTCTCTGCACTTGTCCGCCCCTCTTTACCCTTGTCCGCCCCTCTTTGCCATTGTCTGCCCCTCTTTGCACTTGTCTGCCCCTCTTTGCCCTTGTCCGCCCCTCTTTGCCCTTGTCCGCCGCTCTTTGCACTTGTCCGCCCCTCTTTGCCATTGTCCGAACCTCTTTCCCCTTGTCCGCCCCTCTTTGCCCTTGTCCCATACTCTCAGCACTTGTCCGCCCCTCACTGCCCTTGTCCGCCACTCTTAGCCCTTGTCTGCCCCTCTTTGCCCTTGTCCGCCCCTCTTTGCCCTTGTCCCATATTCTCAGCACTTGTCCGCCCCTGTTTGCCCTTGTCCGCCCCTCTTTGCCCTTGTCCCGTATTCTCAGCACTTGTCCGCCCCTCTTTGCCCTTGTCCCCTATTCTCAGCACTTGTCCACCCCTCTTTGCCCTTGTCCGCCCCTCTTTGCACTTGTCCGCCCCTCTTTGGACTAGTCCCGTATTCTCAGCACATGTCCGCCCCTCTTTGCCCTTGTCCGCCCCTCTTTGCCCTTGTCCCGTATTCTCCGCACTTCTCAGCCCCTCTTTGCCCTTGTCCGCCCCTCTTTGACCTTGTCCGCCTCTCTTTGCTCTTGTCCGCCCCACTTTGCACTTGTCCCGAAATTCTCAACACTTGTCTGCCCCTCTTTGGCTTTGTCCGCCCCTCTTTGCCCTTTTCCGCCCCTCTTTGCCGTTGTCTGCCCCTCTTTGCACTCTTCCTGTATTCTCAGCACTTGTCCGCCCCTCTTTACCCTTGTCCGCCCCTCTTTGCCATTGTCTGCCCCTCTTTGCACTTGTCTGCCCCTCTTTGCCCTTGTCCGCCCCTCTTTGCCCTTGTCCGCCGCTCTTTGCACTTGTCCGCCCCTCTTTGCCATTGTCCGAACCTCTTTCCCCTTGTCCGCCCCTCTTTGCCGTTGTCCGCCCCTCTTTGCCCTTGTCCCATATTCTCAGCACTTGTCCGCCCCTCACTGCCCTTGTCCGCCCCTCTTTGATCTTGTCCCATATTCTCAGCACTTATCCGCCCCTCTTTGCCCTTGTCCGCCCCTCTTTGCTCTTGTCCGCCCCTCTTTGCCCAAGTCCCGTATTCTCAGCATTTGTCCGCCTCTCTTTGCCCTTGTCCGCCCCACTTTGCACTTGTCCGCCCCTCTTTGATCTAGTCCCTTATTCTCAGCACATGTCCGCCCCTCTTTGCCCTTGTCCGCCCCTCTTTGCCCTTGTCCCCTATTCTCAGCACTTGTCCACCCCTCTTAGCCCTTGTCCGCCCCTCTTTGCACTTGTCCGCCCCTCTTTGATCTAGTCCCGTATTCTCAGCACATGTCCGCCCCTCTTTGCCCTTGTCCGCCCCTCTTTGCCCTTGTCTGCCCCTCTTTGTTCTTGTCCGCCCGTCTTTGCCCTTGTCCGCCCCTCTTTGCACTTGTCAGCCCCTCTTTGCCCTTGTCCCGTATTCTCAGGAGTTGTCCGCCCCTCTTTGCACTTTACCGCCCCTCTTTGCCCTTGTCCCGTATTCTCCGCACTTCTCAGCTCCTCTTTTCCCTTGTCCGCCCCCTTTGCCCTTGTCCGCCCCTCTTTGCCCTTGTCCGCCCCTCTTTGCCCTTGTCCGCAGCTCTTTGCCCTTGTCCGCCCCTCTTTGCCCTTGTTCGCCCCTCTTTGACCTTTTCCGCCCCTCTTTGCTCTTGTCCGCCCCACTTTGCCTTTGTCCCGTATTCTCAACACTTTTCCGCCCCTCTTTGGCTTTGTCCGCCCCTCTTTGCCTTTTCCGCCCCTCTTTGCCGTTGTCTGCCCCTCCTTGCACTCTTCCCTTATTCTCTGCACTTGTCTGCCCCTCTTTGCCCTTGTCCGCCCCTCTTTGCCCTTGTCCACCCCTCTTTGCACTTGTCCGCCCCTCTTTGCCATTGTCCGAACCTCTTTCCCCTTGTCCGCCCCTCTTTGCCCTTGTCCCATACTCTCAGCACTTGTCTGCCCCTCACTGCCCTTGTCCGCCACTCTTAGCCCTTGTCTGCCCCTCTTTGCCCTTGTCCGCCCCTCTTTGCCCTTGTCCCATATTCTCAGCACTTGTCCGCCCCTCTTTGCCCTTGTCCGCCCCTGTTTGCCCTTGTCCGCCCCTCTTTGCCCTTGTCCCGTATTCCCAGCACTTGTCCGCCCCTCTTTGCCCTTGTCCCCTATTCTCAGCACTTGTCCACCCCTCTTTGCCCTTGTCCGTCCCTCTTTGCACTTGTCCGCCCCTCTTGGACTAGTCCCGTATTCTCAGCACATGTCCGCGCCTCTTTGCCCTTGTCCGCGCCTCTTTGCCCTTGTCCGCCCCTCTTTGTTCTTGTCCGCCCGTCTTTGCCCTTGTCCGCCCTTCTTTGTTCTTGTCCGCCCCTCTTTGCCCTTGTCCGCCCCTCTTTGCCCTTGTCCGCACCTCTTTGCCCTTGTCCTCCCCTCTTTGCCCTTGTCAGCCCCTCTTTGCCCTTGTCCCGTATTCTCAGGAGTTGTCCGCCCCTCTTTGCACTTTACCGCCCCTCTTTGCCCTTGTCCCGTATTCTCCGCACTTCTCAGCCCCTCTTTGCCCTTGTCCGCCCCTCTTTGACCTTGTCCGCCTCTCTTTGCTCTTGTCCGCCCCACTTTGCACTTGTCCCGAAATTCTCAACACTTGTCTGCCCCTCTTTGGCTTTGTCCGCCCCTCTTGCCCTTTTCCGCCCCTCTTTGCCGTTGTCCTGCCCCTCTTTGCACTCTTCCTGTATTCTCAGCACTTGTCCGCCCCTCTTTACCCTTGTCCGCCCCTCTTTGCCATTGTCTGCCCCTCTTTGCCCTTGTCTGCCCCTCTTTGCCCTTGTCCGCCCCTCTTTGCCCTTGTCCGCCGCTCTTTGCACTTGTCCGCCCCTCTTTGCCATTGTCCGAACCTCTTTCCCCTTGTCCGCCCCTCTTTGCCCTTGTCCCATATTCTCAGCACTTATCCGCCCCTCTTTGCCCTTGTCCGCCCCTATTTGCCCTTGTCCGCCCCTGTTTGCCCTTGTCCGCCCCTCTTTGCCCTTGTCGCCCCTCTTTGCACTTGTCCGTCCCTCTTTGCACTTGTCCGCCCCTCTTTGCCATTTTCCGCCCCCTTTGCTCTTGTCCGCCCCTCTTTGCCCTTGTCCCGTATTCTCAGCATTTGTCCGCCCCTGTTTGCCCTTGTCCGACCCTCTTTGCCCTTGTCCCGTATTCTCAGAACTTGTCCGCCCCTCTTTGCCCTTGTCCGTCCCTCTTTGCCCTTGTCATGTGTTCTCAGGACTTGTCCGACCCTCTTTGCCCTTGTCCTCCCCTCTTTGCCCTAGTCCCGTATTCTCAGCGCTTGTCCGCCCCTCTTTGCCCTTGTCTGCGCCTCTTTGCCCTTGTCAGCCACTCTTTGCCCTTTTCCACCCCTCTTTGCCATTGTCCGCTCCTCTTTGCCCTTGTCCCGAATTCTCAGCACTTGTCCGCCCCTCTTTGCACTTGTCCCGAATTCTCAGAACTTGTCCGCCACTCTTTGCCCTTGTACGCCCCTCTTTGTACTTGTCCGCCCCTCTTTGCCCTTGTCCGCCCCTCTTTGCCATTGTCTGCCCCTCTTTGCACTCTTCCCTTATTCTCAGCACTTGTCCGCTCCTCTTTGCATATGTCCGCCCCTCTTTGACCTTGTCCACCCCTCTTTGACCTTGTCCGCCCCTCTTTGCACTTTTCCGCCCCTCTTTGCCATTGTTAGAACCTCTTTGCACTTGTCCGCCCCTCTTTTCCCTTGTCCCATATTCTCAGCACTTGTCTGCCCCTCATTGCCCTTGTCCGCCCCTCTTTGCCCTTGTCCGCCCCTCTTTGCCCTTGTCCCGTATTCTCAGCACTTGTCCGCCCCTCTTTGCCCTTGTCCGCCCCTCTTTGCCCTTGTCCGCCCCTCTTTTCCCTTGTCCCGTCTTCCCAGCACTTGTCCGTCCCTCTTTGCCCTTGTCCCATATTCTCAGCACTTGTCCGCCCCTCTTTGCCCTTGTCCGCACCTCTTTGCTCTTGTCCGCCCCTCTTTTCCCTTGTCCGCCCCTTTTTGCCCTTGTCCCATGTTCTCAGCTCTTCTCCGCTCCTTTTTGCCGCTGTCCCGTGTTCTCAGCACTTGTCCGCCCCTCTTTGCTCTTGTCCCGTATTCTCAGCACTTGTCCGCCCCTCTTTGCCTTAGTCCGCCCCTCTTTGCCCTTGTCCGCCCCTCTTTTGCCTTGTCCGACACTATTTGCCCTTGTACCGTATTTTCAGCCCTTGTCCGCCCCCCTTTGCACTTGTCCGCCCCCCTTTGCCCTTGTCCACCCCTCTTTGACCTTGTCCGCCCCCCTTTGCCCTTGTCCGCCCCCCTTTGCCCTTGTCCGCCCCCCTTTGCCATTGTCCACCCCTCTTTGCCCTTGTCCGACCCTCTTTGCCATTGTCCACCCCTCTTTACACTTGTCCCGTATTCTCAGCACTTGTCCGCCCCTCTTTGCCCTTGTCCCGTATTCTCAGAACTTTTCCGCCCCTCTTTGCCCTTGTACGCCCCTCTTTGCAATTGTCCGCCCCACTTGGCCCTTGTCCGCCCATTTTTTCCCTTGTTCACCACTCTTGGGCGTTGTCCGCCCCTCTTGGCCCTTTTCCCATATTCTCGGCACTTGTCCGACCCTCTTTGTCCTTGTCCGCCCCTCTTTATACTTGTCCGCTGCTCTTTGCACTTGTCCCGTATTCTCAGCACTTGTCCGCCCCTCTTTGCACTTATCCCGTATTCTCAGCACTTGTCCGACCCTCTTTGCCCTTGTCCCGTATTCTCAGCACTTGTCCGCCCCTCTTTGCCCTTGTCCGCCCCTCTTTGCCCTTGTTCGCCCCTCTTTGCCCTTGTCCGCCCCTCTTTGCCCTTGTCCGCCCCTCTTTGCACTTGTCCGCCCCCTTTGCCCATGTCCGCCCCTCTTTGCCCTTGTCCGCCCCTCTTTGTACTTGTCCGCCCCTCTTTGTTCTTGTCCGCCCTTATTTGTTCTTGTCCGCCCCTCTTTGTTCTTGTCCGCCCCTCTTTGCTCTTTTCCGCCCCTCTTTGCTCTTGTCCGCCCATCTTTACCCTTGTCCGCCCCTCTTTGCCCTTCTCCCGGATCTCAGAAATTATCCGCCCCTCTTTGCCCTTGTCCTGTATTCTCAGCACTTGTCCGCCCCTCATTGTCCTTGTCCGCCCCCCTTTGTCCTTGTCCGCCCCTCTTTGCCCTTGTCCGCCCCTCTTTGCCCTTGTCCCGTATTCTCAGCACTTTTCCGCCCCTCTTTGCCATTGTCCCGTATTCTCAGCACTTGTTTGCCTCTCTTTGCCCTTGTCCCGTATTCTCAGCCCTTGTCCGCCCCTCTTTGCCCTTGTCCCGTATTCTCAGCACTTGTCCGCCCCCTTTTCCCTTGTCCAATATTCTCAGCCCTTGTCCGCCACTCTTTGCCCTTGTCCCGTATTCTCAGCCCTTGTCCGCCCCTCTTTTCCCTTGTCCCGTATTCTAAGCACTTGTCCACACTTACTTGCCCTTGTCCCGTATTTTCAGCCCTTTTCCGCCCCTGTTTGCCCTTGTCCGCTCCTCTTTGCTCTTGTCCGCACCTTTTTGCCCTTGTCCCGTATTCCCAGACCTTGTCCTCCCATCTTGGCCCTTGTCCGCACCTCTTTGCCCTTTTCCGCCCCTCTTTGCCCTTTTCCGCCCCTCTTTGCCCTTGTCCGCCCCTCTTTGCTCTTGTCCGCCCCTCTTTGACCTTGTCCCGTATTCTCAGCCCTTGTCCGCCCCTCTTTTTCCTTGTCCCGTAGTCTCAGCCTTGTCTGCCCCTCTTTGCCCTTGTCCAGTATTCTCAGCTCTTGTCGGACCTTTTTGCCATTGTCCCTTATTCTCAGCAATTGTCAATCCCTCTTTGGCCTTGTCTGCCCCTCTTTTCTCCTGAACCGCATTCTCAGCACTTCTCCGCCCCTCTTTGCCCTTGTCCGCCACTCTTTGCCCTTGTCCGCCTCCCTTTGCCCCTGTCCGCCCCCCTTTGCCCTTGTCCGCCCCCCTTAGCCCTTGTCCGACCACTTACCCCTTGTCCGCCCCTCTTTGCCCTTTTCTGCCCCTCTTTGCCCTTTTCTGCCACTCTTGGCCCTTGTCCGCCCCTCTTGGCCCTTGTCCGACCCTCTTTGCCCTTGTCTGAACCCTTGGCCCTTGTCCGCCCCTCTTTGCCCTTGTCCCGTATTCTCAGCACCACTCTGCCCCTCTTTGCCCTTGTCCCGTATTCTCAGCACCACTCCGCCCCTCTTTGCTCTTGTCTCGTATTCTCAGAACCACTCCGACCCTCTTTGCCCTTTTCCTGTATTCTCAGCACTTTTCCGCCCCTCCTTGCCTGTGTCCCGTATTCCCCACACTTGTCCGCCCCTCTTTGCCCTTGTCCCGTATTCTAAGCACTTGTCCAGCCCACTTTGCCCTTGTCCCGTATTCTCAGCACTTGTCCGACCCTCTTGGCCCTTGTCCGCCCGTCCTTGCCCTTGTCCGCTCCTCTTTGCCCTTGTCCGCCCGTCTTGGCACTTGTCCGCCCGTCTTTGCTCTTGTCCGCCCATCTTTGCCCGTGTACTGTATTTTCCGCACCTGTCCGCCCCTCTTTGCCCTTATCCACCCCTCTTTGCTTTTGTGTGTCCCTCTTTGCCCTTGTCCGCACCTCTTTGCCCTTGTCTGCCCCTATCTTTGCCCTTGCCCGCCCCTCTTTGCCCTTGTCCCGTATTCTCCGCACTTGTCTGCCCGTCTTTTCCTGTCTCCGGTATTCTCCGCACTTCTCCGCCCTTCTTTTCTGTTGTCCGCCCGTCTATGCTGTTGTCCGCCCGTCTTTGCCCTTGTCTGCCCGTCTTTGCACTTCTACGCCCGTCTTTGCACTTCTCGGCTATTCTCCACACTTCTCCACCCGTCTTAGCCCTTGTCTGCCCGTCTTTGCCCTTATCTGCCCGTCTTTGCCCTTGTCTGCCCCTCTTTGCCCTTGTCCGCTCCTCTTTGCCCTTGTCCCGTATTCTCCGCACTTTTCTGCCCGTCTTTTCCCGTCTCCGGTATTCTCCACGCTTCTCCGCCCGTCTTTGCTATTGTCCGCGCGTCTTTGTCCTTGTCCCCCCGTCTTTGCACTTCTACGCACGTCTTTGCACTTCTCCGCTATTCTCCGCACTTCTCCGCCCCTCTTTGCCTGTGTCCGATCGTCTTTCCCCTTGTCTGCCCCTCTTTGCACTTGTCCCGTATTCTCCGCACTTCTCCGCCCCTCCTTGCCCTTCTCCCTTATTTTCGACACTTCTCTGCCCCCCTTTGCCCTTGTCCGACCCTCTTTGCATTTGTCCGACCCTCTTTGCATTTGTCCGCCCCTCTTTGCCCTTGTCCGCCCCTCTTTGCCCTTTTTCCACACATCTTTGCCCTTGTCCGCCCCTCTTTGCAGTTGTCCGCCCCTCTTTGCCCTTCTCCGGTATTCTCCGTACTTCTCCGCCCCTCTTTACATTTGTCCACCCCTCTTTGCCCTTGTCCACCCCTCTTTGTACTTGTCCGCACCTTTTTGCGCATGTCCCGTATTCTCTGCACTTTTCCGCCCCTCTTTGCACTTGTCCCCCCTCTTTGCACTTGTCCACCCCTCTTTGCCCTTCTCCGCCCCTTTTTGCCCTTATCCGCCCATCTTTCCCCTTGTCCGCCCCTCTTTCCCCTTGTCCGCCCCTCTTTCCCCTTGTCCGCACCTCTTTGCCGTTCTCCGCACCTCTTTGCAGTTGTCCGCCTCTCTATGCCCTTGTCCGAACCTCTTTGCAATTGTCCGCACCTCTTTGCAATTGTCCGCCCGTCTTTGCACTTGTCCGCCCCTCTTTGCTCTTGTCCCGTATTCTCCGCACATTTCCGCCCCTTTTTGCCCTTGTCCGCCCCTCTTTGCCCTTGTCTGCCTCTCTATGCCCTTGTCCGCCCCTCTTTCCCCTTGTCTCATATCCTCCGTAATTCTCCGCCCGTCTTTAGACTTTTCCGCCCCTCTTTGCACTTGTCCACCCCTCTTTGCCCATGTCCGCCCCTTTTTGCCCTTGTCCGACCCTCTTTGCCCTTGTCCCGTATTCTCCGCACTTGTCTACCCCTCTCTGCCCTTTTCCGCCCCTCTTTGCCCTTGTCCCATAATCTCCAACCCTCTTTGCCCTTGTCCGCCCCTCTTTGCACTTGTCCCGTATTATCCACACTTCTCCGCCCCTCTTTGCTCTTGTCCGCCCCTCTTTGCCCTTGTCCTGTATTCTTCGCAGTTCTCCACCCCTCTTTGCCCTTATCCGAACCTCTTTGCCCTTGTCCCATATTCTCCACCCCTCTTTTCCCTTGTCCGCCCCTCTTTGCCCTTGTCTGCCCCTCTTTGCTCTTGTCCCGTATTCTCCGCACTTCTCCACCCCTCTTTTCCCTTGTCCGCCCCTCTTTGTCATTGTATGCCGCTCTTTGCCCTTGTCCGGCCTCTTTGCTCTTGTCCGCCTCTCTTTGCTCTTTTCTGTCCCTCTTTGCACTTCTGCACCCCTTTTTGCCCTTGTCCCGTATTCTCCGCAATTCTCTGCCCCTCTTTGCCCTTGTCCGCCCCTGTTTTCCCTTGTCCGCTCCTCTTGGCCCTTGTCCCCCCCTCTTTGCCCTTGTGCCTTATTCTCCTCACTTTTCCTCTCCTCTTCGCCCTTGTCCCGTATTCTCCGCGCTTGTCCACCTCTCTTTGCCCTTGTCCGCCTCTCTTTTCCCTTGTCCGCCCCTTTGTCCTTGTCCGCCCCTCTTTGACCTTGTCCACCGCTCTTTGCCTTGGTCCGCCCCCTTTGCCCTTGTCCGCCGCTCTTTGCTCTTGTCCGACTCTCTTTTTCCTTGTCCCCCCCTCTTTGCACTTGTCCGCCCCTCTTTGTCCTTTTCCGCCCATCTTTGCACTTGTCCGCCCCTCATTTCCCTTGTCCGCCCTTTTGCCCTTGTGCGCCCCTCTTTGCACTTGTCCGCCCCTCTTTGCACCTGTCCGCCCCTCTTTGCCCTTGTCCGCTCCTCTTTGAACTGCTCCGCCCCTCTTTGCCCTTGTCCGCACCTCTTTGCACTTGTGCACACCTTTTTCCAGTTGTCCGCCCCTCTTTTCCCTTGTGTGCCCCTCTTTGCCCTTGTGCGTCCCTCTTTGCACTTTTCCGCCCCTCTTTGCCGTTGTCCGACCTTATTAGCCCTTGTCCGCCCCTCTTAGCCCTTGTCCGCCCCTCTTAGCCCTTGTCCGACCCTCTTTGCCCCTGTCCGCCCCTCTTTGCCCCTGTCCTGTATTCTCCGCACTTGTCCGCCCCCTTAGGACTTGTGCGCCCCTCTTTGTAATTGTCCACCCCTCTTTGCCCTTGTCTGCCCCTCTTTGCCCTTGTCCACCCCTCTTTGACCTTTTCTGCCCCTCTTGGTCCTTGTCCCTTATTATCTGTAATTGTCTGCCTGTCTTTACCCGTCTCCTGTATTCTCCGCACTTCTCCGCCCCTCTTTGCCCTTGTCCGCCCGTCTTTGCCCTTGTCTGCCCCTCTTTGCTCGTGTCCCGTATTCTCCACACTTGTCCGCCCCTCTTTGCCCTTGTCCGCTCCTCTTTGCCCTTGTCCGCTCCTCTTTGCCTTTCTCCGCCCCTCTTTACCTTTGTCCGCCCCTCTTTGCCCTTGTCCCGTATTCTCCGCAATTGTCTGCCTGTCTCTGCCCATCTCCGGTTTTCACCGCACTTGTCTGACTGTCTTTGAACTTCTCCAGTATTCTCCACGCTTGTGTGCCCGTCTTTGCCCTTCTCCAGTATTCTCCGTACTTCTCTACCTCTCTTATCCCTTTTCCGCCCCTGTTTGCCCATGTCCTTTATTCTCCGTTCTTGTCCGCCCCTCTTTGCCCTTGTCCACCTGTCTTTGCACTTGTCTGCCCTTCTTTGCCCTTGATCCGCTTGTCTTTGCCCTTGTTCTGCCATCTTTGCCCTTGTCCGCCCCTCTTTGCCCTTTTCCCGTATTCTCCGCACTTGTCCGCCCCTCTTTGCCCTCGTACGCCCGTCTTTGCCCTTGTTCGCCCCTCTTTGCCCTTGTCAGGTATTCTCTGCATTTCTCTTCCCCTATTTGCACTTTTCCGCCCCTCTTTGCAGTTGTCCGACCTTCTTTACCCTTGTCCGCCCCTCTTTGCCCTTGTCCACCCCTCTTTGACCTTTTCTGCCCCTCTTGGTCCTTGTCCCTTATTATCTGTAATTGTCTGCCTGTCTTTACCCGTCTCCTGTATTCTCCGCACTTCTCCGCCCCTCTTTGCCCTTGTCCGCCCGTCTTTGCCCTTGTCTGCCCCTCTTTGCTCTTGTCCCGTATTCTCCGCACTTCTACGCCTGTCTTTCAACTTCTCCGACTCTCTTTGCCCTTGTCCGCCCCTGTTTACACTTGTCCGCCCGGCTTTGCACTTTTCCGCCCCTCTTTGCACGTGTCCCATATTCTCCGCACTTCTCCGCCACTCTTTTCACTTGTCCGCCACTCTTTGCCATTGTCCGCCCCTCTTTGCCCTTGTCAGACACTCTTTGCCCTTCTCCGCCCCTTTTTGCCCTTGTCCACCTCTCTTTGCTCTTTTACTTCCCTCTTTGCCATTGTGACCACTTTTTGCCCTTCTCCCGTATTCTCCGCACTTGTCCGCCCCTCTTTGCCCTTTTCCGCCCCTCTTTGCCCTTGTCCCGTATTCTCCGCAATTCTCCACCTGTCTTTGCACTTCTCCGACCCTCTTTGCCCTTGTCCCCCCCTGTTTACCCTTGTCCGCCCGTCTTTGCACTTTTCCGCCCCTCTTTTCCCGTGTCCCATATTCTCTGCACTTGTCCGCCCCTCTTAGCCCTTGTCCGACCCTCTATGACCTTGTCCGCCCGTCTTTGCCCTTGTCCGCCCCTCTTTGCACTTGTCCGCCCCTCTTTGTCCTTGTCCTCCCGTCCTTGCCCTTGTCCACCCCTCTTTGCCCTTCTCCGCCTGTCTTTGTCTTTGTCCGCTCCTCTTTGCTCTTGTCCGACCGTCTTTGCCCTTGTCCGCCCCTCTTTGCCCTTGTCTTCCCCTATTTGCCCTTGTCCCATATTCTCCGCAGTACTCCGACCGTCTTTGCTCTTGTCCCCCCGTCTTTGCAATTTTCCACCTGTCTTTGCCCTTGTCCGCCCGTCTTTGCAATTGTCCGCCCCCCTTTGCAGTTTTCCGTCCCTCTTTGCCCTTCCCTGCCCTTCTTTACCCTTGTCCGTCCCTCTTTGCCCTTCTCTGCCCCTCTTTGCCCATTTCAGCCTCTCATTGCCCTTGTCACGTATTCTCCGCACTTCTCCGCCCCTCTTTGCCCTTTTCCGCCCCTCTTTGCAATTGTCCCGTTTTCTCCACACATCTCCGTCTCTCTTTGCCCTTGTCCCATATTCTCCGTACTTCCCCCCCCTTTGCCCTTGTCCAGCCCTCTTTGCACTTGTTCGCCCCTCTTTGCCCTTGTCCGCCCCTTTTTGCCCTTGTCCGCCCCTTTTTGCCCTTGTCCGCCCCTCTTTGCCCTTTTCCGCACCTCTTTGCCCTTGTCCGCCCCTCTCTGCTCTTGTCCACCCCTCTTTGCCCTTTTCGGCACCTCTTTGCCATTGTCCTGTATTGTCTGCACTTGTCCGCCCCTCTTTGCCCTTATCCACCCGTCTTTGGAATTCTATGCACCTCTTTGCGCTTGTCCCGTATTCTCTGCAATTTTCCGCCCATCTTTGCCCTTGTCCGCCCCTCTTTGCCCTTGTCCGCCCTTCTTTGCACTTGTCCGCCTACATTTGCCATAGTCCGCCCCTCTTTGCCCTGGTCCCGTATTCTCCGCACTTGTCTGCCCCTCTTAGCCCTTATCCGCCCCTCTATGCCCTTGTCCACCCGTCTTTGCCCGTGTCCACCCCTCTTTGCCCTTCTCCGCCTCTCTTTGTCCTTGTCCGCACCTTTTTGCTCTTGTCTGCCCGTCTTAGCCCTTGTATGGTAGTCTCCTCACTTCTCCGCCCTCTTTGCCCTTTTCCGCCCCTATTTGCCCTTGTCCCATATTCTCCGCAATACTCCGACTCTCTTTGCACTTGTCCGCCCGTCTTTGCAATTTTCCGCCCGTCTTTGCCCTTGTCCGCCCGTCTTTGCACTTGTCCACCTCTCTTTGCACTTGTCCATCCCTCTTTGCCTTGTCTGACCCTCTTTGCCCTTGTCCGTCCCTCTTTGCCCTTCTCCGCACCTCTTTGCCCATTTCCGCACCTCTTTGCCCTTGTCACGTATTCTCCGCATTTGTCTGCCCGTCTTTGCCTGTCTCCGGTATTCTACGCACTTCTCCGCCCCTCTTTGCCCTTGTCCGCCCCTCTTTGCCTTGTCCACACCTCTTTGCCATTGTGCGGTATTCTCTGCAATTATCCGCTCCTCTTTGCCCTTGTCCCGTATTCTCCACACTTCTCCGTCCCTCTTTGCCCTTGTCCGGTATTCTCCGCAGTTGTCCACCCCTCTTTGCCGCCTCTTGTCCGCCAATCTTTGCTCTTGTCCGCACGTCTTTGCCCTTATCCGCCCGTCTTAGCCCTTGTCCGCCCGTCTTTGCCCTTGTCCGCCCGTCTTTGCCCTTGTCCGCCCGTCTTTGCCCTTGTCCACCCCTCTTTGCACTTGTCCGCCCCTCTTTGCCCTTGTCCGCCCCTCTTTGCCCTTGTCCGCACGTCTTTGCCCTTGTCTGCCCCTCTTTGCCTTTCTCCCGAATTCTCCGCACTTGTCCGCCCGTCTTTGCCCTTGTCCGCCCGTCTTTGCCCTTGTGTGACCTTCTTTGCCCTTGTCCTCCCGTCTCAGCCCTTGTCCGCCCCTCTTGGCCCTTGTCCGAACTTCTTGGCAATTGTCCGCCCCTCTTTGCCCTTCATTGGTGTTCCCTGCACTTCTCCGCCTGTCTTTGCCCTTGTCCGCCTTTCTTGGCCCTTATCCGCCCGTCTTTGCCCTTGTCCGCCCCTCTTTGCGTTTGTCCGTCCCTCTTTGCCCTTGTCCGGTATTCTCCAAAATTCTGTGCCCTTCCTTGCCGTTGTCTGCACCTCTTTGCCCTTGTCCGCCCCTCTTTGCCTTCTCCGCCCCTCTTTGCCCTTCTCTGGTATTCTCTGCACTTGTCCGCCCATGTTTTGCCCTTGTCCTTCCGTCTTTTGCCCTTGTCCGCCACTATTTTCCCTTGTCCGCCCCTCTTTGCCCTTGTCCCGTATTCACCGCACTTCTCCTCCCCTCTTTCCCCTTGTTCCGTATTCTCCGCAATGCCCTGCCCCTCTTTGTCCTTGTCCCGTATTCTCGACACTTCTAAGCCTCTCCTTTCCCTTGTCCCTTATTCTCCGCAATTTTCCTCCGCTCTTTGCTCTTGTCCGCCCCTCTTTGCCCTTGTCCGCCCCTTTTGCCCTTGTCCGCCCCTTTTGCCCTTGTCCGCCCTTCTTTGCCATTGTCCGCCCCATTTGCCCTTGTCCCGTATTCTCCGCAATTCTCCGCCTCTCTCCGCCCCTCTTTGCCCTTGTTCACCCGTCTTTGCCCTTGTCCGCCCCTCTTTTCCCTTGTCCGCCCCTCTTTGCCCTTGTCCGCCCCTCTTTGCCCTTGTCCTGTATTCTCTGCACTTCTCTGCCCCTCTTTACCCTTGTCTGCCCCTCTTTGCCCTTGTCTGCCCGTTTTAGCCCTTTTCCGCCCGTTTTTGCCCTTTTCCGCCCGTTTTTGCCCTTGTCCCCCCCTCATTGCCCTTGTCCCGTATTCTCCGCAATTCTCCGCCCCTCTATGCCCTTGTCCACCCCTCTTTGCCCTTGTCCTCCTCTCTTTGCCTTTGTCCGCCCCCTTTGCCCTTGTCCGCCCCTCTTTTTCCCTTGTCCGCCCCTCTTTGCCCTTGTCCCGTATTCTCCGCGCTTCTCTGCCCCGCTTTGCCCTTGTCCGACTCTCTTTGCCATTGTCCGCCCCTCTTTGCCCTTGTCCGACTCTCTTTGCTGTTGTCCAACTCTCTTTGCCCTTGTCCGACCCTCTTTTCCCTTGTCCGCCCCTCTTTGCCCTTGTCCCGTATTCACCGCAATTCTCCGCCCCTCTTTCCCCTTGCCCTGTATTCTCCTCACTTCTAAGCCTCTCTTTGCCCTTGTACCATATTTTCCGCACTTCTCCGCCCCTCTTTGCCCTTGTCCGCCCCTCTTTGCCCTTGTCCGCCCCTCTTTCCCTTGTCTTCCCCTCTTTTCCCTTGTCCCGTATTCTCCGCACTTCTCCGCCCCTATTTGAACTTGTCCGCCCCTCTTTGCCATTGTCTGCCCCTCTTTGCCCTTGTACGGTATTCTCCGCACTTCTCCGCCCCTCTTTGCTCTTGTCCGCCCCTCTTTACCATTGTCCACTCTCTTTGACCTTGTCCCGTATTCTCCGCCCTTGACCGCCCCTTTTTGCACTTGTCCGCCCCTCTTTTCCCTTGTCCATCCCTCTTTGCACTTGTCCGCCCCTCTTTGCTCTTGTCCGCCCCTCTTTGCCCTTGTCCGCCTCTCTTTACCCTTGTCCGCCCCTCTTTGCCTTTGTCCCTTATTCTCCGCATTTGTCCACCCCTCTTTGCCGTTGTCCGCCCCTCTTTGAACTGTCCGTTTTCTCTTTGCCCTTGTCCGCCCCTCTTTGCTCTTGTCCGCCCCTCTTTGCCCTTGTCCGCCCCTCTTTGCCATTGTCTGCACCTCTTTGCCCTTGTCCGTTATTCTCCGCACTTTTCCGCCCCTCTTTGCACTTGTCCGCCCCTCTTTGCCCTTGTCCGCCCCTCTTTTCCCTTTTCCGCCCCTCTATGCACTTGTCCGACCCTCTTTGCCGTTGTCCACCCCTCTTTGTCCTTGTCCGCCCCTCTTTGCCCTTTTCCCGTATTCTCCGCACTTCCCTTCCCCTCTTTGCCCTTGTCAATTATTCTCCGCAATTCTCCACTCCTCTTTGCCCTTGTCCGCCCGTCTTTGCTCTTGTCCGCCCATCTTTGCAATTGTCCGCTCCTCTTTGCCGTTTTCCGCCCCTCTTTGCCCTTGTCTGCCCCTCTTTGCCCTTTACCGGCACTTTCCGCACCTCTCCGACCCTGTTTGCCCTTGTCCGCCCCTCTTTGCCATTGTCCGGTATTCTTCGCACTTCTCAGCCCCTCTTTGCCCTTGTCCGCCCCTCTTTGCCCTTTTCCCGTATTCTCCGCACTTCCCTTCCCCTCTTTGCCCTTGTCAATTATTCTCCGCAATTCTCCACCCCTCTTTGCCCTTGTCCGCCCGTCCTTGCCCTTGTCCGCTCGTCCTTGCCCCTGTTCCCTCGTCCTTGCCCTTGTCCGCCTGTTCCTGCCCGTGTCCGCCCGTTGCTGACCTTGTCCGCCTATTCTTGCCCTTTTCCACCCGTTCCTGCCCCTGTCCGCCCCTCTTTTCCCATTGTCCCGTATTCTCTGCACTTCTCCGCCCCTATTTGACCTTGTCCGCCCCTATTTGCCATTGTCTGCCCCTCTTTGCCCTTGTCCGGTATTCTCCGCACTTCTCCGCCCCTCTTTGCCCTTGTCCGCCCCTCTTTTCCCTTGTCCCCTCCTCTATGCGCTTGTCCGCCCCTCTTTGCCGTTGTCCACCCCTCTTTGTCCTTGTCCGCCCCTCTTTGCCCTTGTCCCGTATTCTCCGCACTTCTCTTCCCCTCTTTGCACTTGTCAATTATTTTCCGCAATTCTTCGACCCTCTTTGCCCTTGTCCGCCCGTCTTTGCAATTGTCCGCCCCTCTTTGCCCTTGTCCGCCCCTCTTTGCCCTTGTCCGCCCCTCTTTGCCCTTGTCTGCCCCTCTTTGCCATTGTCCGGTATTCTCCGCACTTCTCCGCCCGTCCTTGCCCTTGTCCGCCCGTCCTTGCCCTTGTCCACTCGTCCTTGCCCCTGTCCCTTCGTCCTTGTCCGCCCGTTCCTGCCCGTGTCCGCCGGTTGCTGACCTTGTCCGCCTATTCTTGCCCTTGTCCACCCGTTCCTGCCCCTGTCTGCCTTTCTTTGCCCTTGTCCGCCCGTCTTTGCCCTTGTCCGCCTGTCGTTGCCCTTGTCCGCCCGTCCTTGCTCTTCTCTGTTATTCTCCACACTTCTTTGCCCGTCTTTGCCTTTCTCAACCTGTCTTTGCTGTTGTCCGCCCGTCTTTTCCTTTTTCCGATATTCTCCGCACTTCTCCGCCCATCTTAGCCCTTTTCCGGCTGTCTTAGCCCTTGTCCGCCCGTCTTTGCCCTTGTCCGCCCGTCTTTGCCCTTGTCCGCCCGCCTTTACCTTGTCCGATACTCTCCGCACTACTCTGGGTGTATTTTTACTTCTCCGCCCGTCTTTGCCCTCGTTAGCCCGTCTTTGCCCTTGTCCCCCAGTCTTTGCCCTCGTCCGCCCGTCTTTGCCCTCGTCCGCCCGTCTTTGCCCTCGTCCGCCCGTCTTTGCCGTTCTCCGCCTGTCTTTGCACTAGTCCGGTATACTCCGGATTTCTCAGACTGTCTTTGCCCCTCTCCGCCCGTCTTTTCCCCTCTCCGCCCGTCTTTGCCCCTCTCCGGTATTCTCTGGACTTCTCAGACTGTCTTTGCACTTGTCCGCCCCTCATTGCCCTTGTCCACCCCTCATTGCACATGTCCACCCCTCTTTGCCCTTGTCCGCCCATCTTTGCCCTTTTCCACCCGTCTTTGCCCTTGTCCACCCGTCTTTGCCTTTGTCCGCCCGTCTTTGCCCTTCTCCGCCCGGCTTTGCCCTTCTCCGCCCCCTTTGCCCTTCTCCGCCCGTCTTTGCCCTCCTCCGCTCGTCTTTGACCTCCTCCGCCGTCTTTGCCCTCCTCCGCCCGTCTTTGCCCTTCCCTGCCCGTCTTTGCCCTTCTCCACTCGTCTTTGTCACTCTCCGCAATTCATTGTAATTCTCCGCACTTCGCCACTCTCCGCAATTCTTTGCGCTTCTGCGTCCGACTTTGCCCTTCACCGGTACTCTCCAGAATTCTCCGACCGTCCTTGCCCTTCTCCACCTGTATTTGCCCTGCTCCGCCCGTCTTGGCCCTTCTCCGCCCTTTTTTGCCCTTCTCCATCCGTCTTTGCAGTTCTCCACCCATCTTCTATCTTTTCACTTCTCCGCCCGTCTTTGCGCTTCTCCGTCCGTCTTTGTGCTTCTCTGGCCGTCTTTCCCTCCTCTGTTACTCTCCGCACTTCTCTGCCCGTCTTTGCACTTCTCAACCTGTCTTTCCCCTTGTCCGCCCTTCTTTGCATTTCTCCGGTACTCTCCGCACTTCTCTGACCGTATTTTCACTTCACCGACCGTATTTGCAATTCTCTCCACGTCTATGAAATTCTCCTCCCGTCTTTGCACTTCTCTGCCTATCTTTTCCCTTCTCCACCCGTCTTTTTCCTTCTCTGCCCGTCTTTTTCCTTCTCTGCCCGTCTTTTTCCTTCTCCGCCCGTCTTTGACCTTCTTCGCCCGTCTTTGCTCTTCTCCGCCCGATTTGCTCTTCTCTGCCCGACTTTGCTCTTCTACGCCCGTTTTGCGCTTCTCTGCCCTTCTTTGTCCTTCTCTGGTATTCTCCGCACTTCTTTGCCCGTCTTTGCACTTCTCAAACTGTGTTTGCCCTTGTCCACCCGTCTTTGCACTTCTCCGGTACTCTCCGCACTTCTCTGACCATCTTCTCACTTCACCAACCATCTTTGCCCTTCTCCGCCCATCTTTGCCCTTCTCCGCCCGTCTTTGCACTTCTACAGAACTCTCCGCAATTCTCCGACCGTCTTTGACCTTCTCTGCCCGTCTTTGCCCTTCTCTGCCCGTCTTTCCCCTTTTCCGACCGTCTTTTCCTTTCTCTGCCCGTCTTTGCCCTTCTCCACCCGTCTTTGCCCTTCTCTAACCGTCTTTGCCCTTCTCCGACCGTCTTTGCCCTTCTCTGTCCGTCTTTGCCCTTCTCTGTCCGTCTTTGCCCTTCTCCGCCCGTCTTTGCCCTTCTGCGCCCGACTTTGCCCTTCTCCGGTACTCTCCACAATTCTCTGCCTGTCTTTGTCCTTCTCAATCCGTCTTTGCCCTTCTCCGCCCATCTATGCACTTCTCCACCCGTCTTTGCACTTCTCTGGTATTCTCCAGACTTCTTAGACTGCCCTTGTCTAAACCTCTTTGCACTTGTCCACCTGTCTTTGCCCTTTTCTGCCTATCTTTCCCTTCTCCACCCGTCTTTGCCCTTCCCTGTCAGTCTTTGCCCTTCTCCCCCATCTTTGTTCTTGTCCGCCCTTCTTTGCCCTTCTCCGCTCGTCTTTGCCTTTCTCCCCCCGTCTTTTATTTTGTCTGCCTGTTTTTGATCTTTTCCGACTGTCTTTGCACTTCTTCACCCGTCTTCGCACGTATCAAACCTTTTTTACCCTTCTCCGTCCGTCTTTGCCCTTCTCCTACCGTCTCTGCCCTTCTCCGCCCGTCTCTGACCTCCTCCATCCGTCTTTGCCCTTCTTCGCCCGACTTTGCCCTTCTCCGCCCGACTTAGCCCTTCTCCACCCGACTTTGTCCTTCTCCGGCCGACTTTGCCCTTCTCCACCCGTCTTTGCCCTTCTCCGCCCGACTTTGCCCTTCTCCGCCCGACTTTGCCCTTCTCCGCCCGACTTTGCACTTCTCCGCACATCTTTGCCCTTCTCCAGTACTCTCCCCAATTCTCTGACCATCTTTGGCCTTCTCCGCCCCTCTTTGTGCTTCTCCGCCCTTCTTTGCGCTTCTCCGCCCCTCTTTGAGCTTCTCCGCCCTTCTTTGCGCTTCTCCGCCCCTCTTTGAGCTTCTCCGCCCCTCTTTGCGTTTCCCCGCCCCTCTTTGCCCTTGTCTGCCCATCTTTGCCCTTGTCCGCCCGTCTTTGCCCTTCTCCGCCCGTCTTTGCCCTTCTCCGCCCGTCTTTGCGCTACTCCGCCCGTCTTTGCACTTCTCAGCCCGTCTTTGCCACTCTCTGTGCTTCTTTACCACTCTCCGCATTTCTTTGCACTTTTCCGCCCATCTTTGCCCTTCTCCGGTACTCTCTGCAATTCTCCAACCTTCTTTGCCCTTGTCCGCCTGTCTTTGCACTTGTCCGCCCGTCAATGCCCTTCTCTGCCCCTCTTTGTCCTACTCCACCCGTCTTTGTCCTTCTCTGCCAGCCTTTGCCCTTCTCTGCCCATCTTTGCACTTCTCTGCCCGTCTTTGAACTTTTCCGCCCGTCTTTGACCTTTTCCGCCCTTCTTTGCCCTTCTCCGCCCGTCCTTGCGATTCTCTGCTCGTCTTTGCCCTTCTCCGCCCGCCTTTGCCTTTGTCCGCCCGGCTTTGCCCTTCTCCGCCCGGCTTTGCCCTTCTCCGACCGGCTTTGCCCTTCTCCGCCCATCTTTGCCCTTCTCCGCCCGTCTTTGCCCTTCTCCGCCCGTCTTTGCCCTTCTCCGCCCGTCTTTGCGCTACTCCGCCCGTCTTTGCACTTCTCAGCCCGTCTTTGCCACTCTCTGTGCTTCTTTACCACTCTCCGCATTTCTTTGCACTTTTCCGCCCGTCTTTGCCATTCTCCGCCCGTCTTTGCCCTTCTCCGCCCCTCTTTGTCCTTCTCCGCCCGTCTTTGCCCTTGTCCGCCTGTCTTTGCCCTTGTCCGCCGGTCTTTGCGCTTGTCTGCCCGTCTCTGCCCTTCTCTGCCCTTCTTTGCCCTTCTTTGCCCTTCTCTGCCCGTCTTTGCCCGTCTGTGCCCTTCTCCGCCCGGCTTTGCCCTTCTCCGCCCGGCTTTGCCCTTCTCCGCCCGGCTTTGCCCTTCTCCGCCCGGCTTTGCCCTTCTCCGCCCGGCTTTGCCCTTCTCGGCCCATCTTTGCCCTCCTCCACCCGTCTTTGCCCTCCTCCGCCCATCTTTGCCCTCCTCTGCCCGTCTTTGCCCTTCTCCGCATGTCTATGCCCTTCTCCGCCAATCTTTGCCCTTCTCCACCCGTCTTTGCACTTCTCCGGTACTCTCCGCAATTCTCTGACCGTCTTTACCTTCTCTGCCCCTCTTTGTCCTACTCCACCCGTCTTTGTCCTTCTCTGCCAGCCTTTGCCCTTTTCTGCCCGTCTTTGCACTTCTCTGCCCGTCTTTGAACTTTTCCGCCCGTCTTTGACCTTTTCCGCCCTTCTTTGCCCTTCTCCGCCCGTCCTTGCGATTCTCTGCCCTTCTTTGCCCTTCTTTGCCCGTCTGTGCCCTTCTCTGCCCGGCTTTGCCCTTCTCCGCCCGGCTTTGCCCTTCTCCGCCCGGCTTTGCCCTTCTCCGCCCGGCTTTGCCCTTCTCGGCCCGTCTTTGCCCTCCTCTGCCCGTCTTTGCCCTTCTCCGCATGTCTATGCCCTTCTCCGCCAATCTTTGCCCTTCTCCACCCGTCTTTGCACTTCTCCGGTACTCTCCGCAATTCTCCGACCGTCTTTACCTTCTCTGCCCGTCTTTGACCTTCTCTGCCCGTCTTTGACCTTCTCTGCCCGTCTTTGCACTTTTCAACCCGTCTTTGCCCTTCTCTACCCGTCTTTGCCCTTCTCCGCCTGTCTTTGCCCTTCTCGGCCCGTCTTTGCCCTCCTCCACCCGTCTTTGCCCTCCTCCGCCCGTCTTTGCCCTCCTCCGCCCGTCTTTCCCCTTCTCCGCATGTCTATGCCCTTCTCCGCCAATCTTTGCCCTTCTCCGCCCGTCTTTGCACTTCTCCGGTACTCTCCGCAATTCTCCGACCGTCTTTACCTTCTCTGCCCGTCTTTGACCTTCTCTGCCTGTCTGTGACGTTCTCTGCCCGTCTTTGCACTTTTCAACCCGTCTTTGCCCTTCTCTACCCGGCTTTGCCCTTCTCCGCCCGGCTTTGCCCTTCTCGGCCCGTCTTTGCCCTCCTCCACCTGTCTTTGCCCTCCTCCGCCCGTCTTTGCCCTCCTCCGCCCGTCTTTCCCCTTCTCCGCATGTCTATGCCCTTCTCCGCCAATCTTTGCCCTTCTCCGCCCGTCTTTGCACTTCTCCGGTACTCTCCGCAATTCTCCGACCGTCTTTACCTTCTCTGCCCGTCTTTGACCTTCTCTGCCCATCTTTGACCTTCTCTGCCCGTCTTTGCACTTTTCAACCCGTCTTTGCCCTTCTCTACCCGGCTTTGCCCTTCTCGGCCCGGCTTTGCCCTTCTCGGCCCGGCTTTGCCCTCCTCCACCCGTCTTTGCCCTCCTCCGCCCGTCTTTGCCCTCCTCCGCCCGTCTTTCCCCTTCTCCGCATGTCTATGCCCTTCTCCGCCAATCTTTGCCCTTCTCCGCCCGTCTTTGCACTTCTCCGGTACTCTCCGCAATTCTCCGACCGTCTTTACCTTCTCTGCCCGTCTTTGACCTTCTCTGCCCGTCTTTGACTTTCTCTGCCCGTCTTTGCACTTTTCAACCCGTCTTTTCCCTTCTCTACCCGTCTTTGCCCTTCTCTGACCGTCTTTGCCCTTCTCTGTCCGTCTTTGCACTTCTCCGCCCGTCTTTGCCCTTCTCCACCCATCTTTGCCCTTCTCCACCCGTCTTTGCAACTCTCCACAATTCCTTGTAACTCTCCGCACGTCTTTGCCTTTCTCTGCTCGTCTTTGCCCTTCTGCGCCCGACTTTGCCCTTCTCCGCTACTCTCCACAATTCTCTGCCTGTCTTTGTCCTTCTCAATCCGTCTTTGCCCTTCTCCGCCCATCTATGCACTTCTCCACCCGTCTTTGCACTTCTCTGGTATTCTCCAGACTTCTTAGACTGCCCTTGTCTAAACCTCTTTGCACTTGTCCACCTGTCTTTGCCCTTCCCTGTCAGTCTTTGCCCTTCCCTGTCAGTCTTTGCCCTTCTCCCCCATCTTTGTTCTTGTCCGCCCTTCTTTGCGCTTCTCTGTCAGTCTTTGCCCTTCTCACCCTGTCTTTTTTCTTGTCCGCCTGTTTTTGACCTTTTCCGACTGTCTTTGCCCTTCTTCACCTGTCTTTGCACTTATCAAACCTTCTTTGCCCTTCTCTACCCGTCTTAACCCTTCTCCGCACGTATTTGCCTTTCTCCACCTGTCTTTGCCTTTCTCCGCTTGTCTCTGCCCTCCTCCACCTGTCTCTGCCCTCCTCCGCCCGTCTCTGACCTTTTCCGCCCGTCTCTGACCTTCTCCGCCCGTCTCTGACCTTCTCCGCCCTTCTTTGCCCTTCTCCACCCTTCTTTGCCCTTCTCCGGCCGACTTTGCCCTTCTCCACTCGACTTTGCGCTTGTCCGCCCTTCTTTGCCCTTCCCCAGCCATCTTTTCCTTTCCCCTGCCGTCTTTGCCCTTCCCCGGCCGTCTTTGCCCTTCCTTCCCCTGCCGTCTTTGCCCTTCCCTGCCCGTCTTTGCCTTGTCCGCCCCTCTTTGCCCTTCCCCGCCCCTCTTTTCCCTTGTCCGCCCCTCTCTGCCCTTGTCCGCCCCTCTTCGCACTTCTCCGCCCGTCTTTGCCCTTCTCCGCCTGTCTTTGCGCTACTCCGCCCGTCTTTGCCCTTCTCAGCCCGTCTTTGCCACTCTCCGCACTTCTTTACCACTCTCCGCACTTCTTTGCACTTCTCCGCCTGACTTTGCCCTTCTCCGGTACTCTCCGCAATTCTCCGACCTTCTTTGCACGTGTCTGCCCGTCTTTGCCCTTGTATGCCCTTCTTTGCCATTGTCCGCCCGTCTTTGCTCTTGTCCATCCTTTTTTGCCGTTGTCTGCCCATCTTTGCAATTGTGAAGCCATCTTTGCCCTTCTCCACCCGTCTTTGCACTTCTCCATCCCTCTTTGTCCTTCTCCACCCGTCATTGAAATTCTCCGCCTGTCCTGGTGCTTCTCCGCCCCTCTTTGTCCTTCTCCACCCGTCTTTGCCTTTTTCTTCCCGTCTTTGCCCTTTTCTGCCCGTCTTTGAACTTCTCCTCCCGTCTTTCCCTTCTCCGCCCGTCTTTGCCCTTCTCAGCCCGTCTTTGCCCTTGTCCACTCGTCTTTGCCCTTGTCCGCCCGTCTTTGCCCTTGTCCGCCCGTCTTTGCCCTTGTCCGCCCGTCTTTGCCCTTGTCCGCCCGTCTTTGTCCTTGTCCACCCATCTTTGCACTTGTCCGCCCGTCTTTACACTTCCCCGCCCGTCTTTGCACTTCCCCGCCCGTCTTTGTGCTACTCCACCCGTCTTTGCCCTTCTCAGCCCGTCTTTGCCACTCTCCGCGCTTCTTTACCACTCTCCGCACTTCTTTGCACTTCTCCGCCTGACATTGCCCTTCTCTGGTACTCTTCACAATTCTCCGACCTTCTTTGCCCTTGTCTGTCCATCATTGCACTTCTCTGCCTGTCTTTGCACTTGTCCACCCGTCTTTGCACTTGTCCGCCTGTCTTTGCCCGTGTCCGCCCTTCTTTGCCCTTGTCCGCCCGTCTTTGCACTTGTCAGTCCTTTTTTGCCGTTGTCTGCCCGTCTTTGCAATTGTGAAGCCATCTTTGGCCTTCTCCGCCTGTCTTTGCTCTTCTCCGCCCGTCTTTGCCCTTCTCCGCCCGTCTTTGCCCTTCTCCGCCCGTCTTTGCCCTTCTCTGCCCGTCCTTGCGCTTATCCGCCCCTCTTTGTCCTTCTCCGCCCCTCTTTTTCCTTCTCTGCCCCTCTTTGTCCTTCTCCGCCCCTCTTTGTCCTTCTCCGCCCCTCTTTGCCCTTCTCCGCCCCTCTTTGCCCTTCTCTTCCCGTCTTTGCCTTTCTCCGCCCGTCTTTGCCCTTCTCTGCCCGTCTTTGACCTTCTCTGCCCGTCCTTGCAATTCTCCGCTCGTCCTTGCGATTCTCCGCCCGTCTCTGCCCTCCTCCCCCCGTCTCTGCCCTCCTCTGCCCGTCTCTGCCCTCCTCTGCCCGTCTCTGCCCTCCTCCGACCGTCTCTGCCCTCCTCCAACCGTCTCTGCCCTCCTCCGACCGTCTCTGCCCTTCTCCACCCGTCTTTGACCTCCTCCGCCCGTCTTTGCCCTCCTCCGCCCGTCTTTGCCCTTGTCCGCCCGTCTTTGCGCTTCTCCGTTCGTCTTTGCGCTTCTCCGCCCGTCTGCGCTTCTTCGCCCATCTTTGCCCTCGTCTGCCTGTATTTGCCTTCTCCGTCCATATTTGCCCTTCTCCATCTTTCTGGGCCATTCTTCGGTATTCTCCATTATTCTCCGCCCGACTTTCCCCTTCTCCGGTACTCTCCGCAATTCTCCGCCCGTCTTTGCCCTCTCCGCCCGTCTTTGCCCTTCCCTGCCCGTCTTTGCCATTCTCCGCCCGTCATTTCCATTATGCGCCTGTATTTGCTCATGTCCACCCCTCTCTGTCAGTGTCCACCGGTCCTTGATCTTCACCCCGCGTCTTTTCCCTTGTCTGCCCGTCTTTGCTATTGTCCACCCGTCTTTGCCTTTCTCCACCTGTCTTTGCCATTCTCCGTCCATCTTTACCCTTGCCCGACCCTCTTTGCAATTGCCCGACCCTCTTTGCAACTGCCCAACCCTCTTTGCAATTGCCCAACCCTCTTTGCGTTTTTCCGCCCTTCTCTGCCCTCCTCTGCCTGTCTCTGCCCTCCTCCGCCCGTCTCTTCCCTCCTCCGCCCGTCTTTGCCTTTCTCCGCCTGACTTTTGCCTTCTCTGCCCGACTTTTGCCTTCTCTGCCCTACTTTGCCCTCCTCTGCCCGACTTTGCAATTCTCTGCCCGACTTTGCGCTTGTCCGACCGTCTTTGCCCTTCTCCAGTACTCTCCGCAATTCTCTGACTGTCTTCTCACTTCAACAACCATCTTTGCCTTTCTCCACCCGTCTTTGCACTACTCCGCCCGTCTTTGCCCTTCTCAGCCCGTCTTTGCCACACTCCGCGCTTCTTTACCACTGTCCGCACTTCTTTGCACTTCTCCGCCTGACTTTGCCCTTCTCCAGTACTCTCTGCAATTCTCCGACCTTCTTTGCACGTGTCTGTCCGTCATTGCACTTCTCTGCCTGTCTTTGCCCTTTTCCAACCTTCTTTACCGTTGTCCGCCCGTCTTTGCACTTGTGCACCTGTCTTTGCCTTTATCTGCCCGTCTTTGCAATTGTCCGCCCGTCTTTTCCCTTCTCCACCCGTCTTTGCCCTTCTCCGCCCCTCTTTGCTCTTCTCCGCCCGTCTTTGTTACTCTCCGCCCCTCTTTGCCCTTCTCCGCCCGTCTTTGCCACTCTCCGCGCTTCTTTGCCCTTGTCCACCCGTCTTTGCCTTTCTCCACCTGTCTTTGCCATTCTCCGTCCATCTTTACCCTTGCCCGACCCTCTTTGCAATTGCCCGACCCTCTTTGCAACTGCCCAACCCTCTTTGCAATTGCCCAACCCTCTTTGCGTTTTTCCGCCCTTCTCTGCCCTCCTCTGCCTGTCTCTGCCCTCCTCCGCCCGTCTCTTCCCTCCTCCGCCCGTCTTTGCCTTTCTCCGCCTGACTTTTGCCTTCTCTGCCCGACTTTTGCCTTCTCTGCCCTACTTTGCCCTCCTCTGCCCGACTTTGCAATTCTCTGCCCGACTTTGCGCTTGTCCGACCGTCTTTGCCCTTCTCCAGTACTCTCCGCAATTCTCTGACTGTCTTCTCACTTCAACAACCATCTTTGCCTTTCTCCACCCGTCTTTGCGCTACTCCGCCCGTCTTTGCCCTTCTCAGCCCGTCTTTGCCACACTCCGCGCTTCTTTACCACTGTCCGCACTTCTTTGCACTTCTCCGCCTGACTTTGCCCTTCTCCAGTACTCTCTGCAATTCTCCGACCTTCTTTGCACGTGTCTGTCCGTCATTGCACTTCTCTGCCTGTCTTTGCCCTTTTCCAACCTTCTTTACCGTTGTCCGCCCGTCTTTGCACTTGTGCACCTGTCTTTGCCTTTATCTGCCCGTCTTTGCAATTGTCCGCCCGTCTTTTCCCTTCTCCACCCGTCTTTGCCCTTCTCCGCCCCTCTTTGCTCTTCTCCGCCCGTCTTTGTTACTCTCCGCCCCTCTTTGCCCTTCTCCGCCCGTCTTTGCCACTCTCCGCGCTTCTTTGCCCTTGTCCGCCCGTCTTTGCGCTTCTCCACCCGTCTTTGCCACTCTCCCCACTTCTTTGCCACTCTCCAGTTCTCTCTGCCTTCCTCCGCCCGTATTTACTCATCTCTGCCTGACTTTGCCCTTCTCCGCCCACCTTTGCACTTCTCCATAATTCTCCACACATCTCCGCCTGTCTTTGCCCTCGTCCGCCCATCTTTACCCTTCTCCGCACGTCTTTGCCCTTGTCCGCCCGTCTTTGCCCTTGTCCGCCCGTCTTTGCCTTCCTTTGCCCGTCTTTGCCCTCCTCCGCCCTTCTTTTCCATCGTCCTCCCGTCTTTGTCCTCCTCTGCCCGTCTTTGCCCTCGTCCGCCCGTTTTTACCTCCTCCACCAATGTTTGCACTTCTTCGTCTGTCTGCTCCCTTCTTCGGTATTCTCCATCCTTCTCCACCTGTCTTTGCCCTTCTCCATTATCCTCAGCACTTCTCCGCCCGTCTTTGCCCTTCTCCGCCCGTCTTTGCCCTTGTCCGCCCGTCTTTGCCCTTGTCCGCCCGTCTTTGCCCTTGTCCGCCCGTCTTTGCCCTTCTCCGCCCGTCTTTGCCCTTCTCCGCCCGTCTTTGCCCTTCTCCGCACTTCTTTGCCCCTCTCCGCCCGTCATTGCCCTGCTCCGCCCGTCTTTGCCCTTCTCCGCGCTTCTTTGCCACTCTCCGCGCTTCTTTGCCCTTCTCCGGTTCTCTCTGAATTCCTCCGCCTGTCTTTGCTCTTCTCTGCCCGACTTTGACCTTCTCCGCCCATCTTTCCCCTTCTCCATAATTCTCCACACATCTTCACACTTCTTTGCCCTCCTCCGCCTTTCTTTACCCTCGTCCGCCCGTCTTTGTCCTCTTCCGCCCGTCTTTGCCCTCATCCGCCCCTCTTTGCCCACCTCCACCCATCTTTGCCCTCTTCCACCCGTATTTGCCTTCTCCTCCCATATTTGCCCTTCTCCATCTCTCTGTGCCCTTCTTCGGTGTTCTCCATCTTTCTCCACCTGTCTTTGCCCTTCTCGGTTATTCTCAGCACTTCTTCAACCCTCTTTGTCCTTCTCCCCTCGTCTTTCAACTTGTGAGACCATCTTTGCCCTTCTTCGCCCGTCTTTGCTATTCTTCGCCCGTCTGTGCCCTTCTCCACCCGTTTGTGCCCTTGTCTGCCTGTCTTTGCTGTTGTCTGCCCGTCTTTGCCCTTCTCCCCCCGTCTTTGCCCTTCGCCCCCTTTCTTTGCCCTTCTCCCTGCGTCTTTTCCCTTCTCCGCTCGTCTTTGCCCTTCTCCGCCCGACTTTGCCTTTCTCCGCCCGTCTTTACCCTTCTCTGGTATTCTCCACAGTTCTCTGCCCATCTTTGCACTTCTCAAGATGTTTTTGCCCTTGTCCGCCTGTCTTTGCCCTTCTCCGGTACTCTCTGCACTTCTCTGACTGTCTTTTCACTTCTCCGACCGTCTTTGCAATTCTCCGCCCGTCTTTGCCCTTCTCCGCCTTTACCCTTCTCCGCCCTTCTTTGCACTTCTCTGGTATTCTCCGGACTTCTCAGACTGTCTTTGCCCTTGTCTAAGCCTTTTTGCACTTGTCCACCCGTCTTTGCCCTTCTCTGTCCGTCTTTGCCCTTCTTCCCCCGTCTTTGTTCTTGTCCACCCGTCTATGCCCTCGTTCGCCCGTCTTTGCTCTGGTCCACCCGTCTTTGCACTTCTCCACCCGTCTTTGCCCTCGTCCGCCTGTCTTTGCCCTTGTCCGCCCGTCCTTGCTATTGTCCGCCCGTCTTTGCCCTTGTCTGGCCGTCTTTGCCCTTGTCCGCCCGTCTTTGTGCTTCTCTGCCCGTCTTTCCTCTTCTCCGCATGTCTTTGCCCTTCTTTGCACTTCTCTATATTCTCCGCCTTTATCAGCCCGTCTTTGCCCTTCTCCGCCCGTCTTTGCCTTTCTTTGCATTTCTCCAATATTCAGAGCCCATCTCCGCATTTTTTTGGCCTTGTCCACCTCTCATTGCCTTTGCCTGCCCCTCTTTGTCCTTCTCTGCACATCTTTGCTCTTCTCCACCCGTCTTTGACCTTCTTTGCACTTCTCTGATATTATCTGCCTTTCTCCGCCTGTCTTTGCCCTTGTCCACCTGTCTTTGCCCTCCTCCGCCCGTCTTTGCCCTCCTCCGCCCGTCTTTGCCCTTCTCCGCCCGTCTTTGCCCTTCTCCACACATCTTTGTCCTTGTCTGCCCGTCTTTGACCTTGTCTGCTCACTTTTTCCCTTGTCCGCCTGTCTTTGCCCTTTTCCGCCCGTCTTTGCCCCGTCCGGTCGTCTTTGCACTTCTCCAAATATCTTTGCCATTGTTCGCCCTTCTTTGCCCTTCTCCAACTGTCTTTGCACTCCTCCGATATTCTCCTCCCTTCTCCGCTGGTCTTTGCTATTCTCCATCTGTCTATGCCTTCTCTGATCGTCTTTGCCCTTCTCCAATCGTCTTTGCCTTTCTCCGCCCCTCCTTGCCCTTTTCCATCCATCTTTGCCCTTGTCCGCCCGTCTTTTAAATATCCGCCCGTCTTTGCCCTTGTCTGCCCATCTTTGCACTTCTCGGCCCGTCCTTGCTCTTCTCCACACTTCTTTGCCACTCTCCACACTTCTTTGCCACTCTATGCACTTCTTTGCCCTTCTCTGGTTCTCTCTGCATTCCTCCGCCCATCTTTGCTCTTCTCTGCCCTCCTTTGCCCTTCTCTACCCGTTTTTGCCCTTCTCTGTAATTCTCCACACATCTCCAACCGTCCTACCACTCCATCGCCCGTCTTTGTCCTCCTCCGCACGTCTTTGCCCTCCTCAATTCTGTCTTTGCCCTCCTCAATCCCGTCTTTGCCCTCGTCCACCAGTATTTGCCTTCTCTGTCCATGTTTGCCCTTCTCCGTCTTTCTGTGTCTTTCTTCGGTATTCTCTATCCTTCTCCACCCGTATTTGCTCTTCTCCGTTATTCTCAGCACTTCTCCACCCGTCTTTGCCTTTTTCTTCCCGTCTTTGCCCTTTTCTGCCCGTCTTTGAACTTCTCCTCCCGTCTTTCCCTTCTCCGCCCGTCTTTGCCCTTCTCAGCCCGTCTTTGCCCTTGTCCACTCGTCTTTGCCCTTCTCCGCCCGTCTTTGCCCTTGTCCGCCCGTCTTTGCCCTTGTCCGCCCGTCTTTGCCCTTGTCCGCCCGTCTTTGCCCTTGTCCACCCGTCTTTGTCCTTGTCCACCCATCTTTGCACTTGTCCGCCCGTCTTTGCCCTTGTCCACCCGTCTTTACACTTCCCCGCCCGTCTTTGCACTTCCCCGCCCGTCTTTGTGCTACTCCACCCGTCTTTGCCCTTCTCAGCCCGTCTTTGCCACTCTCCGCGCTTCTTTACCACTCTCCGCACTTCTTTGCACTTCTCCGCCTGACATTGCCCTTCTCTGGTACTCTTCACAATTCTCCGACCTTCTTTGCCCTTGTCTGTCCATCATTGCACTTCTCTGCCTGTCTTTGCACTTGTCCACCCGTCTTTGCACTTGTCCGCCTGTCTTTGCCCGTGTCCGCCCTTCTTTGCCCTTGTCCGCCCGTCTTTGCACTTGTCAGTCCTTTTTTGCCGTTGTCTGCCCGTCTTTGCAATTGTGAAGCCATCTTTGGCCTTCTCCGCCTGTCTTTGCTCTTCTCCGCCCGTCTTTGCCCTTCTCCGCCCGTCTTTGCCCTTCTCCGCCCGTCTTTGCCCTTCTCTGCCCATCCTTGCGCTTCTCCGCCCCTCTTTGTCCTTCTCCGCCCCTCTTTTTCCTTCTCTGCCCCTCTTTGTCCTTCTCCGCCCCTCTTTGTCCTTCTCCGCCCCTCTTTGCCCTTCTCCGCCCCTCTTTGCCCTTCTCTTCCCGTCTTTGCCTTTCTCCGCCCGTCTTTGCCCTTCTCTGCCCGTCTTTGACCTTCTCTGCCCGTCCTTGCGATTCTCCGCCCGTCTCTGCCCTCCTCCCCCCGTCTCTGCCCTCCTCTGCCCGTCTCTGCCCTCCTCTGCCCGTCTCTGCCCTCCTCCGACCGTCTCTGCCCTCCTCCAACCGTCTCTGCCCTCCTCCGACCGTCTCTGCCCTTCTCCACCCGTCTTTGACCTCCTCCGCCCGTCTTTGCCCTCCTCCGCCCGTCTTTGCCCTTGTCCGCCCGTCTTTGCGCTTCTCCGTTCGTCTTTGCGCTTCTCCGCCCGTCTGCGCTTCTTCGCCCATCTTTGCCCTCGTCTGCCTGTATTTGCCTTCTCCGTCCATATTTGCCCTTCTCCATCTTTCTGGGCCATTCTTCGGTATTCTCCATTATTCTCCGCCCGACTTTCCCCTTCTCCGGTACTCTCCGCAATTCTCCGCCCGTCTTTGCCCTCTCCGCCCGTCTTTGCCCTTCCCTGCCCGTCTTTGCCATTCTCCGCCCGTCATTTCCATTATGCGCCTGTATTTGCTCATGTCCACCCCTCTCTGTCAGTGTCCACCGGTCCTTGATCTTCACCCCGCGTCTTTTCCCTTGTCTGCCCGTCTTTGCTATTGTCCACCCGTCTTTGCCTTTCTCCACCTGTCTTTGCCATTCTCCGTCCATCTTTACCCTTGCCCGACCCTCTTTGCAATTGCCCGACCCTCTTTGCAACTGCCCAACCCTCTTTGCAATTGCCCAACCCTCTTTGCGTTTTTCCGCCCTTCTCTGCCCTCCTCTGCCTGTCTCTGCCCTCCTCCGCCCGTCTCTTCCCTCCTCCGCCCGTCTTTGCCTTTCTCCGCCTGACTTTTGCCTTCTCTGCCCGACTTTTGCCTTCTCTGCCCTACTTTGCCCTCCTCTGCCCGACTTTGCAATTCTCTGCCCGACTTTGCGCTTGTCCGACCGTCTTTGCCCTTCTCCAGTACTCTCCGCAATTCTCTGACTGTCTTCTCACTTCAACAACCATCTTTGCCTTTCTCCACCCGTCTTTGCGCTACTCCGCCCGTCTTTGCCCTTCTCAGCCCGTCTTTGCCACACTCCGCGCTTCTTTACCACTGTCCGCACTTCTTTGCACTTCTCCGCCTGACTTTGCCCTTCTCCAGTACTCTCTGCAATTCTCCGACCTTCTTTGCACGTGTCTGTCCGTCATTGCACTTCTCTGCCTGTCTTTGCCCTTTTCCAACCTTCTTTACCGTTGTCCGCCCGTCTTTGCACTTGTGCACCTGTCTTTGCCTTTATCTGCCCGTCTTTGCAATTGTCCGCCCGTCTTTTCCCTTCTCCACCCGTCTTTGCCCTTCTCCGCCCCTCTTTGCTCTTCTCCGCCCGTCTTTGTTACTCTCCGCCCCTCTTTGCCCTTCTCCGCCCGTCTTTGCCACTCTCCGCGCTTCTTTGCCCTTGTCCACCCGTCTTTGCCTTTCTCCACCTGTCTTTGCCATTCTCCGTCCATCTTTACCCTTGCCCGACCCTCTTTGCAATTGCCCGACCCTCTTTGCAACTGCCCAACCCTCTTTGCAATTGCCCAACCCTCTTTGCGTTTTTCCGCCCTTCTCTGCCCTCCTCTGCCTGTCTCTGCCCTCCTCCGCCCGTCTCTTCCCTCCTCCGCCCGTCTTTGCCTTTCTCCGCCTGACTTTTGCCTTCTCTGCCCGACTTTTGCCTTCTCTGCCCTACTTTGCCCTCCTCTGCCCGACTTTGCAATTCTCTGCCCGACTTTGCGCTTGTCCGACCGTCTTTGCCCTTCTCCAGTACTCTCCGCAATTCTCTGACTGTCTTCTCACTTCAACAACCATCTTTGCCTTTCTCCACCCGTCTTTGCGCTACTCCGCCCGTCTTTGCCCTTCTCAGCCCGTCTTTGCCACACTCCGCGCTTCTTTACCACTGTCCGCACTTCTTTGCACTTCTCCGCCTGACTTTGCCCTTCTCCAGTACTCTCAGCAATTCTCCGACCTTCTTTGCACGTGTCTGTCCGTCATTGCACTTCTCTGCCTGTCTTTGCCCTTTTCCAACCTTCTTTACCGTTGTCCGCCCGTCTTTGCACTTGTGCACCTGTCTTTGCCTTTATCTGCCCGTCTTTGCAATTGTCCGCCCGTCTTTTCCCTTCTCCACCCGTCTTTGCCCTTCTCCGCCCCTCTTTGCTCTTCTCCGCCCGTCTTTGTTACTCTCCGCCCCTCTTTGCCCTTCTCCGCCCGTCTTTGCCACTCTCCGCGCTTCTTTGCCCTTGTCCGCCCGTCTTTGCGCTTCTCCACCCGTCTTTGCCACTCTCCCCACTTCTTTGCCACTCTCCAGTTCTCTCTGCCTTCCTCCGCCCGTATTTACTCATCTCTGCCTGACTTTGCCCTTCTCCGCCCACCTTTGCACTTCTCCATAATTCTCCACACATCTCCGCCTGTCTTTGCCCTCGTCCGCCCATCTTTACCCTTCTCCGCACGTCTTTGCCCTTGTCCGCCCGTCTTTGCCCTTGTCCGCCCGTCTTTGCCTTCCTTTGCCCGTCTTTGCCCTCCTCCGCCCTTCTTTTCCATCGTCCTCCCGTCTTTGTCCTCCTCTGCCCGTCTTTGCCCTCGTCCGCCCGTTTTTACCTCCTCCACCAATGTTTGCACTTCTTCGTCTGTCTGCTCCCTTCTTCGGTATTCTCCATCCTTCTCCACCTGTCTTTGCCCTTCTCCATTATCCTCAGCACTTCTCCGCCCGTCTTTGCCCTTCTCCGCCCGTCTTTGCCCTTGTCCGCCCGTCTTTGCCCTTGTCCGCCCGTCTTTGCCCTTGTCCGCCCGTCTTTGCCCTTCTCCGCCCGTCTTTGCCCTTCTCCGCCCGTCTTTGCCCTTCTCCGCCCGTCTTTGCCCTTCTCCGCACTTCTTTGCCCCTCTCCGCCCGTCATTGCCCTGCTCCGCCCGTCTTTGCCCTTCTCCGCGCTTCTTTGCCACTCTCCGCGCTTCTTTGCCCTTCTCCGGTTCTCTCTGAATTCCTCCGCCTGTCTTTGCTCTTCTCTGCCCGACTTTGACCTTCTCCGCCCATCTTTCCCCTTCTCCATAATTCTCCACACATCTTCACACTTCTTTGCCCTCCTCCGCCTTTCTTTACCCTCGTCCGCCCGTCTTTGTCCTCTTCCGCCCGTCTTTGCCCTCATCCGCCCCTCTTTGCCCACCTCCACCCATCTTTGCCCTCTTCCACCCGTATTTGCCTTCTCCTCCCATATTTGCCCTTCTCCATCTCTCTGTGCCCTTCTTCGGTGTTCTCCATCTTTCTCCACCTGTCTTTGCCCTTCTCGGTTATTCTCAGCACTTCTTCAACCCTCTTTGTCCTTCTCCCCTCGTCTTTCAACTTGTGAGACCATCTTTGCCCTTCTTCGCCCGTCTTTGCTATTCTTCGCCCGTCTGTGCCCTTCTCCACCCGTTTGTGCCCTTGTCTGCCTGTCTTTGCTGTTGTCTGCCCGTCTTTGCCCTTCTCCCCCCGTCTTTGCCCTTCGCCCCCTTTCTTTGCCCTTCTCCCTGCGTCTTTTCCCTTCTCCGCTCGTCTTTGCCCTTCTCCGCCCGACTTTGCCTTTCTCCGCCCGTCTTTACCCTTCTCTGGTATTCTCCACAGTTCTCTGCCCATCTTTGCACTTCTCAAGATGTTTTTGCCCTTGTCCGCCTGTCTTTGCCCTTCTCCGGTACTCTCTGCACTTCTCTGACTGTCTTTTCACTTCTCCGACCGTCTTTGCAATTCTCCGCCCGTCTTTGCCCTTCTCCGCCTTTACCCTTCTCCGCCCTTCTTTGCACTTCTCTGGTATTCTCCGGACTTCTCAGACTGTCTTTGCCCTTGTCTAAGCCTTTTTGCACTTGTCCACCCGTCTTTGCCCTTCTCTGTCCGTCTTTGCCCTTCTTCCCCCGTCTTTGTTCTTGTCCACCCGTCTATGCCCTCGTTCGCCCGTCTTTGCTCTGGTCCACCCGTCTTTGCACTTCTCCACCCGTCTTTGCCCTCGTCCGCCTGTCTTTGCCCTTGTCCGCCCGTCCTTGCTATTGTCCGCCCGTCTTTGCCCTTGTCTGGCCGTCTTTGCCCTTGTCCGCCCGTCTTTGTGCTTCTCTGCCCGTCTTTCCTCTTCTCCGCATGTCTTTGCCCTTCTTTGCACTTCTCTATATTCTCCGCCTTTATCAGCCCGTCTTTGCCCTTCTCCGCCCGTCTTTGCCTTTCTTTGCATTTCTCCAATATTCAGAGCCCATCTCCGCATTTTTTTGGCCTTGTCCACCTCTCATTGCCTTTGCCTGCCCCTCTTTGTCCTTCTCTGCACATCTTTGCTCTTCTCCACCCGTCTTTGACCTTCTTTGCACTTCTCTGATATTATCTGCCTTTCTCCGCCTGTCTTTGCCCTTGTCCACCTGTCTTTGCCCTCCTCCGCCCGTCTTTGCCCTCCTCCGCCCGTCTTTGCCCTTCTCCGCCCGTCTTTGCCCTTCTCCACACATCTTTGTCCTTGTCTGCCCGTCTTTGACCTTGTCTGCTCACTTTTTCCCTTGTCCGCCTGTCTTTGCCCTTTTCCGCCCGTCTTTGCCCCGTCCGGTCGTCTTTGCACTTCTCCAAATATCTTTGCCATTGTTCGCCCTTCTTTGCCCTTCTCCAACTGTCTTTGCACTCCTCCGATATTCTCCTCCCTTCTCCGCTGGTCTTTGCTATTCTCCATCTGTCTATGCCTTCTCTGATCGTCTTTGCCCTTCTCCAATCGTCTTTGCCTTTCTCCGCCCCTCCTTGCCCTTTTCCATCCATCTTTGCCCTTGTCCGCCCGTCTTTTAAATATCCGCCCGTCTTTGCCCTTGTCTGCCCATCTTTGCACTTCTCGGCCCGTCCTTGCTCTTCTCCGCACTTCTTTGCCACTCTCCACACTTCTTTGCCACTCTATGCACTTCTTTGCCCTTCTCCGGTTCTCTCTGCATTCCTCCGCCCATCTTTGCTCTTCTCTGCCCTCCTTTGCCCTTCTCTACCCGTTTTTGCCCTTCTCTGTAATTCTCCACACATCTCCAACCGTCCTACCACTCCATCGCCCGTCTTTGTCCTCCTCCGCACGTCTTTGCCCTCCTCAATTCTGTCTTTGCCCTCCTCAATCCCGTCTTTGCCCTCGTCCACCAGTATTTGCCTTCTCTGTCCATGTTTGCCCTTCTCCGTCTTTCTGTGTCTTTCTTCGGTATTCTCTATCCTTCTCCACCCGTATTTGCTCTTCTCCGTTATTCTCAGCACTTCTCCACCCGTCTTTGCCTTTTTCTTCCCGTCTTTGCCCTTTTCTGCCCGTCTTTGAACTTCTCCTCCCGTCTTTCCCTTCTCCGCCCGTCTTTGCCCTTCTCAGCCCGTCTTTGCCCTTGTCCACTCGTCTTTGCCCTTCTCCGCCCGTCTTTGCCCTTGTCCGCCCGTCTTTGCCCTTGTCCGCCCGTCTTTGCCCTTGTCCGCCCGTCTTTGTCCTTGTCCACCCATCTTTGCACTTCCCCGCCCGTCTTTGTGCTACTCCACCCGTCTTTGCCCTTCTCAGCCCGTCTTTGCCACTCTCCGCGCTTCTTTACCACTCTCCGCACTTCTTTGCACTTCTCCGCCTGACATTGCCCTTCTCTGGTACTCTTCACAATTCTCCGACCTTCTTTGCCCTTGTCTGTCCATCATTGCACTTCTCTGCCTGTCTTTGCACTTGTCCACCCGTCTTTGCACTTGTCCGCCTGTCTTTGCCCGTGTCCGCCCTTCTTTGCCCTTGTCCGCCCGTCTTTGCACTTGTCAGTCCTTTTTTGCCGTTGTCTGCCCGTCTTTGCAATTGTGAAGCCATCTTTGGCCTTCTCCGCCTGTCTTTGCTCTTCTCCGCCCGTCTTTGCCCTTCTCCGCCCGTCTTTGCCCTTCTCCGCCCGTCTTTGCCCTTCTCTGCCCATCCTTGCGCTTCTCCGCCCCTCTTTGTCCTTCTCCGCCCCTCTTTGTCCTTCTCCGCCCCTCTTTGTCCTTCTCCGCCCCTCTTTGTCCTTCTCCGCCCCTCTTTGCCCTTCTCCGCCCCTCTTTGCCCTTCTCTTCCCGTCTTTGCCTTTCTCCGCCCGTCTTTGCCCTTCTCTGCCCGTCTTTGACCTTCTCTGCCCGTCCTTGCGATTCTCCGCCCGTCTCTGCCCTCCTCCCCCCGTCTCTGCCCTCCTCTGCCCGTCTCTGCCCTCCTCTGCCCGTCTCTGCCCTCCTCCGACCGTCTCTGCCCTCCTCCAACCGTCTCTGCCCTCCTCCGACCGTCTCTGCCCTTCTCCACCCGTCTTTGACCTCCTCCGCCCGTCTTTGCCCTCCTCCGCCCGTCTTTGCCCTTGTCCGCCCGTCTTTGCGCTTCTCCGTTCGTCTTTGCGCTTCTCCGCCCGTCTGCGCTTCTTCGCCCATCTTTGCCCTCGTCTGCCTGTATTTGCCTTCTCCGTCCATATTTGCCCTTCTCCATCTTTCTGGGCCATTCTTCGGTATTCTCCATTATTCTCCGCCCGACTTTCCCCTTCTCCGGTACTCTCCGCAATTCTCCGCCCGTCTTTGCCCTCTCCGCCCGTCTTTGCCCTTCCCTGCCCGTCTTTGCCATTCTCCGCCCGTCATTTCCATTATGCGCCTGTATTTGCTCATGTCCACCCCTCTCTGTCAGTGTCCACCGGTCCTTGATCTTCACCCCGCGTCTTTTCCCTTGTCTGCCCGTCTTTGCTATTGTCCACCCGTCTTTGCCTTTCTCCACCTGTCTTTGCCATTCTCCGTCCATCTTTACCCTTGCCCGACCCTCTTTGCAATTGCCCGACCCACTTTGCGTTTTTCCGCCCTTCTCTGCCCTCCTCTGCCTGTCTCTGCCCTCCTCCGCCCGTCTCTTCCCTCCTCCGCCCGTCTTTGCCTTTCTCCGCCTGACTTTTGCCTTCTCTGCCCGACTTTTGCCTTCTCTGCCCTACTTTGCCCTCCTCTGCCCGACTTTGCAATTCTCTGCCCGACTTTGCGCTTGTCCGACCGTCTTTGCCCTTCTCCAGTACTCTCCGCAATTCTCTGACTGTCTTCTCACTTCAACAACCATCTTTGCCTTTCTCCACCCGTCTTTGCGCTACTCCGCCCGTCTTTGCCCTTCTCAGCCCGTCTTTGCCACACTCCGCGCTTCTTTACCACTGTCCGCACTTCTTTGCACTTCTCCGCCTGACTTTGCCCTTCTCCAGTACTCTCTGCAATTCTCCGACCTTCTTTGCACGTGTCTGTCCGTCATTGCACTTCTCTGCCTGTCTTTGCCCTTTTCCAACCTTCTTTACCGTTGTCCGCCCGTCTTTGCACTTGTGCACCTGTCTTTGCCTTTATCTGCCCGTCTTTGCAATTGTCCGCCCGTCTTTTCCCTTCTCCACCCGTCTTTGCCCTTCTCCGCCCCTCTTTGCTCTTCTCCGCCCGTCTTTGTTACTCTCCGCCCCTCTTTGCCCTTCTCCGCCCGTCTTTGCCACTCTCCGCGCTTCTTTGCCCTTGTCCACCCGTCTTTGCCTTTCTCCACCTGTCTTTGCCATTCTCCGTCCATCTTTACCCTTGCCCGACCCTCTTTGCAATTGCCCGACCCTCTTTGCAACTGCCCAACCCTCTTTGCAATTGCCCAACCCTCTTTGCGTTTTTCCGCCCTTCTCTGCCCTCCTCTGCCTGTCTCTGCCCTCCTCCGCCCGTCTCTTCCCTCCTCCGCCCGTCTTTGCCTTTCTCCGCCTGACTTTTGACTTCTCTGCCCGACTTTTGCCTTCTCTGCCCTACTTTGCCCTCCTCTGCCCGACTTTGCAATTCTCTGCCCGACTTTGCGCTTGTCCGACCGTCTTTGCCCTTCTCCAGTACTCTCCGCAATTCTCTGACTGTCTTCTCACTTCAACAACCATCTTTGCCTTTCTCCACCTGTCTTTGCGCTACTCCGCCCGTCTTTGCCCTTCTCAGCCCGTCTTTGCCACACTCCGCGCTTCTTTACCACTGTCCGCACTTCTTTGCACTTCTCCGCCTGACTTTGCCCTTCTCCAGTACTCTCTGCAATTCTCCGACCTTCTTTGCACGTGTCTGTCCGTCATTGCACTTCTCTGCCTGTCTTTGCCCTTTTCCAACCTTCTTTACCGTTGTCCGCCCGTCTTTGCACTTGTGCACCTGTCTTTGCCTTTATCTGCCCGTCTTTGCAATTGTCCGCCCGTCTTTTCCCTTCTCCACCCGTCTTTGCCCTTCTCCGCCCCTCTTTGCTCTTCTCCGCCCGTCTTTGTTACTCTCCGCCCCTCTTTGCCCTTCTCCGCCCGTCTTTGCCACTCTCCGCGCTTCTTTGCCCTTGTCCGCCCGTCTTTGCGCTTCTCCACCCGTCTTTGCCACTCTCCCCACTTCTTTGCCACTCTCCAGTTCTCTCTGCCTTCCTCCGCCCGTATTTACTCATCTCTGCCTGACTTTGCCCTTCTCCGCCCACCTTTGCACTTCTCCATAATTCTCCACACATCTCCGCCTGTCTTTGCCCTCGTCCGCCCATCTTTACCCTTCTCCGCACGTCTTTGCCCTTGTCCGCCCGTCTTTGCCCTTGTCCGCCCGTCTTTGCCTTCCTTTGCCCGTCTTTGCCCTCCTCCGCCCTTCTTTTCCATCGTCCTCCCGTCTTTGTCCTCCTCTGCCCGTCTTTGCCCTCGTCCGCCCGTTTTTACCTCCTCCACCAATGTTTGCACTTCTTCGTCTGTCTGCTCCCTTCTTCGGTATTCTCCATCCTTCTCCACCTGTCTTTGCCCTTCTCCATTACCCTCAGCACTTCTCCGCCCGTCTTTGCCCTTGTCCGCCCGTCTTTGCCCTTGTCCGCCCGTCTTTGCCCTTCTCCGCCCGTCTTTGCCCTTCTCCGCCCGTCTTTGCCCTTCTCCGCCCGTCTTTGCCCTTCTCCGCCCGTCTTTGCCCTTCTCCGCACTTCTTTGCCCCTCTCCGCCCGTCATTGCCCTGCTCCGCCCGTCTTTGCCCTTCTCCGCGCTTCTTTGCCACTCTCCGCGCTTCTTTGCCCTTCTCCGGTTCTCTCTGAATTCCTCCGCCTGTCTTTGCTCTTCTCTGCCCGACTTTGACCTTCTCCGCCCATCTTTCCCCTTCTCCATAATTCTCCACACATCTTCACACTTCTTTGCCCTCCTCCGCCTTTCTTTACCCTCGTCCGCCCGTCTTTGTCCTCTTCCGCCCGTCTTTGCCCTCATCCGCCCCTCTTTGCCCACCTCCACCCATCTTTGCCCTCTTCCACCCGTATTTGCCTTCTCCTCCCATATTTGCCCTTCTCCATCTCTCTGTGCCCTTCTTCGGTGTTCTCCATCTTTCTCCACCTGTCTTTGCCCTTCTCGGTTATTCTCAGCACTTCTTCAACCCTCTTTGTCCTTCTCCCCTCGTCTTTCAACTTGTGAGACCATCTTTGCCCTTCTTCGCCCGTCTTTGCTATTCTTCGCCCGTCTGTGCCCTTCTCCACCCGTTTGTGCCCTTGTCTGCCTGTCTTTGCTGTTGTCTGCCCGTCTTTGCCCTTCTCCCCCCGTCTTTGCCCTTCGCCCCCTTTCTTTGCCCTTCTCCCTGCGTCTTTTCCCTTCTCCGCTCGTCTTTGCCCTTCTCCGCCCGACTTTGCCTTTCTCCGCCCGTCTTTACCCTTCTCTGGTATTCTCCACAGTTCTCTGCCCATCTTTGCACTTCTCAAGATGTTTTTGCCCTTGTCCGCCTGTCTTTGCCCTTCTCCGGTACTCTCTGCACTTCTCTGACTGTCTTTTCACTTCTCCGACCGTCTTTGCAATTCTCCGCCCGTCTTTGCCCTTCTCCGCCTTTACCCTTCTCCGCCCTTCTTTGCACTTCTCTGGTATTCTCCGGACTTCTCAGACTGTCTTTGCCCTTGTCTAAGCCTTTTTGCACTTGTCCACCCGTCTTTGCCCTTCTCTGTCCGTCTTTGCCCTTCTTCCCCCGTCTTTGTTCTTGTCCACCCGTCTATGCCCTCGTTCGCCCGTCTTTGCTCTGGTCCACCCGTCTTTGCACTTCTCCACCCGTCTTTGCCCTCGTCCGCCTGTCTTTGCCCTTGTCCGCCCGTCCTTGCTATTGTCCGCCCGTCTTTGCCCTTGTCTGGCCGTCTTTGCCCTTGTCCGCCCGTCTTTGTGCTTCTCTGCCCGTCTTTCCTCTTCTCCGCATGTCTTTGCCCTTCTTTGCACTTCTCTATATTCTCCGCCTTTATCAGCCCGTCTTTGCCCTTCTCCGCCCGTCTTTGCCTTTCTTTGCATTTCTCCAATATTCAGAGCCCATCTCCGCATTTTTTTGGCCTTGTCCACCTCTCATTGCCTTTGCCTGCCCCTCTTTGTCCTTCTCTGCACATCTTTGCTCTTCTCCACCCGTCTTTGACCTTCTTTGCACTTCTCTGATATTATCTGCCTTTCTCCGCCTGTCTTTGCCCTTGTCCACCTGTCTTTGCCCTCCTCCGCCCGTCTTTGCCCTCCTCCGCCCGTCTTTGCCCTTCTCCGCCCGTCTTTGCCCTTCTCCACACATCTTTGTCCTTGTCTGCCCGTCTTTGACCTTGTCTGCTCACTTTTTCCCTTGTCCGCCTGTCTTTGCCCTTTTCCGCCCGTCTTTGCCCCGTCCGGTCGTCTTTGCACTTCTCCAAATATCTTTGCCATTGTTCGCCCTTCTTTGCCCTTCTCCAACTGTCTTTGCACTCCTCCGATATTCTCCTCCCTTCTCCGCTGGTCTTTGCTATTCTCCATCTGTCTATGCCTTCTCTGATCGTCTTTGCCCTTCTCCAATCGTCTTTGCCTTTCTCCGCCCCTCCTTGCCCTTTTCCATCCATCTTTGCCCTTGTCCGCCCGTCTTTTAAATATCCGCCCGTCTTTGCCCTTGTCTGCCCATCTTTGCACTTCTCGGCCCGTCCTTGCTCTTCTCCGCACTTCTTTGCCACTCTCCACACTTCTTTGCCACTCTATGCACTTCTTTGCCCTTCTCCGGTTCTCTCTGCATTCCTCCGCCCATCTTTGCTCTTCTCTGCCCTCCTTTGCCCTTCTCTACCCGTTTTTGCCCTTCTCTGTAATTCTCCACACATCTCCAACCGTCCTACCACTCCATCGCCCGTCTTTGTCCTCCTCCGCACGTCTTTGCCCTCCTCAATTCTGTCTTTGCCCTCCTCAATCCCGTCTTTGCCCTCGTCCACCAGTATTTGCCTTCTCTGTCCATGTTTGCCCTTCTCCGTCTTTCTGTGTCTTTCTTCGGTATTCTCTATCCTTCTCCACCCGTATTTGCTCTTCTCCGTTATTCTCAGCACTTCTCCACCCGTCTTTGCCTTTTTCTTCCCGTCTTTGCCCTTTTCTGCCCGTCTTTGAACTTCTCCTCCCGTCTTTCCCTTCTCCGCCCGTCTTTGCCCTTCTCAGCCCGTCTTTGCCCTTGTCCACTCGTCTTTGCCCTTCTCCGCCCGTCTTTGCCCTTGTCCGCCCGTCTTTGCCCTTGTCCGCCCGTCTTTGCCCTTGTCCACCCATCTTTGCACTTCCCCGCCCGTCTTTGTGCTACTCCACCCGTCTTTGCCCTTCTCAGCCCGTCTTTGCCACTCTCCGCGCTTCTTTACCACTCTCCGCACTTCTTTGCACTTCTCCGCCTGACATTGCCCTTCTCTGGTACTCTTCACAATTCTCCGACCTTCTTTGCCCTTGTCTGTCCATCATTGCACTTCTCTGCCTGTCTTTGCACTTGTCCACCCGTCTTTGCACTTGTCCGCCTGTCTTTGCCCGTGTCCGCCCTTCTTTGCCCTTGTCCGCCCGTCTTTGCACTTGTCAGTCCTTTTTTGCCGTTGTCTGCCCGTCTTTGCAATTGTGAAGCCATCTTTGGCCTTCTCCGCCTGTCTTTGCTCTTCTCCGCCCGTCTTTGCCCTTCTCCGCCCGTCTTTGCCCTTCTCCGCCCGTCTTTGCCCTTCTCTGCCCATCCTTGCGCTTCTCCGCCCCTCTTTGTCCTTCTCCGCCCCTCTTTTTCCTTCTCTGCCCCTCTTTGTCCTTCTCCGCCCCTCTTTGTCCTTCTCCGCCCCTCTTTGCCCTTCTCCGCCCCTCTTTGCCCTTCTCTTCCCGTCTTTGCCTTTCTCCGCCCGTCTTTGCCCTTCTCTGCCCGTCTTTGACCTTCTCTGCCCGTCCTTGCGATTCTCCGCCCGTCTCTGCCCTCCTCCCCCCGTCTCTGCCCTCCTCTGCCCGTCTCTGCCCTCCTCTGCCCGTCTCTGCCCTCCTCCGACCGTCTCTGCCCTCCTCCAACCGTCTCTGCCCTCCTCCGACCGTCTCTGCCCTTCTCCACCCGTCTTTGACCTCCTCCGCCCGTCTTTGCCCTCCTCCGCCCGTCTTTGCCCTTGTCCGCCCGTCTTTGCGCTTCTCCGTTCGTCTTTGCGCTTCTCCGCCCGTCTGCGCTTCTTCGCCCATCTTTGCCCTCGTCTGCCTGTATTTGCCTTCTCCGTCCATATTTGCCCTTCTCCATCTTTCTGGGCCATTCTTCGGTATTCTCCATTATTCTCCGCCCGACTTTCCCCTTCTCCGGTACTCTCCGCAATTCTCCGCCCGTCTTTGCCCTCTCCGCCCGTCTTTGCCCTTCCCTGCCCGTCTTTGCCATTCTCCGCCCGTCATTTCCATTATGCGCCTGTATTTGCTCATGTCCACCCCTCTCTGTCAGTGTCCACCGGTCCTTGATCTTCACCCCGCGTCTTTTCCCTTGTCTGCCCGTCTTTGCTATTGTCCACCCGTCTTTGCCTTTCTCCACCTGTCTTTGCCATTCTCCGTCCATCTTTACCCTTGCCCGACCCTCTTTGCAATTGCCCGACCCTCTTTGCAACTGCCCAACCCTCTTTGCAATTGCCCAACCCTCTTTGCGTTTTTCCGCCCTTCTCTGCCCTCCTCTGCCTGTCTCTGCCCTCCTCCGCCCGTCTCTTCCCTCCTCCGCCCGTCTTTGCCTTTCTCCGCCTGACTTTTGCCTTCTCTGCCCGACTTTTGCCTTCTCTGCCCTACTTTGCCCTCCTCTGCCCGACTTTGCAATTCTCTGCCCGACTTTGCGCTTGTCCGACCGTCTTTGCCCTTCTCCAGTACTCTCCGCAATTCTCTGACTGTCTTCTCACTTCAACAACCATCTTTGCCTTTCTCCACCCGTCTTTGCGCTACTCCGCCCGTCTTTGCCCTTCTCAGCCCGTCTTTGCCACACTCCGCGCTTCTTTACCACTGTCCGCACTTCTTTGCACTTCTCCGCCTGACTTTGCCCTTCTCCAGTACTCTCTGCAATTCTCCGACCTTCTTTGCACGTGTCTGTCCGTCATTGCACTTCTCTGCCTGTCTTTGCCCTTTTCCAACCTTCTTTACCGTTGTCCGCCCGTCTTTGCACTTGTGCACCTGTCTTTGCCTTTATCTGCCCGTCTTTGCAATTGTCCGCCCGTCTTTTCCCTTCTCCACCCGTCTTTGCCCTTCTCCGCCCCTCTTTGCTCTTCTCCGCCCGTCTTTGTTACTCTCCGCCCCTCTTTGCCCTTCTCCGCCCGTCTTTGCCACTCTCCGCGCTTCTTTGCCCTTGTCCGCCCGTCTTTGCGCTTCTCCACCCGTCTTTGCCACTCTCCCCACTTCTTTGCCACTCTCCAGTTCTCTCTGCCTTCCTCCGCCCGTATTTACTCATCTCTGCCTGACTTTGCCCTTCTCCGCCCACCTTTGCACTTCTCCATAATTCTCCACACATCTCCGCCTGTCTTTGCCCTCGTCCGCCCATCTTTACCCTTCTCCGTACGTCTTTGCCCTTGTCCGCCCGTCTTTGCCCTTGTCCGCCCGTCTTTGCCTTCCTTTGCCCGTCTTTGCCCTCCTCCGCCCTTCTTTTCCATCGTCCTCCCGTCTTTGTCCTCCTCTGCCCGTCTTTGCCCTCGTCCGCCCGTTTTTACCTCCTCCACCAATGTTTGCACTTCTTCGTCTGTCTGCTCCCTTCTTCGGTATTCTCCATCCTTCTCCACCTGTCTTTGCCCTTCTCCATTATCCTCAGCACTTCTCCGCCCGTCTTTGCCCTTCTCCGCCCGTCTTTGCCCTTGTCCGCCCGTCTTTGCCCTTGTCCGCCCGTCTTTGCCCTTGTCCGCCCGTCTTTGCCCTTCTCCGCCCGTCTTTGCCCTTCTCCGCCCGTCTTTGCCCTTCTCCGCACTTCTTTGCCCCTCTCCGCCCGTCATTGCCCTGCTCCGCCCGTCTTTGCCCTTCTCCGCGCTTCTTTGCCACTCTCCGCGCTTCTTTGCCCTTCTCCGGTTCTCTCTGAATTCCTCCGCCTGTCTTTGCTCTTCTCTGCCCGACTTTGACCTTCTCCGCCCATCTTTCCCCTTCTCCATAATTCTCCACACATCTTCACACTTCTTTGCCCTCCTCCGCCTTTCTTTACCCTCGTCCGCCCGTCTTTGTCCTCTTCCGCCCGTCTTTGCCCTCATCCGCCCCTCTTTGCCCACCTCCACCCATCTTTGCCCTCTTCCACCCGTATTTGCCTTCTCCTCCCATATTTGCCCTTCTCCATCTCTCTGTGCCCTTCTTCGGTGTTCTCCGTCTTTCTCCACCTGTCTTTGCCCTTCTCGGTTATTCTCAGCACTTCTTCAACCCTCTTTGTCCTTCTCCCCTCGTCTTTCAACTTGTGAGACCATCTTTGCCCTTCTTCGCCCGTCTGTGCCCTTCTCCACCCGTTTGTGCCCTTGTCTGCCTGTCTTTGCTGTTGTCTGCCCGTCTTTGCCCTTCTCCCCCCGTCTTTGCCCTTCGCCCCCTTTCTTTGCCCTTCTCCCTGCGTCTTTTCCCTTCTCCGCTCGTCTTTGCCCTTCTCCGCCCGACTTTGCCTTTCTCCGCCCGTCTTTACCCTTCTCTGGTATTCTCCACAGTTCTCTGCCCATCTTTGCACTTCTCAAGATGTTTTTGCCCTTGTCCGCCTGTCTTTGCCCTTCTCCGGTACTCTCTGCACTTCTCTGACTGTCTTTTCACTTCTCCGACCGTCTTTGCAATTCTCCGCCCGTCTTTGCCCTTCTCCGCCTTTACCCTTCTCCGCCCTTCTTTGCACTTCTCTGGTATTCTCCGGACTTCTCAGACTGTCTTTGCCCTTGTCTAAGCCTTTTTGCACTTGTCCACCCGTCTTTGCCCTTCTCTGTCCGTCTTTGCCCTTCTTCCCCCGTCTTTGTTCTTGTCCACCCGTCTATGCCCTCGTTCGCCCGTCTTTGCTCTGGTCCACCCGTCTTTGCACTTCTCCACCCGTCTTTGCCCTCGTCCGCCTGTCTTTGCCCTTGTCCGCCCGTCCTTGCTATTGTCCGCCCGTCTTTGCCCTTGTCTGGCCGTCTTTGCCCTTGTCCGCCCGTCTTTGTGCTTCTCTGCCCGTCTTTCCTCTTCTCCGCATGTCTTTGCCCTTCTTTGCACTTCTCTATATTCTCCGCCTTTATCAGCCCGTCTTTGCCCTTCTCCGCCCGTCTTTGCCTTTCTTTGCATTTCTCCAATATTCAGAGCCCATCTCCGCATTTTTTTGGCCTTGTCCACCTCTCATTGCCTTTGCCTGCCCCTCTTTGTCCTTCTCTGCACATCTTTGCTCTTCTCCACCCGTCTTTGACCTTCTTTGCACTTCTCTGATATTATCTGCCTTTCTCCGCCTGTCTTTGCCCTTGTCCACCTGTCTTTGCCCTCCTCCGCCCGTCTTTGCCCTCCTCCGCCCGTCTTTGCCCTCCTCCGCCCGTCTTTGCCCTTCTCCGCCCGTCTTTGGCCTTCTCCACACATCTTTGTCCTTGTCTGCCCGTCTTTGACCTTGTCTGCTCACTTTTTCCCTTGTCCGCCTGTCTTTGCCCTTTTCCGCCCGTCTTTGCCCCGTCCGGTCGTCTTTGCACTTCTCCAAATATCTTTGCCATTGTTCGCCCTTCTTTGCCCTTCTCCATCTGTCTTTGCACTCCTCCGATATTCTCCTCCCTTCTCCGCTGGTCTTTGCTATTCTCCATCTGTCTATGCCTTCTCTGATCGTCTTTGCCCTTCTCCAATCGTCTTTGCCTTTCTCCGCCCCTCCTTGCCCTTTTCCATCCATCTTTGCCCTTGTCCGCCCGTCTTTTAAATATCCGCCCGTCTTTGCCCTTGTCTGCCCATCTTTGCACTTCTCGGCCCGTCCTTGCTCTTCTCCGCACTTCTTTGCCACTCTCCACACTTCTTTGCCACTCTATGCACTTCTTTGCCCTTCTCCGGTTCTCTCTGCATTCCTCCGCCCATCTTTGCTCTTCTCTGCCCTCCTTTGCCCTTCTCTACCGTTTTTGCCCTTCTCTGTAATTCTCCACACATCTCCAACCGTCCTACCACTCCATCGCCCGTCTTTGTCCTCCTCCGCACGTCTTTGCCCTCCTCAATTCTGTCTTTGCCCTCGTCCACCAGTATTTGCCTTCTCTGTCCATGTTTGCCCTTCTCCGTCTTTCTGTGTCTTTCTTCGGTATTCTCTATCCTTCTCCACCCGTATTTGCTCTTCTCCGTTATTCTCAGCACTTCTCCACCCGTCTTTGCCCTCGTCCGCCCGTCTTTGCCCTCGTCTGGCCGTCTTTGCCCTCGTCCGCCCGTCTTTCCCTTCTCTACCCGACTTTGCACTTCTCCGGTACTCTCCACAATTCTCTGCCCTTCTCCGACCGTCTTCGCATTTCTCCGACCGTCTTCGCATTTCTCCGCCCGTCTTTGCACTTCTCTGCCCGTCTTTGCACTTCTCCGCCCGTCTTTGCACTTCTCCGCCCGTCTTTGCACTTCTCCGCCCGTCTTTGCACTTCTCTGCTCTTCTTTGCACTTCTCCGATATTCTCCGAACTTCTCAGTCTGTCTTTGCCCTTGTCTAAATCTCTTTGCACTTGTCCGCCCGTCTTTGACCTTCTGTGTCCGTCTTTGCCCTTCTCCCCCGGTCTATGTTCTTGTCCGCCCGTCTTTGCCCTTGTCCGCCCGTCTTTGCCCTTCTCCGACCGTCTTTGCTCTTCTTCGCACTTCTTTGCACTTCTTTTCTCGTCTTTCCATTCTCCGCACTTGTTTGCCCTTCTCCACCCCTCTTTATACTCGTCCGCCCGTCTTTGCCCTCGTCCAGCCATCTTTGCCCTCGTCCGCCCATCTTTGCCCTCGTCCGCCCATCTTTGCCCTCGTCCGCCCATCTTTGCCTCGTCCGCCCGTCTTTGCACTTGTCTGCCCGTCTTTATCCTTGTCTGCCGTCTTTGCTCTTGTCTGCCCGTCTTTGCCTTTCTCTGCCCATCTCTGCGTTTCTCCGCCCGTCTCTTCGTTTCTCTGCCCGTCTCTGTGTTTCTCCGCCCGTCTTTGCCCTTCTCCACCCGTCTTTGCCCTTGTCCGCCCGTCTTTGCCCTTGTCCGCCCGTCTTTGCCCTTGTCCGCCCGTCTTTGCCCTTGTCCGCCCGTCTTTGCCGTTGTCCTCCCATCTTTGCCCTTCTCCGCCTGTCTTTGCCCTTCTCCGCCAGTAATTGCCCTTCTCCGCCCGTCTCTGCCCTTCTGCGCCCTTCTTTGCACTTCTCCGCCCTTCTTTGCCCCTCTCCGCCCGTCATTGCCCTTCTCCGCCTGTCTTTGCCCTTCTCCGCCAGTAATTGCCCTTCTCCGCCCGTCTCTGCCCTTCTGCGCCCGTCTTTGCCCTTGTCCGCCCATCTTTGCCCTTGTCCACCTGTCTTTGCACTTCTCTGCCCGTCTTTGCCCTTCTCCACCCGTCTTTGCCCTTCTCCGCTCGTCTTTGCCCTTGTCCTCCCGTGTTTGCCACTCTCCGCACTTCTTTGCCACTCTCCGCACTTCTTTGCCCTTCTCCGGTTCTCTCTAAATTCCTCCACCCGTCTTTGCTCTTCTCTGCCCGACTTTGACCTTCTCCGCCCGTCTTTGCTCTTCTCCGTAATTCTCCACACATCTTCACACGTCTTTGCCCTCATCCGCCCATCTTTGCCCTCGTCCACCCGTCTTTGCCCTCCTCCGCCCGTCTTTGTCCTCGTCCACCCATCTTTCCCTCATCTGCCCGTCTTTGCCCTCGTCTGCCCGTTTTTGCCTCCTCCGCCCATGTTTGCACTTCTCCGTCTGTCTGCTCCCTTCTTCAGTATTCTCCGTGCTTCTCCGCCTGTCTTTGCACTTCTCCGCCTGTCTTTGCACTTCTCCGCCAGTCTTTGCCCTTCTCCCACCATCTTTGCACTTCTCCCCCCTTCTTTGCCCTTATCCCACCGTCTTTGCTCTTCTTCGCATGTCTTTGAAATTCTCTGCCCATCTTTGCCCTTCTCCCCACTTGTTTGCCCTTCTCCCCACTTGTTTGCCCTTCTCCGCCCGTCTGTGCCCTTCTCCGCCCATCTGTGCCCTTCTCCACCATTCTGTGCCCTTCTCCACCCGTCTTTGCCCTTCTCCGCCCGTCTTTGCCCTTCTCCACCCATCCGTGCACTTCTCCGCCCGTCTTTGCCTCTCTCCCCCCGTCTTTGCCCTTTTCCCCCCCGTCTTTGCCCATTTCCCCCCGTCTTTGCCCTTCTGCCCCCGTCTTTGCACTTCTTTGCACATCTTTGCACTTCTCTGCCTGTCTTTACATTCTCCGCACTTGTTTGCCCTTCACTGCTCGTCTGTGCCCTTCTCTGCCCGCCTGTGCCCTTCTCTGCCTGCCTGTGCCCTTCTCCGCCCATCTGTGCCGTTCTCCGCCCGTCTGTGCCCTTTTCCACCCTTCGGTGATCTTCTCCGCCCTTCCGTGCCCTTCTCCGCCCTTCTGTGCACTTCTCCGCCCTTCTGTGCCCTTCTCCACCCATCTTTGCAATTCTCCGCCCGTCTGTGCCCTTGTTCAACCGTCTTTGCCCTTGTCCGCCCGTTTTTGCCCTTGTCTGCACGTCTTTGCCCTTGTCCACCCATCTTTGCCTTTGCCCGCCCATCTTTGCACTTCTCTGCCCGTCTTTGCATTTTCCGCACTTGTTTGCCCTTCTCCGCTCGTCTGTGCACTTCTCCTTTATTCTCTGCCCTTGTCCACCCTTCTCTGCCCTTGTCTGCCTGTCTCTACCCTTGTCCGCCCGTCTTTGACCTTGTCCGCCCGTATTTACCCTTCTCCGGTACTCTCCGAACTTCTCTGAATGTCTTTTCACTTCACCGACCGTCTTTGCAATTCTCTGCCCGTCTTTGCCATTCTCCACCCGTCTTTGCCCTTCTCCGCCCTTCTTTGCACGTCTCCGGTACTCTCCGGATTTCTCAGACTGTCTTTGCTCTTGTCTAAACCTTTTTGCACTTGTCCACCCGTCTTTGTCCTTCTCTGTCTGTCTTTGCCCTTCTTCCCCCGTCTTTGTTCTTGTCCGCCTGTCTTTGCTCTTGTCCGCCCCTCTTGGCCCATGTCCACCGGTCTTTGCACTTCTCCACCCGTCTTTTCCCTTCTCCGCCCGTCTTTGCTCTTCTCCGCCCGTCTTTGCCCTTGTCCGCCTGTCTTTGCCCTTGTCTGCCCATCTTTGCCCTTCTCCGCCCGTCTTTGCACTTCTCCGCCCATCTTTGCCCTTGTCCGCTTGTCTTTGCCCTTCTCCCCCCCTCTTTGCCCTTCTCCACCCGTCTTTGCCACTCTCCACACTACTTTGCCCTTGTCTGCCCCTCTTTGCCACTCTCCGCACTTCTTTGCCACTCTCTGCACTTCTTTGCCACTCTCCGGTTCTCTTAGCCTTCCTCCACTCGCCTTTGCCCTTCCCGCTCCTCTTTGCCCTTCTTCGCCCACATTTGCCCTTGTCCACCCGTCTTTTCCCTCGTCCGCCCTTTTTTGCCCTTGTACACAAGTCTTTGCCCTCATCCACCCTTCTTTGCCCTTCTCCACCCATCTTTGCCCTCGTCCGACCATCTTTGCAATTCTCCATCCGTATATGCTCCTCTCCTCCCATCTTTGCTTTTCTCTGGTATTCTCCACCCTTCTCCACCCATCTTTGCCCTTGTCCAGTATTCTCCACACTTCTCTGCCCGTCTTTGCCCTTCTGTGGTATTCTCCACACTTCTCCGCCCATGTTTGCCCTTCTTCTCTGCCCGTGTTTGCAACTCTATGCACTTCTTTGCCCTTCTCCGCCCATCTTTGCCCTTCTCCGCCCAACTTTGCTCTTCTCCGCTCGACTTTGCACTTTTCTGCCCGTCTTTGCCCTTCTCCGCACGTCTTTGCCCTTCTCCGCACGTCTTTGCCCTTCTCCGCCCGTCTTTGCCACTCTCTGCACTTCTTTGACCTTCTCTGGTTCTCTCTGCCTTCCTCCACCTGTCTTTGTTCTTCTCTGCCTGACTTTCCCCTTCTCCACCCATCTTTGCCCTTCTCCGTAATTCTGCTCACATCTCCGCCCGTCGTTGCCCTCGTCCGCCCGTCTTTGCCCTCGTCCACAAGTCTTTGCCCTCGTCCAACTGTCTTTGCTTTATTCCGCACATCATTGCTCTACTCCGCCTGTGTTTGCACTCCTCTACCCGTCTTTGCCCTCCTCCACCCGTCTTTGCCCTCTTCCGTCCTTCTTTGCCTTTCTTTGCCCGTCTTTGCCCTCATCCGCCCCTCTTTGCCCTCCTCCACCCGTCTTTGCCCTCTTCCACCCGTATTTGCCTTCTCCTCCCATATTTGCCCTTCTCCGTCTCTCTGTGCCCTTCTTCGGTATTCTCCGTCTTTCTCTGCCCGTCTTTGCCCTTCTCGGTTATTCTCAGCACTTCTTCGTCTGTCTTTGCCATTCTCCACCCGTCTTTGCCCTTCTCCCCCCGTATTTGCACTTGTGAGACCATCTTTGCCCTTCTCAGCCCGTCTTTGCTCTTCTTTGCCCGTCTGTGCCATTCTCCACCCCTTTGTGTCCTTGTCCGCCCGTCTTTGCCCTTCTCCGCACGTCTTTGCCCTTGTCTGCCCGTCTTTGCCCTTGTCTGCCCATCTTTGCCCTTCTCCGCCCGTCTTTGCCCTTCTCCGCCCTTCTTCGCCCTTCTTTGCGCTTTTACGCCCTTCTTTGCCCTTCTCCGGTATTCTCTGTCCTTCTCCACCCTCCTTTGCTCTTCTACGGTATTCTCTGACCTTCTGCACCCTCCTTTGCTCTTCTACGGTATTCTCCGATATTCTCTGCCCGTCTTTGCACTTGTCAGCCACTCTTTGCCCTTCTCCGACCGTCTTTGCCTGTCTCCGCCCGTCTTTGCCCTCGTCCACCCGTCTTTGCCTTCGTCCGCCCGTCTTTGCCCTCATCCGCCCGTCATTGCTCTCCTCCACCCATCTTTGCCCTCCTCCACCCATCTTTGCCCTCCTCCACCCATCTTTGCCCTCTTCCGCCCGTATTTGCCTTCTCCTCCCGTAGTTGCCCTTCTCCGTCTCTCTGTGCCCTTCTTCGGTATTCTCCGTATTTCCCCACCCGTCTTTGCCCTTCTCGGTTATTCTCAGCACTTCTTCACCTGTCTTCGGCATTCTCTGCCCGTCTTTGCCCTTCTCCCCCTGTCTTTGCACTTGTCCGTCCATCTTTGCCCTTGTCCGCCCGCCTTTGCCCGTGTCCGCCCGTCTTTGCCCTTGTCCGCCCGTCTTTGCGCTTGTCCGCCCATCTTTGCACTTCTCCGCCCATCTTTGCCCTTCTCCACCCGTCTTTTCCCTTCTACACCTGTCTTTGCCCTTCTCCGTACGTTTTTGCCCATCTTCGCCCTTATTTGCGCTTCTACGCCCTTCTTTGCCCTTCTCCAGTATTCTCTGCCCTTCTCCAGCCTCCTTTGCACTTCTACGGTGTTCTCCGACATTCTCCGCCCGTCTTTGCGCTTCTCCAACCTTCTTTGCCCTTGTCCGCCCGTCTTTGCCCTTGTCCGCCCGTCTTTGCCCTTGTCCACCCTTCTTTGCCCTTGTCCACCCTTCTTTGCCCTTGTCAGCCCGTCTTTGCCCTTCTCTGGTTTCTCCGCACTTCTCCACCCATCTTTGCCCTTCTCTGGTATTCTCCGCAGTTCTCTGCCCATCTTTGCCCTTTTCCGCCCGTATTGCCCTTCTCCAACGGTCTATGCCCTCCTCCGGTATTCTCTGCAAGTCTCCGGTATTACCCGAAATTCTCCACCCGTCTTTGGCCTCCTCCGCCCGTCTTTTGCCTCCTCCACCTGTCTTTGGCCTCCTCTGCCCGTATTTGCCCTTCTCCGACCGCATTTGCTCTTGTCCACCCGTCTTTGCCATTCTCCGCCCGTCTATGCCCTTTTCCATCCCTCATGGCACTGGTCCGCCTGTCTTTGCCCTTGTCCGCCCGTCTTTGCCATTCTCCGCACATCTTTGACCTTCTGCTCCCGTCTTTGCTCATGTCTGCCCCTCTTGGCACCTGTCCATCGGTCTTTGCACTTCTCCGCCCGTCTTTGCCCCTGTCCGCTGGTCTTTGCGGTTGTATGCCCGTCTTTGCCGTTGTCCAACCCTCTTTGCACTTCTCTTCCATTCTTTGCATTTCTCCATCCGTCTTTGTCCTTCTCCGTCTGTCTTTGCCCTTCTCCGTCTGTCTTTGCCCTTCTCCGTCTGTCTTTGCCCTTCTCTGCCCGTCTTTGCACTTCTCTGCCCGTCTTTGCACTTCTCTACCCGTCTTTGCCCTTCTCCACCCATCTTTGTCCTTGTCCACCCGTCTTTGCCCTTCTCTGCCCGTCTTTGCCCATTCTCCCCCGCCTTTGCCCTTCTCCCCACGTCTTTGCCCTTCTCCCCTCGTCTTTGCCCTTCTCCGCCCGTCTTTGCCTTATTCCGCCAGTCTTTGCCCTCTTCCGCCCGTCTTTTCCCTCCTCCGCCCGTCTTTGCCCTCCTCCGCCCGTCTTTGCCCTCCTCCGCCCGTCTTTGTCTTTCTTTGCCCGTCTTTGCCCTCATCCGCTTCTCTTTGCCCTCCTCCACCCGTCTTTGTCCTCTTCCGCCCGTATTTGCCTTCTCCTCCCATATTTGCCCTTCTCCGTCTCTCTGTGCCCTTCTTCGGTGTTCTCCATCTTTCTCCACCTGTCTTTGCCCTTCTCGGTTATTCCCAGCACTTCTTCAACCCTCTTTGCCCTTCTCCTTCTTTTAACTTGTGAGACCATCTTTGCCTTTCTCAGCCCGTCTTTGCTCTTCTTTGCCCATTTGTGCTCTTCTCCACCCGTTTGTGCCCTTGTCTGCCCGTCTTTGCTCTTGTCCACCCGTCTTTGCCATCGTCCGCCCGTCTTTGCCCTTGTCCAACCGTCTTTCCCCTTGTCCACCCGTCTTTGCCCTTGTCTGCCTGTCTTTGCCGTTGTCCGCCCGTCTTTGCCCTTCTCCGCCCGTCTTTGCCCTTCTCCGCCCGTCTTTGCCCTTCTCCGCCCGTCTTTGCCCTTCTCCGCCCGTCTTTGCCCTTCTCCGCCCGTCTTTGCCCTTCTCCGCCCGTCTTTGCACTTCTTTGCGCTTCTACGCCCTTCTTTGCCCTTCTCCGGTATTCTCTGACCTTCTCCACCCTCCTTTGCTCTTCTACGGTATTCTCTGATATTCTCTGCCTGTCTTTGCCCTCCTCCACCCGTCTTTGCCCTCCTCCGTCCTTCTTTGCCTTTCTTTGCCCGTCTTTGCCCTCATCTGCCCCTCTTTGCCCTCCTCCACCCGTCTTTGCCGTCTTCCGCCCGTATTTGCCTTCTCCTCCCATATTTGCCCTTCTCCGTCTCTCTGTGCCCTTCTTCGGTATTCTCCATCTTTCCCCGCCCGTCTTTGCCCTTCTCGGTTGTTCTCAGCACTTGTCGCCCGTCTTTGGAATTCTCCGCCCGTCTTTGTTTATCTCCCCCCGTCTTTGCACTTGTGAGACCATCTTTGCCCTTCTCAGCCCGTCTTTGCTTTTCTTCGCCTGTCTGTGCACTTCTCCACGCCTTTGTTCCCTCGTCCGCCCGTCTCTTCCCTCGTCCGCCCGTCTCTTCCCTCGTCCGCCCGTCTCTTCCCTCGTCCGCCCGTCTCTTCCCTCGTCCGCCCGTCTCTTCCCTCGTCCGCCCGTCTCTTCCCTCGTCCGCCCGTCTTTGCCCTCGTCCGCCCGTCTTTGCCTTTGTCCGCCCGTCTTTGCCTTTGTCCGCCCGTCTTTGCCTTTGTCCGCCCGTCTTTGCCGCTGTCCGCCCGTCTTTGCCGCTGTCCGAACTTCCTTGCCGCTGTCCGCACTTCTTTGCCTCTCTCCGCACTTCTTTGCCAATCTCCGGTTCTCTCAGCCTTCCTCCACTCGTCTTTGCCCTTCCCTCTCCTCTTTGCCCTTCTTCGCCCACATTTGCCCTTGTCCGCCCGTCTTTTCCCTCGTCCACCAATCTTTTCCCTCGTCCGCCCGTCTTTGCCCTCGTCTACAAGTCTTTGCCCTCGTCCGCCAGTCTTTGCCCTCGTCCGCCCATCTTTGCCCTTCTCCACCCATCTTTGCCCTCGTCTGCCCGTCTTTGCAATTCTCCACCCGTCTTTCCCACTCTCCGCACTTCTTTGCCCTTCTCCGGTTCTCTCTGCTTTCCTCCACCCATCTTTGTTCTTCTCTGCCCGTCTTTTCCCTTCTCCGTAATTCTCCACACATCTCCGCCCGTCTTTGCCCTCCTCCGCCCGTCTTTGCCCTCCTCCACCTGTCTTTGACCTTCTCCGCCCTTCTTTGCCCTTCTCCACCCGTCTTTGCCCTCCTCCGCCCGTCTTTGCCCTCCTCCGCCCGTCTTTGCCCTCCTCCGCCCGTCTTTGCCCTCCTCCGCCCGTCTTTGCCCTCCTCCGCCCGTCTTTGCCCTCCTCCGCCCGTCTTTGCCTTTTTTTGCCCGTCTTTGCCCTCATCCGCCCCTCTTTGTCCTCCTCAACCCATCTTTGACTTCTTCCGCCTGTATTTGCCTTCTCCTCCTATATTTACCCTTCTCCGCCCATCTTTGCCCTTCTCGGTTATTCTCAGCACTTCTCCCCCCGTCTTTGACATTATCCGCCCGCCTGTGCCTTTCTCCCCCTGTCTTTGCACTTTTGAGACTGTCTTTGCCCTTCTCTGCCCGTCTTTGTCCTTCTCTGGCAGTCTTTGCCCTTCTCTGCCAGTCTTTGTCCTTCTCTGCCAGTCTTTGTCCTTCTCTACGTCTCTTTGCCCTTCTCTGCCCATCTTTGCCCTTCTCCGATATTCTCCACACTTCTCTGCCCGCTTTTGAACTTCTCTGCCTGTCTTTGCCCTCCTCCATCCTACTTTGCCCTTCTCTGCCCGTCTTTGCCCTTCTCCGCCCGTCTTTGCCCTTCTCCGCCCGTCTTTGCCCTTCTCCGCCCGTCTTTGCCCTTCTCCGCCCGTCTTTGCCCTTCTCCAGTATTCTCCTCATTTCTCCGCCCGTCTTTGCACTTCTCCGCCCGTCTTTGCACTTCTCCGCCTGTCTTTGCCCGTCTTTGCCCTTCTCCGCCCCCCTTTGCCCTTCTCCAGTATTCTCCTCATTTCTTCACCCGTCTTTGCCCTTCTCCGCCCCCCTTTGCCCTTCTCCAGTATTCTCCTCATTTCTTCACCCGTCTTTGCCCTTCTCCGCCCGTTTTGGCTGTTCTCCGCCTGTCCTTGCCCTTTTCCGTTGTTCTCCACACTTCTCAGCCCGTCTTTGCCTTTCTCTGCCCATCTTTGCACTTCTCTGATATTCTCCGCCCTTCTCCACACCCCTTTGCCCTTCTCCACACCCCTTTGCCCTTCTCCCCCCGTCTTTGCCCTTCTCCCCCCGTCTTTGCCCTTCTCCCCCCGTCTTTGCCCTTCTCCGCCTGTCTTTGCCCTTCTTTGCACTTCTCCGATATTCTCCTCCCTTCTTTGCCTGTCCTTGCCCTTCTCCACCCGTCTTTGCCCATCTTTGCACTTCTCCGATATTCTCCACCCTTCTCTGCCCGTCTTTGCCCTTCTCCCCTCATGTTTTCCCTTCTCCGCCCGTCTTTGCCCATCTTTGCACTTCTGCAATATTCTCCACAATTCTCCGCCCGACTTTGCCCTTCTCCATCCATCTTTGCCCTTCTCACCCGTCTTTTCCCATCTTTCCTCTTCTCCGATACTCTCCACACTTCTCCGCCCGTCTTTACCCTTCTACCCTTTTCTTTGCCCATCTTTGCCCTTCTCCAATATTCTCTGCCCTCCTCCGTCCATCTTTGCCCTTCTCCACCCGTCTTTGCCACTCTCCGCCTTCCTTTGCCATTCTCCGCCCGTCTTTGCCATTTTCCGCCCGTCTTTGCCCATCTTTCCACTTCCCTGATATTCTCCACCCTTCTCTGCCTTTCTTTGCACTTCTCCGCCCTTCTTTACCCTTCTCCACCAGTCTTTGTTTTTTTCACCCGTCTTTACCCCTCTTTCCACTTCTCAAATATTCTCTGCCCTTCTCCGCCCGTTATTACCCTTCTCCGCCCATCTTTGCCCTTCTCCGATATTCTCCACATTTCTTCACCTGCTTTTGCCCTTCTCCGCCCCTCTTTGCCCTTCTCCGCCCCTCTTTGCCCTTCTCTGCCCCTCTTTGCCCTTCTCCTATATTCTCCACAGTTCTCCACCCGACTTTGCCTTTCTCCGTCCATCTTTGCCCTTCTCACATATCTTTGCCCATCTTTGCCCTTCTACCCTTTTCTTTGCCCATCTTTGCCCTTCTCCAATATTCTCTGCCCTTCTCCGCCCGTTATTGCCCTTCTCCGCCCATCTTTGCCCTTCTCCGATATTCTCCACACTTCTCTGCCCGCTTTTGAACTTCTCTGCCTGTCTTTGCCCTTCTCTGCCCGTCTTTGCCCTTCTCTGCCCGTCTTTGCCCTTCTCCGCCCGTCTTTGCCCTTCTCCGCCCGTCTTTGCCCTTCTCCGCCCGTCTTTGCCCTTCTCCAGTATTCTCCTCATTTCTCCGCCCGTCTTTGCACTTCTCCGCCCGTCTTTGCCCATCTTTGCACTTCTCCAATATTCTCCACCCTTCTCCACCCGTCTTTGCCAATCTCTGCCTGTCTTTGCCCTTCTCCGCCCATCTTTGCCCTTCTCCGCCCGTCTTTGCCCGTCTTTGCCCTTCTCCGCCCGTCTTTGCCCTTCTCCAGTATTCTCCTCATTTTTTCACCCGTCTTTGCCCTTCTCCGCCCCCCTTTGCCCTTCTCCAGTATTCTCCTCATTTCTTCACCCGTCTTTGCCCTTCTCCCCCCGTTTTTGCTGTTCTCCACCTGTCCTTGCCCTTTTCCGTTGTTCTCCACACTTCTCAGCCCGTCTTTGCCTTTCTCTGCCCGTCTTTGCACATCTTTGCACTTCTCTGATATTTTCCACCCTTCTCCGCACCCCTTTGCCCTTCTCCGCACCCCTTTGCCCTTCTCCGCACCCCTTTGCCCTTCTCCTATATTCTCCACAGTTCTCCACCCGACTTTGCCTTTCTCCGTCCATCTTTGCCCTTCTCAACCATCTTTGCCCATCTTTGCCCTTCTACCCTTTTCTTTGCCCATCTTTGCCCTTCTCCAATATTCTCTGCACTTCTCCGCCTGTCTTTGCCCTTCTCCGCCCGTCTTTGCACTTCTCCGCCCGTCTTTGCCCATCTTTGCGCTTCTCCAATATTCTCCACCCTTCTCCGCCCGTCTTTGCCAATCTCCGCCCGTCTTTGCACTTCTCTGATATTCTCCGCCCTTCTCCACCCGTCTTTGCCCTTCTCCGCACCCCTTTGTCCTTCTCCCCCTGTTTTTGCCCTTCTCCCCCTTCTTTGCCCTTCTCCCCCCGTCTTTGCCCTTCTCCCCCCGTCTTTGCCCTTCTCCCCCCGTCTTTGCCCTTCTTTGCACTTCTCCGATATTCTCCTCCCTTCTTTGCACTTCTCCGATATTCTCCTCCCTTCTTTGCACTTCTCCGATATTCTCCTCCCTTCTTTGCCTGTCCTTGCCCTTCTCCACCCGTCTTTGCCCATCTTTGCACTTCTCCGATATTCTCCACCCTTCTCTGCCCGTCTTTGCCCTTCTCCCCTCATGTTTTCCCTTCTCCGCCCGTCTTTGCCCATCTTTGCACTTCTCCAATATTCTCCACAATTCTCCGCCCGACTTTGCCCTTCTCCATCCATCTTTGCCCTTCTCACCCGTCTTTTCCCATCTTTCCTCTTCTCCGATACTCTCCACACTTCTCCGCCCGTCTTTACCCTTCTACCCTTTTCTTTGCCCATCTTTGCCCTTCTCCAATATTCTCTGCCTTTCTCCGTCCATCTTTGCCCTTCTCACATATCTTTGCAAATCTTTGCCCTTCTACCCTTTTCTTTGCCCATCTTTGCCCTTCTCCAATATTCTCTGCCCTTCTCCGCCCGTTATTGCCCTTCTCCGCCCATCTTTGCCCTTCTCCGATATTCTCCACACTTCTCTGCCCGCTTTTGAACTTCTCTGCCTTTCTTTGCCCTCCTCCATCCTACTTTGCCCTTGTCTGCCCGTCTTTGCCCTTCTCCGTCCGTCTTTGCCCTTCTCCGCCCGTCTTTGCCCTTCTCCGCCCGTCTCCGCCCCCCTTTGCCCTTCTCCAGTATTCTCCTCATTTCTTCACCCGTCTTTGCCCTTCTCTGCCCCCCTTTGCCCTTCTTCAGTATTCTCCTCATTTCTTCACCCGTCTTTGCCCTTCTCCCCCCGTTTTTGCTGTTCTCCACCTGTCCTTGCCCTTTTCCGTTGTTCTCCACACTTCTCAGCCCGTCTTTGCCTTTCTCTGCCCGTCTTTGCACATCTTTGCACTTCTCTGATATTTTCCGCCCTACTCCACCCGTCTTTGCCCTTCTCCGCACCCCTTTGCCCTTCTCCGCCCATCTTTGCCCTTCTCCGATATTCTCCACACTTCTCCGCCCGCTTTTGAACTTCTCCGCCCGTCTTTGCCCTTCTCCGCCCGTCTTTGCCCATCTTTGCACTTCTTCGATATTCTCCACACTTCTCCGCCCGTCTTTGCACTTCTACCCTTTTCTTTGCTTAGCTTTGCCCTTCTCCAATATTCTCTGCCCTTCTCCAGCTGTCTTTGCCCTTCTCCTATATTCTCCACAATTCTCCGCCCGACTTTGCCACTCTCCGTCTTCCTTTGCCCTTCTCCGCCCGTCTTTGCCCTTCTCCGCCCGTCTTTGCCCTTCTCCGCCCGTCTTTGCCCTTCTCCGCCCGTCTTTGCCCTTCTCCAGTATTCTCCTCATTTCTTCACCCGTCTTTGCCCTTCTCCGCCTGTCCTTGCCCTTCTCCGGTGTTTTCCACACTTCTCAGCCCGTCTTTGCCTTTCTCTGCCCGTCTTTGCACATCTTTGCACTTCTCTGATATTCTCCACCCTTCTCCACCCGTCTTTGCCCTTCTCCACACCCCTTTGCCATTCTCCGCACCCCTTTGCCCTTCTCCAATATTCTCCTCCTTTCTCCACCAATCTTTGCCCTTCTCCTCCCGTTTTTGCCCTGCTCCCACCTTTTTTGACTTTCTCTGAACTTCTCTGAAATTATCTGATCTTTTTTGATCTTCTCTGAATTCTACAGCCTTCTCTGAACTTCCTTTGCCTTCTCCGACCTTCTCTGTCCTTCTACGAACTTCTCCGACCTTCTTCGAACTTCTCCGACTTTTTTGACATTCTCTGAACGTCTTTGACATTTTCTGACCTTCTGTTACCTTCTCTGACATTCTTTGACCTTCTCGGATCTTCTCTGATATTCTTTGACCTTCTCCAAACTTCTCTGACCTTTTCCGATGTTCTTTGACCTTCTACAAATTTCTCTGACCTTCTCCGAACTTCTTTGATATTCTCTGAACTTCTTTGACTTCCTACTGCTTTCTTCGAATTTCTTTCACCTTCTCTGACCTTCTTTGACCTTGTCAGACCTTCTTTGACCTTCTCCGAACTTCTCCGAACTTCTCTGACCTTCTTGGACTTTCTCCGAACTTCTTTGACCTTCTCCAAAATTCTTTGACATTCTCCAAACTTCTATGAACTCCTCTGACCTTCTCCGAATGCCTTTGAAATTCTCTGACCTTCCTTGATCTTCTCCGACCTTCTCCAAACTTCTTCAACAACTTTTGAAATTCTCTGAATTTCTTTGATCTTCTCTGTCCTTCTCCGACCTTCTCCAACATTCTTTGAACTTCTCTGACTTTCTCCGACCTACTCCGTACTTATTTGACCTTCTCTGACCTTCTCTGACTTTCTTTTAACTTATCTGACACTCTTTGCCCTTCTCCGCCCGTCTTTGCCCTTCTCCGCCCGTCTTTGCCCTTCTCCGCCCGTCTTTGCCCTTCTCCGCCCGTCTTTGCACATCTTTGCACTTCTCTGATATTCTCCACCCTTCTCCACCCGTCTTTGCCCTTCTCCGCACCCCTTTGCCCTTCTCCGCACCCCTTTGCCCTTCTCCAATATTCTCCTCCTTTCTCCACCAGTTTTTGCCCTTCTCCTCTCATTTTTGCCCTGCTCCCACCTTCTTTGACTTTCTCTGAACTTCTCTGAAATTATCTGATCTTTTTTGAACTTCTCTGAATTCTACAGCCTTCTCTGAACTTCCTTTGCCTTCTCCGACCTTCTCTGTCCTTCTACGAACTTCTCCAACCTTCTTCGAACTTCTCCAACTTTTTTGACATTCTCTGAACTTCTTTGACCTTTTCCAAACTTCTTTTACCTTCTCCGACATTCTTTGACCTTCTCGGATCTTCTCTGGTGTTCTTTGACCTTCTCCAAACTTCTCTGACCTTTTCCGATGTTCTTTGAACTTCTACAAATTTCTCCGACCTTCTTTGATATTCTCTGAACTTCTTTGACTTCCTACCACTTTCTTCGAGTTTCTTTCATCTTCTCTGACCTTCTTTGACCTTGTCAGACCTTCTTTGACCTTCTCCGAACTTCTCTGACCTTCTTGGACTTTCTCCGAACTTCTTTGACCTTCTCCAAAATTATTTGACATTCTCCAACCTTCTATGAACTCCTCCGACTTTCTCCGAACGCCTTTGAAATTCTCTGACCTTCCTTGATCTTCTCCGACCTTCTCCAAACTTCTTCAACAACTTTTGAAATTCTCTGAATTTCTTTGAGCTTCTCTATCCTTCTCCGACCTTCTCCAACATTCTTTGAACTTCTCTGACCTTCTCCGAACTACTCCGTACTTATTTGACCTTCTCTGACCTTCTCTGACTTTCTTTTAACTTATCTGACCCTCTTTGCCCTTCTCCGCCCGTCTTTGCCCTTCTCCGCCCGTCCTTGCCCTTCTCCTCCTCTCTTTGCCCTTCTTCGATATTCTCCGTCCTTCTCCTCCCATCTTTGCCCTTCTCAGCCCGCCTTTCCCCTTTTCCTCCCATCTTTGCACTGCTTTGCACTTCTCCGATATTATCCGCCCATCTTTGCCCTTCTCCGCCCCTCTTTGCCCTTCTCCGCCCCTCTTTGCCCTTGTTTGCACTTGTCCGATGTTCTCCTCCCTTCTCCACCCGTCTTTGCCCTTCTTTGCCCTTTTCTTAACTTCTCTGCCCAACTTTGCCCTTCTCCACACTTCTTTGCCCTTCTCTGCCCGTCTTAGGCCTTCTCCGCCCGTCGTTGTCTTTCTTTGCACTTCTCCGATATTCTCCACCCATCTTTGCCCTTCTCCGCCCATCTTTGCCCTTCTCCGCCCATCTTTGCCCTTCTCCGCCCCCTTTGCCCTTCTCCGCTCCTCTTTGCCTCCTTTGAAATTCTCCGATAATCTCTGCCCTTCTCCGCCCCTTTGCCCTTCTCCGCCCATCTTTGCCCTTCTCCAATATTCTCCGTCCTTCTCCTACCATCTTTGCTCTTCTCAGCCCGTCTTTGTCCTTCTCCTCCCATCTTTGCCCTTCTTTGCACTTCTCCAATATTCTCCGTCCCTCTCCGCCCGTCTTTGCCCTTCTCTGCTCGTCTTTGCCCTTCTCTGCTCGTCTTTGCCCTTGTCTGCACTTCTCCAATATTCTCCACCCTTCTCCACCTGTTTTTGAACTTCTCTGCCCATGGTTACCCTTCTCCACCCATTATTGCCCTTCTCCGCCTATCTTTGCACTTCTCGTATATTCTCCACACTTCTCCGCCCGTCTTTGCCCTTCTCCGCCCGTCTTTGCCCTTCTCTGATATTCTCCTCCTTTTTCCACTGGTCTTTGCCCTTCTCCCACCTTCTTTGACTTTCTCCGAACTTCTCCAAAATTATCTGATCTATTTCGAACTTCTCTGAATTCTACTACCTTCTCTGAACTTCCTTTAGCTTCTCCGACCTTCTCTGTCCTTCTACGAACTTCTCCAACCTTCTCTAAACTTCTCTGACTTCTTTGACATTCTCTGAACTTCTTCGACATTTTCCGACCTTCTTTTACCTTCTCCGACATTCTTTGACCTTCTCAGATCTTCTCCGATGTTCTTTGACCTTCTCCAAACTTCTCTGACCTTTTCCGATATTCTTTGACTTTCTCCAAATATCTCCTTCCTTCTCTGACCTTCTTAGAACTTCTTTGATTTTCTCCAAACTTCTTTGACCTTCTCTGAACCTCTTTGATCTTTTCCGACCTTCTCCGACCTTCTTTGACCTTCTCCGACCTTCTTTGACCTTCTCCGACCTTCTTTGACCTTCTCCGACCTTCTCCGACCTTCTCCGAATTGCTCAATGAGGTCGCTGTAGACACAGACGACACAGACTTTCTAAACCTCAATGAGGTCGCTATAGACACAGATGACACAGACTTTCTAAACCTCAATGAGGTCACTAAATTTAATGACGACACAGACTTTCTAAATGTCAATGAGGTCCCTATAGACAGTGAAGACACAGATTTTCTAAACATCAGTGAGGTCGCTATAGACAGTGATGACACAGACGACACAGACTTTCTAAACCTCAATGAGGTCGCTGTAGACACAGAAAACACAGACTTTCTAAACGACAGTGAGGTCGCTGTAGACACAGACGACCCAGACTTTCTAAACCTCAGTGAGGTCGCTGTGAACACAGACGACACAGAATTTCTAAACATCAATGAGGTCACTATAGACACAGATGACAGTGAGGTCGCTACAGACAGGCGACACAGACTTTCTAAACGACAGTAAGGTCGCTGTAGACACAGGCGACACAGACTTTCTAAATGACAATGAGGTCGCTGTAGACACGCTCTGACTTCCCCGACCATCTTTGACCTTCTCTGAACTTCTCTGATCTTCTCTGACCCTCTTTATACTTCTCCAACTTTCTTTGACCTTCTCCTGGCTTCTTTGACCTTCTCCAAACTTCTCCTAATCCTTTGTCCTTCTGCGACCTTCTCCAAACTTCTCCGACCTTCTCCAAACTTCTCCGACCTTCTCCAAACTTCTCCGACCTTCTCCGACCCTCTCCGACCTTCTCCGACCCTCTCCGACCTTCTCCGACCCTCTCCGACCTTCTCCGACCTTCTTTGACCTTTTCCGACCTTCTTCGACCTTCTCTGACCTTCTCCGAATTGCTCAATGAGGTCGCTGTAGACACAGACGACACAGACTTTCTAAACCTCAATGAGGTCGCTATAGACACAGACGACACAGACTTTCTAAACCTCAATGAGGTTGCTATAGACACAGATGACCCAGACGACCCAGACTTTCTAAACCTCAATGAGGTCGCTGTAGACACAGACGACACAGAATTTCTAAACCTCAATGAGGTCACTGTAGACACAGACGACACAGACTTTCTAAACGTCAATGAGGTCGCTGTAGACACAGGCGACACAGACTTTCTAAACCTCAATGAGGTCGCTATAGACACAGACGACACAGACTTTCTAAACCTCAATGAGGTCGCTATAGACACAGACGACACAGACTTTCTAAGCCTCAATGAGGTCACTAAATGTAATGACGACACAGACTTTCTAAATGTCAATGAGGTCACTATAGACAATGACGACACAGACTTTCTAAACGTCAGTGAGGTCACTATAGACAATGATGACACAGACGACACAGACTTTCTAAACCTCAATGAGGTCGCTGTAGACAGAGACGACAAAGACCTTATGGACGACAGTGAGGTCACTGTAGACACAGATGACACAGACTTTCTAAACGTCAGTGAGGTCACTATAGACACAGACGACCGTGAGGTCGCTATAGACACAGGCAACACAGACTTTCTAAATGACAATGAGGTCGCTGTAGACACGCTCTGACTTCCCCGACCATCTTTGACCTTCTCTGAACTTCTCTGATCTTCTCTGACCCTCTTTATACTTCTCCAACTTTCTTTGACCTTCTCCTGGCTTCTTTGACCTTCCCCAAACTTCTCCTAATCCTTTGTCCTTCTGCGACCTTCTCCGACCTTCTCCAAACTTCTCCGGCCTTCTCCAAACTTCTTTGACCCTCTCTGACCTTCTTTGACCCTCTCTGACCTTCTTTGACCTTCTCCGATCCTCTCTGATCTTCTCTGACCTTCTCCGATCCTCTCTGACCTTTTCCGACCTTCTCCGACCTTATCGGACCTTCTCTGACCTTCTTTTAACTTATCTGACCCTCTCCGAACTTCTCCCACCTTCTCCCACCTTCTCCGACCTTGTCTGACCTTTCTGACCTTCTTTGACATTTTCCGACCTTCTTTGACATTTTCCGACCTTCTCCCATTTTCTCCAACCGTCTTTATCTTTCTCCAACCTTCTTTGACCTTCTCCGAGCTTCTCCGACCTTCTCCGAGCTTCTTTATCTTTCTCCGACCCTCTTTGACCTTCTCCGACCACCTTTGAACTTCTCCGACCACCTTTGAACTTCTCCGACCACCTTTGAACTTCTCCGACCTTCTCCGAACTTCTCCAACTGTCTTTATCTTTCTCCAACCTTCTTAGGCCTTCTCCAAGCTTCTTTGACCTTCTGCGACCTTCTCCAAGCTTCTTTTACTTTCTCCGACCTTCTCCATGCTTTTTTGACCTTATCTGACCTTCTCCTAACTTCTCCGAAATTCTCCAACCTTCTTCAAATTTCTTTGACCTTCTCCGACCATCTTTTACCTTCTTCGACCTTCTCCAATCTTCTCCAACCTTCTTTATCTTTCTCCAACCTTCTTTGACCTTCTCTGAGCTTCTTTGACCTTCTCCGAAATTCTCTGACCTTCTTTGACCTTCTCCGAAATTCTCTGACCTTCTTTGACCTTCTCCAAAATTCTACGAACTTCTTTGAAATTCTCCAACCACCTTTGACCTTTTCCGACCTTCTTTGAACTTCTCCAACCTCCTTTGACATTCTCTGACCTTCTCCGACCTAATCCGACCTTCTCTGACCTACTCTTAACTTCTCTGACCTTCTCCGATATTCTTCGAACTTCTTTGAACTTCTCCAATCTTCTCCCACCTTCTTTGCCCTTCTCCCACCTTCTTTGCCCTTCTCCCACCTTCTTTGCCCTTCATTTCCCTTGTCCGACCTTCTTTGTAGACCTTGTAGTTGCAGAGAGCAATGAGGTCTCCCCTCAGCCTCCACTTCTCCAGGTTAAACAACCCCAGCTTTCTGAGCCATTTCTCATAAGGCCATGTGTGTACATAAAAAAGAGCTGACTTGTTTTAGAGGAACTAGGAGCCCTACAGACAGACAGAGGATTATAAAAAAGAGCAGGGACTAGCACAAAAATTCAGAAACAGCAAGAGAAGTAAAGGGGAGTGTCAAGATTCAGAGTGAATGGAAAAGCTGGAACAGCAACAGTAAGCAATACAAAGGAATAGAGAAAGAAAGAAAGAGAAAGAAAAGCAAGGCATTTGCAGGTGCAGAAAAAGAACAAGCTACAAGGATCAAGCCAGTAAAATTGTGGGGGAACAGAATGAGGAACGCAGATTGGGACAAAGATGGAAAAGGAAAAAAATAGTATAGGCAGAGAACAGATACTGAAGACTGGGGGGGGGGAAAAAAAAGAGAGAAAAGAGCACAGAAAAATTAAAGAGTAGGGGTATAGGGATACCTGGGAACAGGAATTGTAGCAGCACGATAAATGAAAGGAACCAAAAAGTCCAGCTCTAAAATGTTCGTTACCTAGTCCCATCAGTGTCACAACTAGCAATGTTGCGGTGACAGCACGCATACTGTTATTTCTTGTAAGGATACTTTCAGACATGTAGTAGTGTTGTTCTAGCTGAGAATGCAAGGCAGAGTTAATAAAACACAGCTGCTCCTCAGGCACTATTTATACCTGTGAGGGCTTCACCACACCCCAGTCACAGGTGGTGGGCGGGAAGGCCCAGGGGGTATATAAGCCACAGGCCTTGCCTCTGGAGGTCATTTAGGTTGTGGTTTATCCTTGAGATTAGAGTTTTGCTGTTGTTTCAATTCGTTGTAGCTTTTAGGCAGATTAAGCTAGTTGGGTAAGTGGTGGGTTTTGGCTTTTTTAGTTTTTTTTTTCTTTTTGTTCTTCTAAAGAAGCAGAGGTGTCTGTTGGAGGTATGAGCTTTGGAAGAGTCCAGGCAAAGCAGCACATACAGGTGTAACTATGGGGCTTTTTTGTCAGTTATTTTTGATTGGGTGTTGGAGGGGGCAAGATGTTTTTGGTATCCTTCTTTGTATTTTTTTTCTGGGTGCTTTGCCTCAAGTTTTTGGTTATGGGATGATTTGTTGTTGTTCCTCATTCTGTGTGGCATAATGTATTGGCCCTAGGGGCTCTGCAGTTTGTAATGGGCACCTTGTGGGTGATAATAATCTGGAATGAAGTTTGTTGGCCTAGGGTAGGAAGTAGAGTCTGTGGGCTGGTGGAAGATAGAAGGGGCCAGGGGAGCCCTGGGAAGGGCTCAGGAGCACAGCTCCCAGGGAATAGCAACACAGAAGGGTCAGGAGGGTTAAAATATAGGGCAGGTGCTGTTAAGAAGGAGCAGGGTTCCTTCTCTGATACTTCAGGGGTAGAAAAGGGCTTTAATGGTTTGGGGAAAGGGAGATGGGTTCATCAGTCTTTCTTGGGTCAGTTTGGTGGTCAGATGCAAGTGCCATTCAGGTGTCTGTTGTTCTAGTCTCTCTGTAGCCAATGAGGTAATGATGAGGTTGAGACACAAGTTTAAAAGTATTAGTTATCCTAAGAAATGTAATCTCTAGGGCTATGAGATCTCTGCTCCCTTATACCTTTTACTTATTGTGTTCCTCAACTAACTTCTTTGCGTGCATCCTGTCTCCATCCATCTGAATGTCCAGAGAAGAGTAATGTAGCTGGTGAGGGGGCTGGTGAACAAGCCTTATGAGGAGTGGCTGAGAGAGCTGGGGGTGTTTAGCCTGGAGAAGAAGAGGCTGAGGGGAGACCTCATTGCTCTCTGCAGCTACCTGAAAGGAGGTTGTGGAGAGGAGGGAGCTGGCCTCTTCTCCCAAGGGACAGGGGACAGGACAAGAGGGAATAGCCTTAAGCTCTGCCAAGGAAGCTTCAGGCTGTACATCAGGAAAAAATATTTCACTGAAAGGGTTATTGGGGATGGGCAAAGGCTGCCCAAGGAGGTGGTAGAGTCACCTTCCCTGGAGGTGTTTAAAGGACGGGTGGATGAGATGGTGAGGGGCATTGTTTAGTGATTGATAAGAATAGTTGGACTCAATGATCCAATGGGTCTTTTCCAACCTGGTGATCCTATGAATATCAGAGACCTTGCTACTTCAAGGTATGGACTTGCTGCCTATCTACAGTGCAGGATTCTGCCGCTTGTTTCCCTTGCATTTCTCAGGGAAGAGATTGGATATTGTTTTGGCTCGTAACAGTTAGCAGCTGAGCAACTCTTCTTCATCTGGTCTGTGGGCACACAAGCCTCCCTTATTTAGTAGAGTTTTGGATTTTTCCTGAACTTACCAGTGAGGTTTGCTCTATTATTGCTTACAGCAGCTGTTACCTTGTCCCTGTTAATCCATTGTGGTTTTTTACGGTCATTGAGTTTCCAATTTAGGTCTTAGAGTAGTCAATCCCACTGTTGCGAGTTTTTCATTGGCTGACTGCCTCTGTAATTCCAGTCGCCATTGCTGTGTGGTGAGTGTCCTGTGTTTTTATGTCTTCTGTGTTAATAATCTTTACTGGGTTTTGATAAGAATATTTTTTTCAAGTTCTTCTTGTTCACTCCTACGACTAAAGTTTGGTTACTTCCTAAAATGTGGATTTCCGTGGCTCATCTTTCTTTTGTCCTGGGTATCACCACTACTGGTCCTACAACTTAAGTGGTGAGGAGGAGAGGTAAGCAGATAGCAGAGAATTTTGGGGTGTTGGTGAGGTAGTCAGGCTTATTCTCATCATTGTGGGGCTGATGGTGAGGAGGAAGTTGAGTATGTCTAGAAGAGCAAAGTGTTCTTTGGCAACATAGTATTTACTTTTGGTTTGGCAGGCACTGTGTGGGCCACCTTGGGAATGGGAAGAGCATTTGAGATGAGCTGGGTAGTAGGGAGAAGGAGCATGGGGCAGACTTCTCACAGGTGTGAGTAATTCTCTTAATTTAATTACCCTGGGTGATAACAGCTGCAGCATCTGACATAAAAACTGCTGTGGAGCAAGTGAGTGGAAGGACATGGCAGTTAGGCAGAGCAAGTTGTCATGTAAGGTGGTGACATTGATCAGTGCAATGCTGGCTGTTGGCACTATTTTAGTTTTCTTGTAGATTGCAAAGTGGATCCTGGCAACTGTAGGATCATTCCAGGAAGCTGATGCTCTTGGAGTTTTTTTTCTGCTGAGGAAGCCTCCTGGTGGTCTGATAGCTAAGTTGAGGGACGGGGGCAGGGGTGGGGTATGACAGAGGGGAGAAGGCTGGGGATGGCAGGGAGGGGTTTTAAAAGTAGCCTAGGGGAGAGGGCTGTGCGGGAAGTGTCCCCTTTGGGCAGGGAGAGCTGGAGGGTGTTACTTCTCAGCCCAAAGCTAGCATGTTCCAGGCAGGGCCGTTCCAGCTTGTCTGTGCTGTGTGCTTTATATTCTGTTTCTCTTTTACGTTTCTTAAGCCTTGATGTCCCCTTTGCTTTAAAGGAATGCAGCATATGACTTGAGCAGCATCTCGAGGGTCTTGAATGCCTGTACTCATGGGTACAATACCAATTAGGCACTGTTCTTCTTGCATCATAACCTAAGTGTGGATTGGCTTCACATTTTCAAAGTTTCTAGTCAGCCATCTTTTCTCATGGCCTCGCAGCCTGTGTTGGCGGCCACAATCGTTAGTCATATGTTTTCAAGGATCCCTGTTGACCTGAGACTTCTTCCATGCATCTGGTGCCTTTAGGCATTTAAAAGGTGATCCTTTCACGTACATCCTCCTGGTTTTGGCCACATCCCGTTGTAATGAGGGATCCTTTACGGCATGCCGGACATGCCTCGAGCACCATATCTAGGGTCCTGAATGCTCGTACTCATCAATGCACTGTCGACTGGGCACTGCTTTTCTTGCATTGTGCTCCTAAAGCCTGGATTGGTCTCGTGTTTTGGCACTGTGTTTTTCTGTTAATTTTTCTTGCAGATGCTGAAGAGGAACGCAGTGACTGCAGGATTATTTCTGTTAGCTGATGTGATTTGAGCTGCTTTGTCCAAGGACAGCTTCATTCGTGGCCCTCTGAAAGCTAAGTTGAGAGACGGGAGTTGGGAAGCGGGAGGTGGGAAGGGGCTAGCAGGGAGGGTTTTGGAAGGTAGCCTAGGCTGTGCAGGGAGTCCTCTTTGGGCAGGTGAAGGCAGAGGGGTCTACTTCTCAGCCCAAACCCTGTATGGGCAGGGCAGTTCCAGCCTGTATCTGTTGTTGTCTAGTTTGTGTAGTCACCGTGCCATGTCTGAAATTTTCTGCAGGTCTTGATGTCATCTTTTGTGCTCAGGGCATCGCAGGCATGCCTTGGGCGCCATGTCTAGGGTCCCAAATGCTTGTACTGATCAAGGCAGTGTCAACGGAGCACTGCTTTTCTTTCTTCACATTTCTAAAGTGTGGATCGCTCTTGTGTTTTGGAAGCATCTGGTCAGTCGTCTTTTGCTGCAGCTTTACAGCCTGCCTCGTCATCCGGGATAGTTAGTCTTCTGTTTCTTTTCTTTTGTTCCAGGTTCCTGACGTCGGTCTTGTGTATTGGTGTTCTGTGTGTGTTTGTGTCTGGTTGGAGCTGCTCTGCCAGGTGCGTAGAGGAGGCGATAAGCATCAGCAGGGGTATAGTGGCCTGATTGTGTGCTTAACGTTTTGACGTGCCTAGACATTGCGGTCTAGGGGCATCCCTTATTTGCAGAACCAGCAGCCCTAGGTGTGGCGGGTGAGGAGGGTAGTTTCTGCTTGTCTCTGGAGCCACAGAGGGGGTGACCAAAACTGCATGGGAGTAACCAGTGGAGCGGTAACGAAGGGGTTTGAATGTCAAGGGAGTGGCAATTAATGTTTGGGTTTGGTTGTGGACTAGCTTTGCTTGGCTGTAATGTGCAGTAGAGTCTTGGAATTCTTAGGGCGTTGCTGAGCGTCAGGGTGACTTCTTTGCTGTTGTGTTTTTCAGACGTAGCGGGTTGACCTGTGTGCCGAGGGGCACGGATGGAGTTGTGTGCAGTTAGTGTGCCATAGTGAGGTGAGTTGGCTGTGGTGTTGGTAGGGAAATGTAACCATGGCTGTATGATCAGTTACCGTGTGTTGGTTTTGTTCAATGAAGTTACAATCATCCTTGCTGTTTGTATATTCCAGGTGGAGCTCAAGCCTCAACACAACCACAGAAGATGAGGCAAGCTGGGCATCTGAGCAGTCAAGGTAATGCAGTGGAGACAGGTGTTGCTTGGGGCAGCCTGTGCTTTAGTGTAGTACAAAAGCATGCTTTTTCTGTGGCAGGTGCCAAATGCAGCCTCAGGGGGGTGAAGCTTCTTGCTGATGTGTGGTCTGAGAGGTGAGGAGGTTGTTGTTCAAATAGGTGTGTTAGAGCCCCGTAGTACGCAGCAACTCCATTGAGCATTGGCCTTTGGTTTTGTAGATGCTGTGTGGTCCACTTTTAGAATGCAAAGAGCAGTTGAGGTGAACAGGGGAGTAGAGAGATGGAGCACGGGACTGATTTCTCAGAAGCACAATAGTAAATTTTCTGTCTGTCTACCTGAAGTGCCCCAGGTGATGATGACTGCAGCATCCAATGTTTGAATTGGCATCAAATAGGTGAGCAGAATGCCTTGGCAGTTTTGCAGTGGGTGTAGTACAAGATGTTGGCAGTGAGCAGTGTGATGACTTGGCACTGTGTTTTCTGTATGTTTTTGGTTTTGTTTTTTTTTGCAGATTATAGTCCAGGACAATGTGAGAGTGCAGGATTTTTCCAGTTAGTTGATGCAGTTTGGTTTTTTTCTGCCAAGGATATCTTCAGGCCCTCGGTCCTCAGAAAGTTAAGGGGGCTGTGGTTTTGGTCCGGGAAGAGGGCAGAATGTTGAGAATGGCAGGGAAGGGATTTAGCATAGGGTAGAGGGTTGTGCAGGAAGAGTGCACCTTGTTACACGTTTGGAGAGGGGTTTAATTTTCAGCCCCAAGCTAGTGTGTACCAGGCAGGGCAGTTCCAGCCTATATCTGTCTTGTTGTTTAGACTGTGTAGACTCTGCTGTGTCTTAAATCTTCTGCAGGTCTTGATGTCATCTTTGCATTTGGTCCATGTGTCATCTCCAGACTCTTGGATGTCTGTTCTTAGTAAGGTGCTGATCGGGCACTGCTTTTCTTGCATTGTGATCTTCATGTACAGATAGGTCTTGTATTTTGGCAATTTCTGGTCAGTTGCCTATTGTGTAGGCATCGCAGGACACGTTAGCATCCTCAGCCCTTATTGTTCCATTTTCTTAAATCCCTGTTCTGGCACTTCCTCCATACATACTCTGTTTTGAGGTCTTTAAGAAGGGCTCACATTTGCATCCTTCTAGTTGTGGCTGTGGCTCTTAAAGGGGCCATAGTCTTCCATTTTTCAAGGGCTGACATAATCTTTCTTGCAGCTCCCTACATCTTGTTGCCCAATGCCAGCCCTCTTTTGAGAGTCATTCTTACCAAGTTTCCTTTTTGTTTCTGCATCCTGTCATTGCTTTTCTGTGCAGAGTCAGTCTGTGCACGTTTGAATCTGGCTGGAGCTGCTCTGCCTGAGCTAAAGAATCAGTAGTTAGCAGAAGAACAGCAGTGAAATTCGATCTTTAGATATACCCGTCTAGTTAGGCTTTGAAGGGTGAGTTGATACGGTGCATTCCAGAGCAAGTAGCCATAGATACATGGGGTGAGGAGAATCATTTTTGGTCGGTTATGCAGCCACAGAGGGAATGACCAAAGCCATCTCAGATATAACGTTGGAGTGTCTGTAGAGCAGTTTAAATTCTTGGGGCAATAAATCTGGTGTGTATGGTTGTTAAGATTTGATTTTATCTTTTTTTTTTCTGCCTGGCTGTTGTGTGAAGAAGGGTTGGTATTCCTGAATCAAAACAGTGTGTGGAATTGTTTAGTTACTATCGAGTCTGGGGGTAAGTTATTGAATGTTGAGTTCTACAGGTGCAGAGGCATTGGGTCTGGCAGCAAGGGGTGACAATTGAACTGGGGGTAGATTCCCATAGCCAGGTGGGTTGGCTGCCGAGTCAACAGTTAGATATGACTTGTACCTACATTACCTACAAATGCCAGCTAGTAATTTTGTTTTGGTTTTATTTTTTGTCTTTCAAGGTGCAATGAGCATCGTTGTCATGTATGATGTCTGTGTCGTCTGTGTCTATTGTGACGTCATTGTTATATATAGTGTGTGTCTATTTTGAACATCTTTGTCAGTTTTAATGTCTCTGTCGTCTCTCTCTATTGTGAAATCATTGTCATGTATAATGTCAGTGTCATCTGTGTTGTCATTTTTCTGTCGTCTGTTTCTATTGTGACATCATTCTCATTTATAATGTCTGTGTCATCATTTTCGTGTCTGTCATCTGTCTCTGTTGTGAAATCATAGTCAATTATAATGCCTGTGTCGCCTGTGTCCGCAGCGACCTCCCTGACGTTTAGAAAGCCTGTGTCGCCTGTGCCCGCAGCGACCTCCCTGACGTTTAGAAAGCCTGTGTCGCCTGTGCCCGCAGCAACCTCCCTGACGTTTAGAAAGCCTGTGTCTATAAAGACCTCCCTGACGTTTAGAAAGCCTGTCGCCTGTGCCCGCAGCAACCTCCCTGACGTTTAGAAAGCCTGTGTCTATAAAGACCTCCCTGACGTTTAGAAAGCCTGTGTCTATAAAGACCTCCCTGACGTTTAGAAAGCCTGTGTCTATAAAGACCTCCCTGACGTTTAGAAAGCCTGTGTCTATAAAGACCTCCCTGTCGTTTAGAAAGCCTGTGTCTCTAGCGACCTCACTGTCGTTTATAAAATCTGTGTCTCTAGCGACCTCACTGTCGTTTATAAAATCTGTGTCTCTAGCGACCTCACTGTTGTTTATAAAATCTGTGTCTCTAGCGACCTCACTGTCGTTTATAAAATCTGTGTCATCTGTGTCTATAGCGACCTCATTGAGGTTTAGAAAGCCTGTGTCATCTCTGTCTATAACGACCTCATTGTGGTTTAGAAAGCCTGTGTCGCCTGTGTCTATAAAGACCTCCCTGACGTTTAGAAAGCGTGTGTCGCCAGTGTCTATAAAGACCTCCCTGACGTTTAGAAAGCCTGTGTCGTCTGTGTCTATAGTGACATCATTGACGTTTAGACAGTCTGTGTCGCCTGTGTCTACAGCGACCTCACTGTCGTCCATAAGGTCTTTGTCGCCTGTGTCTACAGCGACCTCACTGTCGTTCAGAAGGTCTGTGTCATCTGTGTCTATAGCGACCTCAATGAGGTTTAGAAAGTCTGTGTCGTCTGTGTCTATAAAGACCTCCCTGACGTTTAGAACGTCTGTGTTGTCTGTGTCATCTCTGTCTATAGCAACCTCATTGAGGTTTAGAAAGTCTGTGTCGTCTGTGTCTATAGCGACCTCATTGAGGTTTAGAAAGTCTGTGTCATCAGTGTCTATAGCGACCTCATTGAGGTTTAGAAAGTCTGTTTCATCAGTGTCTATAGCGACCTCATTGAGGTTTAGAAAGTCTGTGTCGTCTGTGTCTATAACGACCTCGTTGAGGTTTAGAAATTCTGTGTCGTCTGTGTCCGCAGCGACCTCATTGCCGTTTAGAACGTCTGTGTCGCCTGTGTCCACAGCGACCTCATTGACGTTTAGAAAGTCTGTGTCGCCTGTATCTACAGCGACCTCATTGATGTTTAGAAAGTCTGTGTCGCCTGTGTCTACAGCGACATCATTAATGTTTAGAATGTCTGTGTCGCCTGTGTCTACAGCGACCTCATTGTCGTTAAGAAAGCCTGTGTTGGCTGTGTCGCCTGTGTCCACAGCGACCTCATTGACATTTAGAAAGTCTGTGTCGCCTGTGTCTACAGCGACCTCATTGATGTTTAGAAAGTCTGTATTGTCTGTGTCGTCATTGTCTATAGTGACCTCATTGACGTTTAGAAAGTCTGTGTTGTCTGTGTCGTCATTACATTTAGTGACCTCATTGAGGTTTAGAAATTCTGTGTCGTCTGTGTCTACAGCGACCTCATTGTCATTTAGAAAGTCTGTGCTGTGTCGTCTGTGTCTATAGTGACCTCATTGATGTTTAGAAAGTCTGTGTCTCTAGAGACCTCACTGTCATTTATAAAATCTGTGTCATCTGTGTCTATAGTGACCTCTTTGACGTTTAGAAAACTGTCATCTGTGTCTATAGTGACCTCTTTGACGTTTAGAAAACTGTCGTCTGTGTCTGTAGCGACCTCTTTGACGTTTAGAAAGTCTGTGTCATCTGTGTCTCTAGAGACCTCATTGAGGTTTAGAAAGTCTGTGTCGCCTGTGTCTATAGTGACCTTATTGTGGTTTAGGAAGTCTGTGTCGCCTGTGTCTATAGTGACCTCATTGTCGTTTAGAAAGTCTGTGTCATCTGTGTCTCTAGCGACCTCACTGTCATTTAGAAAGTCTGGGTCGTCCTTGTCTCTAGTGACCTCATTGACGTTTAGAACGTCTGTGTCGTCTCTGTCTATAGCGACCTCATTGAGGTTTAGAAATTCTGTGTCGTCTTTTTCTATAGCGACCTCATTGACGTTTAGAAAGTCTGTGTCGTCTCTGTCTATAGCGACCTCAATGAGTTTTAGAAAGTCTGTGTCATCTGGGTCGTCTGTGTCTATAGCGACTTCATTGAGGTTTAGAAAGTCTGTGTCGTCTGTGTCTATAGCGACCTCAATGAGGTTTAGAAAGTCTGTGTCGTCTGTGTCTATAGCAATCTCAATGACGTTTAGAAAGTTTGTGTCGTCTCTGTCTATAGCGACCTCACTGTCATTTAGAAAGTCTGGGTCGTCCTTGTCTCTAGTAACCTCATTGACGTTTAGAACGTCTGTGTCGCCTGTGTCTACGGCGACCTCACTGTCGTTCATAAGGTCTGTGTCGCCTGTGTCTACAGCGACCTCACTGTCGTTCATAAGGTCTGTGTCGCCTGTGTCTACAGCGACCTCACTGTCGTTTAGAAGGTCTGTGCCACCAGTGTCTACAACGACCTCACTGTCGTTCAGAAGGTCTGTGCTGCCAGTGTCTACAGCGACCTCACTGTCATTCAGAATGTCTGTGTCGCCTGTGTCTACAGCGACCTCACTGTCGTTCAGAAGGTCTGTGCCGCCAGTGTCTACAGCGACCTCACTGTCGTTCAGAAGGTCTGTGTCGCCTGTGTCTACAGCTACCTCACTGTCGTTCATAAGGTCTGTGTCGCCTGTCTCTAGTGACCTCGCTGTGGTTTAGAAAGTCTGTGTCGCCTGCGTCTCTAGCGACCTCACTGTCGTTTATAAAGTTTGTGTCGTCTGCGTCTCTAGCGACCTCACTGTCATTCATAAAGTCTGTGTCGTCTGCGTCTCTAGCGACCTCACTGTCATTTAGAAATTCTGTGTCGCCTGTGTCTGTAGTGACCTCATTGATGTTTAGAAAGTCTGTGTCGTCTGCGTCTATAGCAACCTCACTGTCGTTTATAAAGTCTGTGTCGTCTCTGTCGTCTGTCTATTGTGACATCTTTGTCAATTACAATCTCTGTGTCTACTGTGTCTAATGTGACATCATTGTCATTTATAATGTCACTGTCATCGATGTCGTCAATGTCGTCTGTGTTGTTTGTGTATATTGTGACATCATTTTCATTATATCTGTGCCATCTATGTCATCTGTGTCTAATGTGACATCATTGTAAAATATATTGTCTGTGTCGTCTTTGTCTATTGTGACACCCTTGTCACTAATAATGTCTGTGTTGTTGGTGTCGTATGTTTCGTTTTTGTCTATAGTGACTTCATTGATGTTTAGAAAGTTTGTGTCGCCTGTGTCTACAGCGACCTCTCTGTCGTTCATAATGTCTGTGTCGTCTGCGTCTCTAGCGACCTCACTGTCGTTCATAAAGTCTGTGTCGTCTGCGTCTCTAGCGACCTCACTGTCGTTCATAAAGTCTGTGTCGTCTGCGTCTCTAGCGACCTCACTGTCGTTCATAAAGTCTGTGTCGTCTGCGTCTGTAGCGACCTCACTGTCGTTTTTAAAGTCTGTGTCGTCTCTGTCGTCTGTCTATTGTGACATCTTTTTCAATTATAATGTCTGTGTCTACTGTGTCTCATGTGACATCATTGTCATTTATATTGTCAGTGTCATCGATGTCGTCTGTGTTGTTTGTGTATATTGTGACATCATTTTTATTAATAATATCTGTGCCATCTGTGTCATCTGTGTTGTCTGTGTCGTCTGTGTCTAATGTGACATCATTGTAAAATATATTGTCTGTGACGTCATTGTAAAATATATTGTCTGTGTCGTCTTTGTCTATTGTGACACCCTTGTCGTTAATAATGTCTGTGTTGTTGGTGTCGTATGTTTCGTTTTTGTCTATAGTGACTTCATTGATGTTTAGAAAGTTTGTGTCGCCTGTGTCTACAGCGACCTCTCTGTCGTTCATAATGTCTGTGTCGTCTGCGTCTCTAGCGACCTCACTGTCGTTCATAAAGTCTGTGTCGTCTGCGTCTCTAGCGACCTCACTGTCGTTCATAAAGTCTGTGTCGTCTGCGTCTCTAGCGACCTCACTGTCGTTCATAAAGTCTGTGTCGTCTGCGTCTGTAGCGACCTCACTGTCGTTTTTAAAGTCTGTGTCGTCTCTGTCGTCTGTCTATTGTGACATCTTTTTCAATTATAATGTCTGTGTCTACTGTGTCTCATGTGACATCATTGTCATTTATATTGTCAGTGTCATCGATGTCGTCTGTGTTGTTTGTGTATATTGTGACATCATTTTTATTAATAATATCTGTGCCATCTGTGTCATCTGTGTTGTCTGTGTCGTCTGTGTCTAATGTGACATCATTGTAAAATATATTGTCTGTGACGTCATTGTAAAATATATTGTCTGTGTCGTCTTTGTCTATTGTGACACCCTTGTCGTTAATAATGTCTGTGTCGTTGGTGTCGTATGTTTCGTCTGTGTCTCTTGTGACATCATTGTCATTTATAATGTCTGTGTCATCTGTTTCTATTGTGTCATCGTTGTCATGTATAATGTCTGTGTCGTCTGCGTCTATTGTGGCATCATTATCACTTTTAATACCTGTGTCTTTCATTTCACCTGTGTCGTCTCTGGTGTTTGTGTCTATTGTGACATCATTTTTATTTATAATATGTCATCTGTGTTTTCAGTGTCTATTGTGACGTCATTGCCCTTTATAATATCTGTTTGGTCTTTGTTGTGACATCACTGTCATTTCTACGTTCTGTGTCGTCTGTGTCTATTCTGAAATCATTGTCATTTAAAATGTCTCTGTCCTCTGTGTCTATTTTGACATCATTTTCATTTATAATGTCTGTGTCGTCTGTGTCTATTTTAACATCATTTTCATTTATTATGTCTGTCATCTGTGTGTAATGTGACATTATTGTCATTTTTAATGTCTGTGTAGTTGGTGTCATCTTTGTCTATATTGAAATCACTGTCATTTATAATGTCAGTGTAGTCTGTGTCATCTGTTTCTATTGTGATATCGTTTTAATTTATAGTGTCTGTGTCATTTGTTTCTATTTTGTTATAATTTTGATTTACAATGTCTGTGTCATCTGTGTCTATTGTGACATCATTGTCATTTATAATGTCTGTGTCTTCTGTGTAGTCTGTCGTCTGTGTCTTCTTTGTCTATTGTGACATCCTTGTCATTTATAATGTCTCTGTCATCTGTGTATATTTAGATATCATTTTTTTTATAATGTCTGTGTCGTCTGTCTATGTTTTGACATTTTTGTCATTTATAATGTCTGTGTTGTCTGTGTCTATTGTGATATCTTTGTCATTTATGTTGTCTGTGTCGTCTGTGTCTATTGTGACATCATTGTCATGTATAATGTCTGTGTCTTCTGTGTATATTTTGACATCATTTCGTTTATAATGTCTGTGTATTCTGTGTTTTCTTTGTCTATTTTGATATATTTGTCATTTATAATGTCTGTGTCTATTGTGACATCATTGTCATTTATGAAGTCTGTGTCATCTTTGTCTATTTTGACATCATTGTCTTTTATAATCTCTGTATCGTTGTATATGTCGTATATGTAATCTGAGAATATTGTGACATCCTTGTAATTTATAATGTCTGTGTTGTCTGTGTCTATTGTGACATCGTTGTCATTTATAAAGTCTTTATTGTCTTTGTCGTATGTGTCGTCTGTGCTTCCTGTGCCTATTGTTACATCATTGTAATTTATAATATCTGTGAGAACTGTGTCTATTGTGACTCCTGTGTCTATTGTTACATCATTGTAATTTATATTATCTGTGTTGTCTGAGTCTATTGTGACATCATTTTCATTTTTAAGTTCTGTCGTCTGTGAATGTTGTGACATCATTTTCATTTATCATGTCTGCATCGTCTGTGTCTATTGTGACATTATTGTTTTTATAATGTCTGTCATCTGTGTCATCTGTGCCGATTGCGACATCATTGTCATTTATAATGTCTTTCGTCTGTGTCGTCTGTCTAGTCTGTGTCTATTGAGACATAATTGTCATTTATAAAATCTGTTGTCTATGTCTAATGTGACAGCACTGTCATTTATAGTGTCTCTGTCATCTGTGAATATTGTGACATCTTTGTCATTTATAATGGCTGTGTCATCTCTGTCTATTGAGACATAATTGTCATTTATAAAATCTGTGTCGCCTGTGTCTATTGTGACATCATTGTCATTTATAATATTTTTGTCGTCAGTGTCGTCTGTGGCTATTGTGATATTATTGTCATTTATAATATCTGTCGTCTGTCCAGTCTGTGTCTACTGTGACATCATTGTAGTTTATAGTCTGTGTCGTGTGTTGTACATGTCTATTGTGACATCATTGTCATTTAAGTCTGTGTCGTCTGTCTATTGTGACACCATTTTAATTTATAAAGTCTGTGTCGTCTGTGTCATCTTTGTTTATTTTGACATCACTGTCACTTATAATGTTTGTGTCGTCTGTGTAGTCTGTCTATTGTGTCATCATTGTAGTTTATAATGTCTGTTTCTTCTGTTGTCTATGTCTATTGTGACACCATTGTGATTTATAATGTCTGTGTCTTCTGCGTCTGTTGTGACTTCATTTTATATTATGTTTGTGTAGTCTGTGTCTATTGTGACAACATTGTCATTAAAAATGACTATGTCCTCTGTTTCGTCTGTATCGTCAGTGTGTATTCTTACACAGTTGTCATTTGTAATGCCTGTGTTGTCTGTCGTCTGTGTCTATTGTGACTTCTTTTTCATTTATAATGTCTGTGATGTCTGTGTCTATTGTGACATCATTGTCATTTATATTGTGTGTCGTTTGTGCCATTTGTGTCATCTCTGTCGTCTGTGTCTATTGTGACATCGTTGTCATTTGTAATGTCTGTCGTCTGTGTCATCTGTGTTTAATGTGACATTGTTTTCATTTATAATGTCTGTGTCGTCTGTGTCATCTTTGTATATTGTGGCATCATTGTCATTTATAATATCTTTGTTTTCTGTGTCGTCTATGTCATCTCTGTCTTCTGTGTCTATTGTGATATTGTTTGCATTTATAATGTCTGTGTCGTCGCTGTCGTCTTTGTGTATTTTGAATTCATTTTTATTTATAATGTCTATTTCTTCGATGTGTTTTGTGACATCATTTTTATTTTTAATGTCTTTGTCGTCTGTCATCCGTGTCATCTGTGTCTATTATAACATCATTGTCATTTATAATGTCTTTGTCCTCTGTGTCGTCGGTGTTGTGTGTGTCGACTGTGAGATCACTGTCATTTATAATGCCTGTCGTTTTTTTTTCTGTGTAGTCCATGTCTACTGTAACATCATTATAGTTTTTAATGTCTGCGTCTTCCATGTCTATTGTGACATCATTGTAATTTATAATGTCTGTGTTGTCTGTGTGTTTTGTTACATCATTGTCATTTATAATATCTGTGTCGTCTGTTTGGTCTGTGTTGATTTTGGTATCATTGTCATTTATAATATCTGTGTGGTCTGTGTTGTCTGTGTTGGCTTTGTATATTGTGACATCATTTTCACTTGTAATGACTTTGTCATCTGTGTAGTCTGTCATCTCTGTCGTCTGAATCATCTGTGTCCATTGTGACATCATTGTCATTTATAATGTCTGTGTCTACTCTGACACCATTGACATTTTTAATATATGTGTCGTCTGTGAATATTGTGACATCATTGTAATTTATAATGTTTGTGTCGTCTGTGTCTATTCTGATATCATTATC